>NC_092050.1:153010791-153334637 GCF_003086295.3 Arachis hypogaea
AATTCGCATATATAAATTTGATGATGACGACGATGACGATGATCATGATGATTATAATAAGGTGGAAGAGAAGGGAAAAAAGAATGAAAACGAAAATATAAATGCGCATATATAAATTTAACTTGGTAATTAGATTTAG
Organism: Arachis hypogaea; assembly: GCF_003086295.3. NCBI lineage: Eukaryota > Viridiplantae > Streptophyta > Magnoliopsida > Fabales > Fabaceae > Arachis > Arachis hypogaea. The sequence goes on from NC_092050.1 coordinate 153,010,931, forward strand.
TAAAAAAAAAATTGGTTGTCTAATATTTTTAAATATTTTATATAATTATTCAATAAAATTTATGTGTTAAATTTTTTTAATAAATTTAAAAATTAACTTTTTTATTGATATAATCATACATAATTAATTATTTTTATAAAATTATTTTATATTAATAATATATAAAAATTATATATATATATATGATTTTCTTTATATTTATGCATGGACCCGATCAATGTTCTAAAGATAAGAAAACTGTTTATTATCTTTGCATCAAATTTTATTCATGATATATCCGATAATAAAAGTAAAAAACTAATCTAAAATAATTTAAATTTATCTTATTTTTCATTTCTTAATTATTATTAGAATAATTAAAATAATATTAAATGTAATTGTTAAGCAAAAAACAAATATTAACTGAGAAAAAAAATTAAATGATGCAAAGAAAGTTGTAATTGATACGATGTTATTGGGTATATTTGATTAAAAACGTAACTGAGATAACAATGCAAAGTGTCAAGGAAATAAGTGCAGGATGATTACTAATTTAAATTTAAAAACCAACGAAGATATTATAAAAATAATATAATGAATTCAGTTCTTAGCTTTTAAAAAAACATTTGAAAATCTAAAAATATTTTCAATCTCGTTAGTATCACAAAATAAAATTATAAATCTGGACAATTTACTAAAATAAAACATTTGGCTTCTAAGATATGATCCTAAATAAGGTATGATCCTATCATGTAGAGTCATATTCTATTGCTTTCGGACACTATAAATATACCGACTCGCCTATAACATGTGACAGAAATAACCAAACAAAAATAAATTTTATCACTAACAAGTTTAATCTGTATATTATAACCGAAAACAAATAATAATTTTAAATTAAATTTAATAAAATTTAAATACATGACTCGAATCTTTAATTTAAAATAATCAAATACTAAACTTATAATTTTAGAGTTTAGGAAAGTAAAGTAAGGACCCGAAAGTAAAATACAATTCTTATGTTCTATTTACAAGATTCAATTAAACTTACAGGTATGACTCAAATATTTAATTTAAAATGATTAAATATTAAACTTGTAATTATAAATTTTAAATCTTAAATTTAACGACCTAAACAACAAAACTTATAATTTTAAAGTTAAAAAACGTAAAATGCAATCTTTATATTTTAATTACAAAATAACATAAAACTTAAATATATGACTAAAGTCTTTAATCTAAAATAATTAAATACTAAACTTACAATTTTAAAATTTAAATCTTAAATTTAAAGACCTAAATTACAAAAATTATAATTTTAAAGTTTAAAAAGGTAAAATACAATTTTTATATTCTTAATACAAAATTCAATAAAACTTAAATATATGGCTCAAGTCTTTAATTTAAAATAATTAAATACTAAATTTATAATTTTAAAATTTACATATTAAATTTAAATACCTAAATCACAAATTTTAGAATTAAAACCCTCTATCTCAAATACAAGAGGAATTACATTTTATCTAAACATTTTATCCAATCTTTAAATTTGACTTTTTATCTTTAAAATTATATACTGGCCAATTATAAATTATGTATTCTAACTATCGCATCCGGATACTACACAAAATATTATATGAAATACAATAACTAAAAAAAAATAAACTAACCTCTTCGTTTATGCTGTTGGCAATGTGCGCAACACCGTTAAGCCGGTAAAAACTGCGTTCATCCGTCATAGTCCCGGTCCCAACAAAGTCAAGAAACCCTCACTTTTCTCTCTCCCTTTTTCTAGAGAACGTATATTTTTCTCTTTAAGATTTGAAAATGGCTCGAACTGAATAATCTGCGACACCCTCCAGCGTATTTATACCAAAATATAATAAACTGCTGGATCCTGTAGCGGTTTATGCATATTCGCAATTTACACAGAAAATCGCGACACTCCTATTACGAATTTTGTCCATTTTCGCTTTTAACATCCTGTAACGGCTTACGTATATTTGTAGAGGAAGTATAGGGAGCCAATGGAATATCTGTACAATGGGAGTTTATGGATGTTTGATTCGGTAGGATATTAGATGTTTATTATTTCTGGTACTGGATGGTTATTCTGAATAGTATGGGTGTATTGTGTTTGAGAAATTAATAGTATTTTATTCTGTATGTTTATTTTTTAACTCATATTTGACCAAATAAATAACCCATTATATACAAGATACAAATATTTCATTGGTTCTCTAGCGGGATTTATATTTATAAACCGTGAGTCTCCTATCACAATTTATATAGTTTATGGAACAATTACATTTTGGTATCCGTTTTATAAATTTTTTTTGATAAATCTAGAAATCAAATGTTTTATTTTAATAAATTGTCCGGTGTTTTATATAGCAAAAGTGTTTAAATATTTATTATCTAATGAATCCTTGGAGGAGTTGAAGGAACGGTTCTTCCTCGTTTGAATCGTGTCATTCCCATGTCAACACTCAAAAATCTATTGTCTGTTCTTTTTATTATTTTCTTTTTGGTTGTATCAATTTAAAGATGCTATTTTATTGAAAATGGCAAAACCCTTAAACCTAGTTTTCTCAGAAATGGAACAACTTGACTCAATGTCTCTACCACTTCAAAATGCGCTGTCCCTCAAATATTTATGCTTCTATTGCTTTATATAATTAAAGATTTTAAGGACGTTTAATGTAGAAAACTTAAAAAATTTCCACTTTTAGATCCTATATATAAACAGCAAAATCTTGGGGGGAAAATGGTTTATGAGATTTTCTTTATAGGCTTAACTATGTAGTTAAATTGTTATCTAATTAAATATTTATATTTATCTTCATAACAATTTTAAGACAATAAATAATTAATTCATATTCTTTTATAGATATGATACGATAAGATTCGATGTCTGTCTAAAAGTTTGTTACACTCATAAATTATTAATTGTACACTACTTATTAGATATGCAAAAGTAAAAAAAAAAAAAAATTGAAAAACCTAATTGTAAATCTTAATGACATTAAATACATGATCATCTTAACATGTATCACCATTTTTTCCTTTATTAAATATAATTTATTAATCTATTAATTTAAAAATTTAATTTTAATATAATATCAATCTAAAATAATTTTATATGTGTATCTAATTATATAACATTACATAGTAAAAATAATTACCTTTTACATTAACGTCACATAATGTACTATGTAAATATCAATACATCAAAATTAAATTATTAATTTAACGAATGAAAATTATTTGTACAATTTTATAAAGTGCGTTGAGCATAAAAACTTTTATATGACCATTCAGTTAGCTTTGTGTTCAAATGATTTTTTAAATAATAAATTTAAAAAATAATTATTTTGTTAATATAATAAGATAATTAATTGTTTATATAAAACATAAAAAATAAATTCTTTTATGAACAAAAAAATATATATATATTTGTTTAGACCGACCCATAAAGTACGTGGGATGTATAATTGTCACACGTAGTGGCTAGATATTATAAAATTTGAACAGAAGTTTTTTGACATTTTTCTTTTTGGTACCCATCCGCTTTATATCCAGGTTTTTTTATATTTATGAAATTCATACGTATAATATATAATAATAACAAGGTAATTAAGATAATAAATATTTTACTTTTAATAAATAATTTGGAGTTTAAAACTAAAAAATAGCAGAAAAATTTGGGTGTTTTAAAAAGTGTAAGAGTTGTTGCAACTTCCTGAACATGGGTGTTTCGTGGGCTGTAATATTGAAAACCAACATTTTTAAAAGGAAAAAGAATTGGATGGTGAATTAGTACGCCAATCTACACAAAATATTCAAGAAGAATAATGTATTTTTGATGAACTTATAAAACAGTTTTATACTACATCTAATTATGAATCACAAAAATACCTCTTTTTTATATCGACCTCCAAAAAACAAAACCAAAATTAACTTGAAAGAAAAATAATATAATAAGATAATAACATTATTTTGAAAAGAAAAAGTTATAGTTTTGCTAACAAGTATTTGCTAAGAAAACAAAACTATAAGTGTTTGGAATAATTTTAGCATTTTGTTCATTTATTATATTAGAATTTAATTTTAATGTACTTCACAGTGTCAAATATTTTACATTGTTCTCTTAAAATACTATTCACGCATTCAATATAAAAGATAATTATTTTTACTAATATGATATTACATGATTGATGGTCAATATTAAATTATTTTACACTTATCAAAATTAAATTTTTATTATTATTTGAAAAAAAGAATTCTTTCTAATGAAAAAAAAAAGTTTTTAAAATTTTTAAAAATGCTCTAAAAATGATCTAATTCTACTAAAATTTTATGGAAAAATATTATTTAAAAATTAGTTATAAATTAACTTCAATTATTTGATCAATTTAATTTTTTATATACTATCAAAAGAAAATTGTATTACCATATCAACAAATTAACTAATTCTTAAATTACTATTTAAAAGAGAATTTAATTTTAGTGCGTGTAAAGTAATTTTATATGTGAATTAAATTACTAATACTACATCAGCGAAAATAACTATCTTTTTATATTGATTATGATCATAAAAAAAAAATAAATATAATTTTATTACAATCTAAAATTTTACACTCTTAATATATCAAAATTAAACTCTTTAAAAATTATTTAATTACATAAATCTAATTGAATAATGAGGTAATAAAACTCTTTACATTATCCCCCACAAATTTAATTTGAATAATTTGATTTTGATATTTCAATTGACATAATGACATCCTTCATTTTTTAAGTTATAAATAGCTCTTTAAAGTTTAAACGATCCACAATAAACTTCTGTCGATCTATATTTCTTCTCTGCTTTTTCTCCTCCTCTTCTTCTCCTTCTTCTTCTTCTCATTATGATTGGAAGACATTTGAATATAAACCCTAAATTAAATGAAATGATAGAAGTTAAAAGCTGATTGGAAGAGGCATTCGGTGAAAGGCCCAAAAAAACAAAAGAAACCACCCACAATTCACAATTCACAGTTCACACCTTCCCCAAACGGCTATAATTCACGTCACACCACTCTCCCTTGGAAACACACCACTTCACTCCCACCCTCTCTTCCTCTTAGAGAGAGAAACAAGAGAGAGAAAGAGAAAAAAAGAGTTCTTGGCGCTTTGGGTTTTCTGGGGTGTCTGTGGATTCATCTTCTTTTATTATGATTATTACTGATTACTGATTCATAGAATCACACTCCTCGATTCCTGTTCTGATTGCTGTTGTTGTTGTTGTTCGCCACCATGTCTGAGGAGTACTACAATTCCAAGAAAACTGATGATTTCTGCGGTGATGTTACTGCCCAGGTACTTTTTTTCCATTTTTTATTTTTGAAAAATAAAAAAAAAAATTGGGTTTTTTCTTTTTTTGTTTACTCGTTCTATCTGGTCTTCAAAGTTTGATTTTTTTTTTCTTTCCTTTGATTATCTATTTGTCTGGATTAATGGGCATGCACGGTTTTGGTTCTGCTGGCAATGGAAAAAAAAAAGGATAAAATTTATTGGTACTTGAAATGTGTTGGGTTTTCTTCTATTTAAAACTCTCTGCTTGTGTTAAAGTTTATTCCTTTTCAATCCAAGGTAATTGTATTGGTTAGTTTTCAATGATTTGACAAGTTAATGATTTTTCTCATCTTGCCCACTTCCCCTGGTTTTGAGCTTCTGTGGTTTGTGATTATAAGGTCTTGAATTATGGACTTTTGTTTATAGCTTTGAATATTGAATGTTTTGTTCATTCACAATATTTGCCACTTTCAATAGGTTTCTCTTTGCTATTAAGAAATTATATGCATGTTGGGTTTATGGTAATTTGAGATACTTTTTCTTCTTATGATTGTGTTTGTATCCGTTAGTCTACCTTGTGAGTTCTGTTTTCTGGATTTCCCCAGTCCATGTTTTCATGGCTTTTGGATAATTCTCATTTGCTTCTGCTTAGTAATAATATCTGTTACTTTGGAAATAATTTACATTCTTGACTCAAATTTTCAAAGTGACTTATTGTGAAACAGAACTAGTAGTTTATACTGTTTGTGATGTGAAGCATGTGATGTTTTTTGTCACTGAATTGTCCAATGTAGCTTATGTAGTTTTTGGATTGTTTTGGATGAATCAGGGAACTAGAGCAGCATTGAGCTTGTCAAGAATCCGGTGTATTTTGAGAGGATTGGACTTCAAGACTTACATGTTCTTGTTTGTGGTTGTCCCAATTAGTATCTTCTTTCTGTATTTGCATGGCCAGAAAATATCCTATTTTCTGAGACCACTATGGGAATCGCCACCGAAGCCTTTCCATGAAATCCCTCACTACTATCATGAGAATGTATCAATGGAGAATTTGTGCAGACTTCATGGCTGGAGGATCCGTGAATCGCCGAGGCGAGTTTTCGATGCAGTTTTGTTTAGCAATGAAGTTGAGATGCTTACTATCCGGTGGAAAGAAATGTATCCGTATGTGTCACATTATGTGATCCTCGAGTCGAACTCAACGTTCACAGGATTGCCTAAACCATTGGTTTTTGCAAGCAACAGGAACAATTTCAAGTTTGTCGAGTCTAGACTAACTTATGGGAAGATTGGAGGAAGGTTCAAGAAGGGAGAAAATCCTTTTGTTGAAGAGGCCTATCAAAGAGTTGCATTGGACCGGCTTCTGAAGATTGCAGGAATCGAAGACGACGACCTCTTGATCATGTCTGATGTTGATGAGATTCCAAGTGCCCACACAATTAATCTCTTAAGGTGGTGTGATGACATCCCTCCGATTCTTCATCTTCAAATGAGGAACTACTTGTACTCCTTCGAGTTCTTTCTCGACGACAAAAGTTGGAGAGCCTCGGTTCATAGATACCGGTCCGGAAAGACACACTACGCCCACTATAGGCAATCTGATGTGCTGTTGTCAGATGCAGGCTGGCATTGTAGCTTCTGTTTCCGCCGTATAAGCGAATTCATATTCAAGATGAAGGCATACAGCCATAACGACCGGGTGAGGTTTCCTCATTACTTGAACCCAAACAGGATTCAGAATGTGATATGCGAAGGATCTGACCTATTCGACATGATTCCGGAAGAGTATACATTTAAGGAGATTATTGGGAAATTGGGGCCTATTCCTCATTCTTATTCAGCAGTACATCTTCCTTCATATTTGTTGAACAATGCTGAAAAGTACAAGTTCCTTTTGCCAGGTAATTGCAAAAGAGACGGTGGCTGACTTTAAAACCGTGACATTGATTCCATTAAGGTTGGACGTTGTTGTGTATAACAGCACCAAGGGAGCACCATTGGCCAAGGTTCAAAAGTAGAAAAACACCCTTTGAATCAAGCCAATGTAATTTAGGCCATTCTTTGAAGAGGGATATTCTTGAGCAGAAACACTTGCATGTTCTTGAAACACATTTAACATATATTTCGCAAACATTCCTTGAGAATGTACAAAATGTGTTGTAACGTGCTAAGTATTTCTTGATTTGAAATTTGGCATGGATGATGCATGAGAGTCTGGTATGAGGAGCTTGTTGCGAGGGAAATAGTGTTACAATATGTTAACAAACCTTTTGTACTTTTGACATTGGTAACATAATAGCAAGAGGATACCAACCTTTTTGTCATGGTGTTTTGCATTTCCTGTACTAAGTTTATGTTCTAACTAATCACCTTATTTTCTAGAATTTCATTTAAATTAGCATTTGATGTTCTACAATATGCCATTACATTGTTATTTTGTTCACCTCTTTACATATTTGTCAATGGATAAAGTACCAAAAAGACAGTAGTATTAAGCTTTTTTTTTTATTGCTTACACCATGAAACTCAGAAAGAGATTTCACATAAAATTGGTTTTATCCCCATCCTCAAACATAGTTTTCTGGAAAATCTTTTTTGGATAAAGCTACGAGTATTCTTTTTCTATTTGAATTCTTTTCCAAATAAATTGCCCCTTGTAATATTATAGTGGACTCTATTGACTTAGCCAAGTTGTGCCAATCAATTATCAAAAGCTGGATTTTTTTTCCATGGAAATTGACATGTTTATTTCTTTCTTGTTCTGAAAGGGTGGCCCTTAACACTTAATGGAAAGTTTCTCTCCTTTGAAACAACTCTTTGGTGTTGAGAATGAGTTTATAGGACCCACCACACACAAAGACTTCAAATTTTAGATTCCCACTCAGTCTTTTTTGCATTTCTTCAATGATCAAATCCATTGTGTGGTTGACTCTTCAACCCTTTTAGGTAGTTTCTTATTATCATCTTGTTTTTCTTGAGATTTATACTTTTTAACCGGTCATTTTCCTTAACAAGGTTTTCAAGAGATAAGCATATCAATGGTTTTTGGAACATGCAAATGTGCCATGAATTTTTCTTAACCATTGGCCTTATTATTGCCTTCTTTTGTTTGATATGCTATCTGAGAATCTTTTTTTTTTCAAAAAAAGATTAATACAAGATTTTTTTGTATCCTTGGTTGTATATAGGGGTTTGGATATTTTTTTAATTTTTTTACAATCAACGGTTGAGATTAAATAATAAATTTTATAAATTAAAAAATAATTTTAAATAATTAGAAATTGGAGTTAGTGTGATTCATATAAGGGTATCGATATTCTCTTTTATAAGGTAAAAATTTAAATGCAGTCTTTATGTGAAGTTGATATTTAAAAATTATTAGATGATTTGATATATTTGTCATTTAACGATTTTTAACTATTAATTTCACATATGTGAATTTTTACCTTTTTATAATGAATGAGTAAGATTAAATAATAAATTTTATAAATTAAAAAAACTAATTTTAAATAATTAAAAATTCGAGTTAGTGAGACTCATGACAAATTCTTAATCACAAAATAATACTTGGATGTTAATACCATTGACCAACATTAAAGGGTTTTTACTTTTAATCCTATCTTATTATGATATGCAATATCAATTGGATTTATCAAACCACAAAAGTTTATGCCTTTGGAATGAAATGAACATTGGGAATGAGATATGATTCTTTCAGAATTTGTCATTTGGGAATCTTGAAACCTAACATATTGCAAAAATATAATTTTGTACATGTGAAAGTACACTTAGCCATACATTACAAAAAATGGTGGAAGAAATTAGGCACTTAGCCAAACATTACAGAAAGGTTTGGAAGACATTTGGCAGAACTCTGAACAATGTTTGGATATGATTCCTTCTTCAAGAAATATTCCTTGGAATTGTTGCTCTTAAACTTATTATGATGATATGGTTTGGTTTTAAATGCTATCAACATTGTACATATGTGTTGTTTTACAAAAGTTGTACACAGTGTCTGTTGTCATGTGCAATAATAATAATAATAATAATAATAATAATAATAATGTTTAACTTTTAATCTCTGAGTTTATGTGTTCTTTTTCTTCAATTACATATTCTACAATATTCCTACTTTGAAATTTTCAATTCAAGTTAATTATTTTAATTATTTATAATAAGGTGTCTCCTCAACAAATGCGCTTTACCAAAAAAGAAGTAAAATATTTTTATCTTTTAATTTAAAGGGTATGTTTACACGGTATTTATCCTCAACACCAAATATATACTTATTACTTTTTTTATTTTACTTTTTGTTCAAGACAAGATGTCATGTTAACTTCTATTTATTATTTAATCATATAAGAGGTGATTTTGTGGTTGGAGTTAATGAACTTTATGTATGATAAAACTACTCTTTTGTTTTGATATATAGTTATTATTATTAATGAAAGAAAACTATGCTTCATGGTTGAATACCTCATCCCCATTTCTTGATTAGTAATTAATTACTAATTACTATTATTGTTGTGACAAATGAATGGATCTCTTATGTGCAATGAAATAATTGTGATTGAGTAAGAGCTTGTTTGGATGAATTTTTAATTTTTTTTAGTTATTTTTTTAATTTTATGAAAAAAAAAATTTATATTTAAATATTTTTTTACAAAAATATTTATTTATTTATTAATTATATTTAAATATAATAATATAAAAATATTTTTTATTTAATTATTATGTAAAAAATATCTTTAAAAAAATGTAAATTATATCTCTTAAAAAATATATTTTATTTATTTTTTTTAATATTTTTATTTTTATTATTAAAAATTTATCAAACATGATAAAAAATAAAAAATATTTTTTTATTAAAAAATTTTTTTTTCTATCAACTAAATGCCACTTGAGTAAACACTAAGAAAACAAATGATTTAAGAAAATCTTATGCACATTAGGTAAGTAGGAATGTCAACAGGATAGGACGGGGCAGGAGATGCCTTCTGCTCCTTATCTCCGCTCCCACCCTATCTTTATTTTCGTTTTTTGTCGTGGGGGAATATTGCTCTTCATTTTCATTTCTCATAGGGCCCTATTCTCTGCGGGAATCTCATTCCTCATCTATCTGATAATTTTAACTAATTATTAATTTCCATATGAATAGAGCCGCAAGTATCCATCCTATATAAAAACAGTAAGATTTTATTATACAAAAAGTCTAACGACAAAATGGTAACTTATTTCGAAATGACGCAGTGGGGGACGTAACGGCGAGTCAGAGGACAGAGCAGTGGACGAGGTGGGAGATGCAACAACAGAGGGGAAAATGGACACGACGACAGAGTTATGGAAATGAACGCCGCAAATAGAGAGCACGACGCGGTGAGGATGATGGTACCGTGAGAAGGGAGAGTGGCGAGGGGGTGGCTACAGAGAAGTTGGATGGAGTATATAGTATGGACAGCATGATCTCTGAATTGAAGAATGGTTATGCAAATGAGGATTAGGAATTTTGGGTTTATATATATATATATATGTATGTTTTGGGTTTCGGGGATTAGCGGAGACGGGCGGGGATCCCCGCTCGAGTCCCCGCGCTTGCATCGGAAGAATTTTGTACCCTATTTCTATCCCTGCGAAAAAAAATTTTCACAATTGGATCCCCACTCGAAACAGTCTCCGCAAGGATCCCACGTCTCGAGAAATTTTGCCATCTCTACAGGTAAGACAACTAATTTAAGTTAGTTGAATAATCATTCTATTTAATTAACAACAAATTTTTAAATAAAATTTAGATTTATAAACAAATTAATCATTTACTAATGGGGTTGAAAAATATTGTAGAAAAAAAAATGAGAATGAAGACATTCATGGATTTGACTTAAATGTATCTTAAACCATCCAAATTGATTATGGTAGACCCAAAAGTGATTTTGCAAGCCCGTCTTAATTAATCTTGTGGGTTTGAGACCCTTTCATACTTTTTCATTGTAGTGAGCGAGTCAATGCTCATTAATAATTTTGAACAATTATCACGAATATTAGGGATGAAAAAAGTCCGAACTATAAGATTTAAAATTTCTTCTAAAGATTGAGACAAAAAATTGTACATATCTGGCTTGCGTTTAATTGAGCCACACCACATTATTAGTATATTAATCAAAATTTTGACACTAAATTCTTAGTAATAAATAGATGAATTTACTAAAAGAAGACCATATATTTAAAACATCTGAACTTTTTTTATTTTGGTGTGGTACAAGCTAAGTTTTGTTTGAGGAAAAATGTTACCTTAGCTTCAAACACGCATTCACAGAAATAGTGAGACACAGTTATACTTAAAATAAAAATTAATCAATAAATGTACCATGAAACTAAGTTTTAAACTTCTAATAATAAAGATTATGTTGGACAAACCGTGTTGACATGAATAAACACTAGCGTATTAACATTATTGTGTGCCATTACTAACCAATTTCTGAAATTTAAAATCTTCCTATGTAGTTGACCAGATATCAAATTAAAATAAATTTATACTTATATTAGATAGTTTCTCAATAAAATCTGTACCATATGATCACTGAATTTTACATTTTTATGCATGTTGTACGTAAAACTTATTGCTTGTTGACGCGTCAATTACATTCAATGCTATTTTGTTTTAATGCTTCCATGTGTTATTATTTTTCTTTGTTCTTTCTTCTTCTAGCGTATGAGACTTACCCAAAATTAAAGGTGACTACGTACTATAGCTTGTTATTGACGTGTGTGACTTAAGAAATTCTCAATTTCTTTCCATTTGAATCCACTTTATACCATGTACTTCTACTTTTATCATTTATGTTGAGAGTTCTAGCTACATAAAAATCTTTAGAGTAAATGCTTTTTTTTTTTCTTGACCATTTGTAGGAAGAGTAAAGTATTTTTCTACCATTTGAAAATTTTTAATCAGTTTCTAATAATTATAATTGGTCTAAGCAGCTCTTATAATAATAAACAGTTGATGTGTCAGAAGCCACTTTAAACCAATTATTTGGATCATTAAAAATCAATTAAAAATTTTCAAATTATTAAAAAACGCTTTGTCTTTAAAACAAATGATGAAAATATGCTCAAATCATTATTTTTAAAGTGACGAATTTAAGATTTGAACCAACCTTCAATATGGCAAATGATATTTGTTTAAAGTTACAATTTACTAACCCGAGATACTATTAACCTACTGCAAATGAAATTCCTCTGAATTTGCAATTCTCTCAACTTTAATTAGTTATACTTTATAGTGTATTCTAATAAGTGTTATATTATTTATAGATTAATTAGATAATATATAAATTAATGTTAAATTTAAATTATTTTATATTAAAAATATTTTGTAAAATATTTATTTAATAATTTATATATAATTTTATATAATTATTCAATTAAAATATATTTTATTATTTAAAAATTTAAATTTATTTATTTTTAAAAAAGACATAAACCTTTTATATTAAAATTGTACAAAATTACATCTTCATATGGTGTAGTATGGATTATAAATAATTAAAAAAAAATGAACGAGAATAAAAAATACCAAAAATATTATAATCATGATATATTTGAATACACCTAATAAGGAGATGTGCCAAATTTGCAAAAAATATAAATTAGTTTTATAATCACAATATATTTGAATATACCTAGTAAGAACATGTCCCAAAGTTAAACTTACTTGGATTCATAGAAATGAATGAGAATGAAAATACTAAAAATATAAATATAAAATTATGAATTAATTTTATAATCATGATATATTTGAATATATTTAGTAAAAAAATGTGACAAATTTAAACTTATTTGAAGGAATTTTTGCTAATTTATATAAGAGATTAAAAAATAAAGAGTAGTAGAGTCTTATGTAGCATGCATAAGTAGAACAAATAATGTAGTAGTAAAAGTATTGATATGTATAAGTTGTAAAATTTTAATATTTGTAATTGAAATTTTTTATAATTATTATTATTATGACACTTTTAATATATATATTATTGTATTTAATTATTATTTTATATTTTAATTAAATAATAATAGATAAGATTTTTTTATTTTTTTAAAAATTTTTTACTAAAAGATGATTAGTTGATTTTTAAATTTTGTGAAGTAAACAAAATTACTGACCTAGTATCGTTAAAAAGAAAAGTATGACTTAAGTACAATATAAAAAAAACTTAGGTATTAACTTTTATATAATAAGAATAAATGGATAAAAATTCAGTGAATGATGATTAGTAGTTTTAATTTATTTTCTTAATTTTTAAATAATTAAAATTTTAAATATATATTGTTTTTTAAAATGTCAAAAATATAAAAAATTAAAATTTTTCTATTTAAAATTTAGGAAAATAAGTTAGAATTCTAATATTTTTCAACTTCAATTCAGTTCCCGTATCAAACACCGCTACACAACAAACTTTTTTTTTTTTTACACTAAAACTGTCAAATCCTAACACTCAATAACAAATAATAGGAAAATGTTAAGTATGCTTCGATTGGTTTTATAAAAGAAAAAAAATAATGAATTGTCTGTTAGAAATGGTACTTCCTAATTTTTCTATCTAAACACATTTATTGGAAAAAAATGTTTAAAATTTTTCTTTTCAAAATTATTGAATAAACTCAACAGTTGGCATAAGTATAACACTGAGTAGAGAGAGCAATCCTAAGTGAAATAAACACTATGGCTTCAATCTTCTTCAACAAAATCATCAAATGTTTGATATGTCACCACATAACAGATTCACAATACACCTGAGTTATTGGAACATCACTATTAAAAGTATGGGATTTGGATGCTCTAAATTTTGAATTTCACTTTAGAGAATAAAGTTTGATCTCTCACCATTTATTTTATAAGTAGGACCAAGAGAAAATATGAGAGAAAAACCATTTAAGGGTAAAAGATCAAACTTTACTCTCTAAAGTGAAATTCAAAATTTAAAAGATCCAAATCCAAAAGTATGACACTTAGTTTCATACCGGCGAGTCAATTCATTCTCCTTCCTCATTGGATGGTATGTAGGATACGTCGACTCAGTATACGAGAAAAAATAAGTACACAAAATATTTCTCGCTAAAAATTGGGTCTAACAAAAAATCACCAGAATGACTGGGACAATATGTGCCTAATACATTCCTTATGTTATCAATGAAATCAATGATCAATGATGTTGCATTTTATGGTGTTCTTCTGTTATCTTTCTTAGCAACATTACTTTTTTCACTATTAGTATCAGCTCTAGATACTCGTGTCTTCTTCTTCAGCATCTGAATTCAACATCCAATCTTCTGAGTCACCAAGTGCACTCTTTGGTGCATTATGATAGCCAGAAGAATCACTGACCTTACCCTCTTGACCCTTCTTACCATTCCTTTTGTCCCCTCTTGATTCGATGTGATTACTCATCGTCACTGCTGCGGCTCTTGTAGTCTTCCCTGAACTGCCTTGCCGTGTCGTTTTCTTCCTCGTCGGACTCCCACATTGCATTCTCGACATCACTGAACATACCTTCTGATTCAGAATCTTCTGTGGCTATATTCCTCTTAAATTTACCCTCACTCTGCCTATTTGAGCATTCTCTAGTTCTGGAGCTATATGTACCGGTATTGTTCTGCTTCCCTCTATCAACCCTGTTTCCCTTGAACCTAGGCCTAGCTTCTAACCGGCCGTCAGAGTAAGAATCTCCATCGAGATCACTAGCATCTGAGATATTACTTGACTGCCACTCATCATCATTGTTGTCATCAGAATGAGCGTTGTCTTCATCTTCACTATCAGTGACTCTATGCTTGGAATGCATTTTCTGCTGAACCCTTGACCCTCTACCCTCATTGTCATAGTCATCATTTCTAGAAGCATCCAATCTTCTGAATCTCCCACTATACTCTTCTCTGTTCCAATATCTAATCCTCCCCATCTCTTCATTCTCTTTTGCTTCTTCAGCTTCGTATTCTTTATCTGCTGCATCCTCTATCTCAGCAATGAACCGATCTAACTCTTCTTGATCACTATCATCGGCAGGCTCCGTCTCTTCCAAACTTTCGGGAGGCTCAATTAGTGATGCCTTGCCTTCTTTGAAGACATAAGGGCTTCCCTCCTTCTTGTCAATGGCATTGAAAAACGTGGAAGCAACTCTCTGGATGCTAGCCATGGCAGCCGGATCCTCGGGATTTACTCCCATCCGCCGGAGCTGCTGTTCTAATTTCTTTATGTTTAACTTCTGAGATTCGAGAGCTTGCTCAAATCTTGCCTTGAATAGAGCCTGCATACAATAGGAATTAGGAAATACTACATTACCTCCTCCAACATTAATTTCTTCCTATATCAGCTACTAGGGAGCAAAAGGAAGATTTCTTTTTATTTTTTATTAAAAGAAGATAAATAATAATAATAAAGGAAAAGTGCAATATATTTATCCCCTTGAACTTTGACTCACGCAATTTACCCTCAAAGCTGCATATGAATAAAGTTCAGGGGAGTAAATTGGATTTTTCAATATTGGCATCAAGAAAGATGTTATAAAGTACAACGAGGAATATAACAATGTGAAGCTCACCTTCCTCTTTGTAAGGGTGTTAACAGGTATTAAATTTTTAGGTTGACGATAATTTCTACCACGGAACATGATGATTGTTTTCACATCGTGAACATTAATCACAATCCCACCACTCAATCTTGCCAGCATTGAGGCCATCTCTTTGATTTTTTCCTTGGGGAAGTTGTCGCAACAAACTTGCACAGTCTCATGAAACTTCCAATGCATGTGCATATTTTGAACAACTCCTCCAAAGACTCCACGGACACCAACTGGAACATAATTCTTATTCTTGAATCCAATTTTTTTAAATGCCTGAAGCTGTTCGGGTGTTAAGAGCTCTGGATCATGCCGGGGGGGAGGCAGGTCTGGTAGTTCATATTTCTTGAGCTTTTGTAGTAGCAATGCCACTTTTTTCTTGGCCTGCACTAGTTGAAAAGTAAGTCAATATAGATTTAACATATAACAAGCGACACAACAATATTGACCGAACGTTAGTTCAAATGAGCAATCTACAATGTAGACGTAAAATCTATCAAAGAAATGACTTAAATGAAACTTAAAGCCAATACCAAATAATCAATTTCTATTTTCTTCGATCAAGAAACAACAGCAACCTTAAATGCTACATACTGTCTTAGAGAAACATTTGAGCTTACCCCGTTTCCCACAGACATCTAAGTTCAGGCATTATCGGTATAACATATAACACAATTCCTTTTACCAATTCAAATAAAGTCATTCAATCTTAATGAGCAATTAGAACAAAACAATTCTATTTACCGATAGCAACCACACCAACAAATGCAAATCCTTTATGCCAACTATTACAACATCATTACATGAACTTAGCATGAAGTAAATAGTCAAGTACAAACAGCTATTTCGATTTTCGAACTGCTCAAAAGAAGGAATCGAGAACTTACCCTTTTGAGATTATAAATGAGCCTCTCCTCCTCGGTCATTAGTTTCTTCTTCAGTTTCTTAGCTCTCCGAATCTCCCTTAATGTTTTACCAGACTCCTTCTGCATTCGCCTTTCCACCTTGCTTCTCATACTCCTTCCTTTCGTTGACATTGCCCGCGATGATCCATTCAAAAGATTGAATGTCTTAAAAGAAGAATACTTCGAAGTAACTTCATCATGTGGCTGAACTTGAATAATGTTGGTTGATATGTGCAGCTGTGCATGTTCTAAAGTTACAGCATTTCTGAGCAGAAAAAGAAAAGGAAAAAAAAAAATCAGAATCACAAAGGAATCTTGACAAATGGTAAAATAGCATCTCTATGCTAACAGAAAACTAGAAACACTATTAAATTAACAACAAAGAAATTCAATTTCTTGTTCATACTATACAATACACACAGACCTCGGTCACTGGTGGGATTGAAAACAAATGGGATCCCCAATCAAATTCAAACCTACGGCAAGAAAAAGCTACTGTTGCTAAACATCTAAAGTTGGAAGAGAGTAACAAAGAAATCACACTCATTTCAGCCAAAGCTATAAACTTTGAATTGAAACAGAATTGGGTATAGATGGAATTTCATTATTTAAATCCAAAAACAAAAAAACAGAGAATTAGAGAAGAAAGACATACTTGTAGAGATTGGGATGAAGTTGAAGGAGAGAGGGTAGCGACTTGAAGCAATGCTTCTGCAGATTCCTAGCAGCAAACATTGATGAATCGAAGAATCGAAGGTGGTGGTTGAATCAGTTAACAGTTAAAGTATATGCCACTATTCACTATTCAGTAGTCACTCACTCACTCACTCTTCTTCGCTGTTCTTTCAGGGTTTAATCGCTCTCTCTCATTCTCTAGCATGTCTTGAATATCATTCAAAGAAGAAGTAATCTGAATCAGTTCTCCATAGTTGTCGTTGCTATTGGAAAAAGGAAACTTTGCCAAACGCGCCCTTGAATTGTAGGTTTAGGTTTTTTGTATGGGAGAGACTAGAGAGAGGGTTTAGAAAGCTATGGCTATTGGTTAATTGAATCAATTTTATTTTATTTTCAATTTAATCTGATTCGATTTTTTTTTAATTTTTTTTTAAAGATGTTATTATTAAAAAATAAAAATAATTTTTAAATTGGTAAAATAAATATTCACTAAATAATAATATACGAATAAAATATAAATATGTAACAAATTAAAATATTATAACTAAAATTTTAAATTCAAGAATAAAATAATAATTTGATAAATGAGTGGAATGGAAATTTAACCAAGTTTTCCTTTACACAATTATTTAATGTTATCAAATTATTAATTAAATTTGTTAATAATATATAAATAATATTTGATATTATAAAATTCAGAAGAATTAAATATTATATTTGAATAAAAATATTTTTTAGTTATAAATAATATTTGTTTAGAATGCGAATAGAATTCAGATTGAGGAACTTAAACGCGGATGTAAAGTTAGGATAAAGTTTAACTTTAAACTCTATCTTACCCTATCATTATCAATATATCACCTTAGTTTTGATTAATTTTTTTATTTAAATTAAATTAAATAAATAATTTTATTTAGATTGCTTTAAATTTGAAAGCTCCTAACTTTAAAAAGGATAATATGCACTAGTTTTTTCAGTTAATAATTCTTCAATTTGTATATTTTAATTTTTAAGTTATATATAGACAGAAAAAGGATTATATCAGAGGCAAAAGCAAACTTTTTTAAACTTGCTTTTTGAAGATTAAACTTGTCTTCAACTTGTATCACTTTCAATGCTTACTTAGCACATAAACAGGACAACCATTTGTTAAAAGATATGGTTATTTTTATCATAAAATAGGCAAATATGATTATTTTCATAAGATAAGATGAGATAGAGAAGAATAAGGAGATTAGATAAAAATCTAATTGTCTATACCACAAAACAAAACAAAAAAAGATAAAAATCTAATTGTACAGTAAGAGAAATATTTCTTAAGATTAGGAGCCAATAAAATTGTGCTTACTTGTCACAACTACAAGCATTTTAAATAGTGAAACATTTAGGCAATCCAAATCTTGGTTCCTAAAAGGCTAAAACATATATTATGCTGCTATTATATGATTAGATATAACATAGATACAACTTCATATTCTCAGATGACCAAACTAACACAATATGAACTATCATATTACAATTAAACAACAATTTATTTACTAGTTAAAATATTTCATCACAACAATACGTTCTAAATTCTAAATTCTAAACTCAGACAAACAATGACAATACTTCTCACAATACAACATGGTAGAGTGAAACAGTTCACATATAGAAAAACCTTACACCTACTTAAGCTAAATGATTCAACTATATGATGATATCTCTTCTGGGATTAGCATTGGTGTCAAATACAACTTGGTTCAGCAAATACATTATGGTATGTCCAGCCATTGAAGGTCAATGATATTGTCTTGAGAACAAAATTGCAAATTCTGCATCACATATAAGTGAGAGCATGTTAACATAATCAAAAAACCACAAAGGTCATATTTGATGATTGTCTTAGAACAGAAATACAGATATATTAGAAAACACAAACTTATTTATAGAAATTTCTACTCTATGACTAAATGTGTTTATAACAGAACAAAAATTATTTCGGTATCTTTGTATTTTCTGTTCTAAGACACTTATCGAATATAAGCTAATGATATGTTTGGTTGCATGGTGACAATAGGATGGACAATTTCATGGAACAACTTTCATCTTTTAAACTTTTACATACAGTGCTCATCCATGAAAACTTTCGTTCCATTTTAATTTTACACTGCGAACCGAACATACCCTACGACGACAAGGGTGATCGAGTGCTTACAGAAAGATCAAAATCAGGAGGACTGTCCAGTCCCAGGTTATCCAGCACTGAAATTCCATAACAATCATTCACATCCCCAAACAATTCAGCTGCATTTCCATTTGCATTGCAAGCAAAGCCTTTCAGATTGTTGGACTTCAAACCAGAATCATTTAGGTAAGCAGAAGAAGAATCTAATGTCTGTTCCTTGCATAGTAAGATATCATCCAATCCAATAAAGTCAGAGTTTTCAACAGGTTGTGTTTCAACAGATAACAATGCAGTGTTGTTAAAGCCTCCATTATTTTCATCACCATGAACTTCAGATGGTGGTGGGGCAAGAGATTCTCCATGAATAGTAGGCTTTCCATCCTAGTCCATCACATGAAAATTCGATTAAAACAAATCAAAACGCGTATATAGTAAAAAAATTTAGCATAACTTAGTTCTAGGCCTATTAGTACAATCAAGAAATGTTCATAGAATTGAGGGAGTATTTCATTTCTCTTTTTCATTTGAGTTCACTAAAAGGATGATCAGCCTTCAATAGCTACCTACCTGAGTGAATAGCATAAGGTCAGTTTCATCAAAATTGTCATCACAGTCAACAGATTTTCCTGTCCGAGGCCGTTTTGGTGGATTTGGATTCGGTGTTCTTGGACTTGCTTGTAATGCCATGACAGAATCTTCAGCCACCAATGGATTCAGCTTATTCTTCTTAGTTTTCTTCTTCTGCTGATAGAAAATCTTTGAAACCACATATTCACCTTCCTTCTCACCTTCATCATTCCCTAGATGGTACTGATGCATCACCCATTTCGATTTATTCGGCTTTGCACCTCTTTTAGGCCTTATGTAAAGAACCATGATCTTCTTGAAGCCCTTGTGTACTCCATTTTCTGTTACAGCTTTGGTCTTACCGGTCTTATGCCAGCGAACATGCTCCTCACTTAGGCCTAGTTGATGATTAATCTTTCGACGCTTTCGTTGTCCGGTAGCATATGCATTAGTTGTTTTGTGAAAGAAATGAACACTGGCCCCATCTTTCTTAGCACCTGCAAACATTGCAGGTCTAATTTTTTTTGAGAATGTTGCAATGTCATTGTTATGAGGTAGTTAATTATATATGGTTCACAACTTTGAGAACTATACACAATTCATTGATTCCAAATGCTACATGAATTTCATATTCATTGTTCTTCTCTTTCCTTCTCTTGTTTCTGCTATGTGCATGAACTACTCTGAGTCTTAGGACATTGGTTTATCACACTTTGCCTTGCTGAGATAACTGTTACAGTCATGATTCGAATCTTATAATTTACACTTCGGATTGTATTACTTAACTACTGCCAAATCAAAATCAATTTGGATGCAAGGTGATCAAAAGGAACAAAGATCAAATTGAAATTGTGGCTACTATTCAAAAGGAGTTTGAACATGCATGGTGAAATGAACAAAGATCAAATTGAAATTGTTCAACTTTCAAACATATCACAAGTTGAAACTTGTGTGTTCATATGCATACATGGTAGATATACTTCGCCATCTTGTTCACATTAGTTGCTTATATAAAAGACTAAGAGTTTGGTGATTTAGATATATGGAATTTGAATTATGAGTTAATATTAGTGTTGTTAGTGAAAATTTGTAAGGTCTCATTTTGAGTGTTGTTTCTCCACATTAGTGTGTACCAAGTCTATTTGGTTACTCTTTTGGTTGTTAGAGAAGATTCGTATTAATTATTCGTGTCTCTCTTTGTATAGGGAGAAGTATTTTGTTCTTGTTTACTTCTCCTGAGAGCCAAGAGTTTATACTTTATACTATTTGATAGTACTATAAAGTATTTTTGGTGTATTTGAGACTTGGTTTAGTTTAAGTATTTGGTCATTATTTTGGTATCACATATTTTGTATTTCCTTCATATTTGTTTGTCGTCTTTGCCACGTAGGCATAAGCCGAACCACGTTAATGTATTTTGTGTCACTTTTTGTTATTCAGCTTACTTGCTCTTACTATCTAAAATCCTAACACTCAACTTGGAATTTCATGCGAAAGTAAGATCCACAATCCAAGCAAGTTTGTTATATGCCTGTTGATATTTGATTAAACCACTACATTATATATCCCAACATGCTAGAATGTATTGTATTTTTCATGCTTTTCTAGTTTCTTGGTCAAGT
The DNA here is from genome assembly GCF_003086295.3 of Arachis hypogaea. Lineage (NCBI taxonomy): Eukaryota > Viridiplantae > Streptophyta > Magnoliopsida > Fabales > Fabaceae > Arachis > Arachis hypogaea. The sequence continues at coordinate 153,032,793 of NC_092050.1, forward strand.
ATAAATGTTCACAAAAAAAGAGCAATATCTTTAAGGAATAAGGTTCATAAGGAACCCTGATTTTAAGTTATTAGCTAACATTGAAAGAGAAGGTAACTAGAGAAACCTCACCTGGAAGATTTTCTGGATGTGTGTAGCATATTCCTTGGTCTCCTTCTAGTGTTGGGATGAAATCTTGGATAAAGGCATGAGGCACTTTGTTTCCAACACAACATTTTGCTGCCAAATGTTCCAACAGTTCTACGTCGGAAGGATCAAACTTCACGCCGGCCGGAAAGCCTGGCCACTCAGGAGAAACCTACAAAAGGCAAAGGAATGTTCTTAATGAAACATCTGTAATCATGAATTTATACATGAAGTTATGAACAGAGATTGAAGATTTTGTTGAATTCATTATAGCATACATCAATGTTATCAATGTGATAATGACATATTGGACATTCACAATATGCTCCACAGTCATTGATTTGATCAGCTAATGGCAGTGTATTATTCTTCACTTTCTTTGCAAGTCCTCCAATGTCAATAACCCAGCTAGAAAAAGAAGCATATTTGGGTTTTGAGAAATAAAAAAGAAAAAGAAGCAACTAGACTGATACATAAAGAGGTTGTGAAACTGTATTAGATAAGATATGAAGAAATGAGCCATAATATCATAAGAAGGATTCATAGAAATTAGAATTAGCATGCTTTGTGTTCTATATAGTTTCTAAGATATAACTATACGTCAAGTGAAAAATCTACTATTTCTAATGATTGCACTGATCATGTTTAAGGACATCAATGATAGAAGCCTTGATCTTTCAAACCTATGAGTTAAATTTAGACATGAAAACTAGTTTTTATGTGATGCCATTGATCATTAAAATTAGGGTAATAATTAAGAAAGGCTTGTGCATTGTAAGTGATCTCCAACTGTATCCTCTTCAGAAAATTTGTTCTACCAACTTCATTTTGAGGAACACAAAGGACAGATTTCAGACTCAAGGATGATGAACTGAAGTTCTTTATTTATGAATTAATTCTTGTTCATAAACAATGTAGTATATTTGGAAATCCAGCTAAACCATCTTGGCTTTTTTACTTCACATTTCAATCATCCAGGTAACTATGATCATCATTGAGTACCTCTCAAATGTTTCTTTCGCGCCAGAAAATAAGATTTAGGACATCTATATATCCTTTCTAAGCCCCAGTTCAGTGCATGCATGTCCAAATTTGCTTAAAATTTAGGTTTAACAATCACATTTTCTTCAAAAACACAAAAAATAAGCTAAGGTAAACTCATTGTAATGGGAATATGTAACATAATCCATCATCCATTTTCCCATGATTATTATTTAGGGGGAATATAAAAGCCAAAACATGCTATCATCCATGATCCATTCATCATCAAAACTCAACCACATAGTTTTATATTTTAATATATATATTTGTTAGGAAACTGAAAAGAAGAGAAAACAAAAACAAAGCTGAGAAACAGGGGAACATTCCTCTGACACCACCCTAAAAAAAACCCCAGTTGAAAAAGTTGAATTTTTATTCATCAACGCTATAAAGGGTCTCCAAATCACAAGAAGAAGAAGGTAGTGAAAGCTTTATCAGATGCAAAAATAAAAAATCTCCACATTCTGTTAAAAATCTATAGCTCACCTAGCCATTATTGCAATTCAAGAAACAACTTGCCAAAAATGGAGAAACCAATCAAGAATCAGAATCTAAGACACAAAGAAGAAATGATCATAGATAGATAGAGAGATAATCAAAAAGAGAAAGGCTCGTTTTGAAAGCGAGTTTGAGTATTTATGCTGTCGCGGTTTGCTTGAGCAAGTGAGTAAGGTAGTCAGAGAATGAGAGAGAAAGCGGGAAAACACTCTCGTTGGTTCGGTTATCCGAACCTAAACTCTTGTAAGAACAACATCTCTATGTCTTTGGTTCGGAGTGGGACCCACGATTGACTCCACCAATCCGAACCTTTGCTTTGGCGTTAAGTCTTCACTCGTTGACACTTGACAGTGGCATTATGGTAAATTACTCTTTCTTGTTCACCAAGCTGAACTTTAATAACGTTATTAACAATCTTCTCAGCACTAACCCCGAGATGACTCGAGTATGTAAGATTTGACAAATAACTGATTTTGTTGACAACCTCCCATCTTGTCGTTGTAGTATAGTGGTGAGTATTTCCGCCTGTCACGCGGACGACCCGGGTTCGATCCCCGGCAACGGCGATTATATTTTGTCAACTTTGTTTTCCAACTTATCATGGCTTCTTTTAATTTCAAATGCGAATGAATTCTCTTGGTTTTTTTACTATCAAGTAATGTTATTAAGTGTGATTTTTTTTTTTTACGACTTTTGATTATTAATTCAATTAGCCACAATTTTAATATTAGAATTTATATGCCAAATTACCAATTGTAAAGGGACAATATGTTCCCATTTTCTCATTTTACTTTTGTTGTTTCTCAATTACTTAAAAAACTATAGTCGTTTCAGTTCAATAACTAATACATGTTTTTAGCTCCTACAATATTAGGTTCATCTTTCAATCTGAATTTAGTTGTTCCATGAACATTTTTGCTGCTTAATGACTGACAAACACTCATGAATGGAACAAATAAATGGACCAACAGAACATTTTTCACCCTTATGATTTTATTATCCATGCCACATCTATATGTATATATAACAAGAGGGGGTGAAGGCAATTATATGAACCTTATAATTTACAATGATATTACATCTCAGCAACCTTGACCCCAAAATTTTCTGAGCTTTTCTTGGATATGCCAGTCAGAAATAAGTCAACATAATGTTAAAAAGCTTGCAACTCTTGCTGAGAGCTAAGGTGCCTTCTTTGTTACAATTGCTACTAAACTTGACTTATTTGATAATCATAGTTAACATTTTCTTATCAAGATTCTAGCAGTTACAATTGGTGCATGTGATTTTTATTTAGTTTTTCTTCCCTAACTGATATTGAGGGGTGCCCTTTTGTGGGATCATAATCAGTAACATTGGTTAAAGCAGAAGAAAAACCCTTTAGGTCTGTCTTCCATACCGGCTTTTGGGATTTCCCCGGAGTCGTCTCTCCTAGACATCAAAGCGCTTGTGCCGGGGGATTCCGGTGGCAATACAGCGTTCTCCGATGAATTCATCCGCTGAGGAACAACCGGCTCTTGTGGAGAAATGGTGGAGAGATATCGGAGAAGCATCTGTATGATTTGCGTGAAATTCGGCCGGTCATTTGGATCCTCCTTCCAACATGAAGTTACAATCATGGCTAAATCCTCAGGAAGGTCATCAGCACTAGGCCTTGTGTTCTGAAAGAGTAAAATAGTTGTATAATGAATCTTAGTAAAATCAAATAATAATGAGAATATAACAACTAGAAACTATAACAACCCAATGGCATAACCTAAGAAGTACAGTTGTTTATGAAAACAACAAAAACAAAACCTTATCCACCAAGTTCCTTGGTGAACTAATTTATTTACTCTCATCCGTTCACGAAATCGTTGGAACCTTTACTCATTTTGCACTACACCTGGGCAATAAGGTGTTTGGTCTATGTCATAAAGATTCGACAAAGTTTTTATACTAGGTGTTAAAGGCCTAACACAAACCTCCTCCTGTATTCTTTATGAAAACCTTTTTTTTTTTTTCGAAATAAGTTGAAACAAACACATACAATGAAATGGTTCCTTCAAATTTTTGAAGTCTGATAATCAAAATGTTGCATATTTTTTGCTCATTTTGATCATACTTGAATAAAAAAATTGAATAGACTTTTAACATTCTACGAAAATTGTCGATTTTTCATGACAGTATAAATATTGAATATACATTAATATATCAGACCAAATTAGACTCCAAATGAAAAGGTTAAATATGCCTATATGGACCCTTCAAAAAATGTAACTCAGCATAACTGTTCTACTACCAGAATGGAGACCTTTTGAGTTTTGTAAGTGGCGCAACAAAATTCTATATGATCATCTTAAGCCGAATTGAATATGAAGCCGAGTATTGAAATGTCATCTTACCTTAAAAGCAGCTGCGTATGCGGCCTGTAAATTAGACATGCCTTCAAATGGCAACTTATTATGGATCAGCTCCCACAACACAATCGCGAAGCTGTAAGCATCAACCTTATGGTTGTAATGTTTCTTCTCGCCTTGTCGCAGAGTGACGGTGCTATAAAGCTGCCACCAAACAAGAAAGTAATGATGAGTTCCATAATAATACGGCACCACCTATTGGAAATTTAATAAATGTTCAAAGCTTTTGAGAATAGATTCATACTTCTGGAGCCATCCAACGGTATGTCCCAGTTTCCGCAGTCATCATCTCCGTTAAAGACTCTTCTCTGGCCAGACCGAAATCAGCAAGTTTAACTGTTTTATGATCTCCTGTTAAGATCAAATTATCTGGGAAGTAAAGAAGAAACAAGTTATCAGAATTATGCTTTTTCTTTGATACATAAGATACATGCTAATATTATCAAAATATTCTATCATCTCAAACTCAGTGGCCTAGAATTTCCGGATAATATTAAAATAACAGTGATTTGCTAACTACCCACTCACTTTTGGCATGGGATAATAGTGGCCAAGAAAGAAAAGGCGCCACTTGCACTTTTCAATTTGCTTGAACGGTTTAACAATATTATCAAATGAGATTTAAATATAAATGATAATTACTTATTAAACATATATATGATTCACAAATCACAATAGAGCACTTTGGCATCGCTCAATCGATGTAGTGAACCCCACCTAATGGAACAAATCTTATTTGTTGGAAGGTCTAATTAATCAGGAGAACAAACTCCTTGCAATGTAACATGAAAAATGTGACCTAACTAGGATAGTTAACCGTGTCATAATCATTTCCATTAACAGCTACCAGCTCATTGTGAAAATTTTCAACAATCATAGAGCATACCCGGTTTAAGGTCCCGATGAATGATCCCATGGGAGTGTAAGCATTCCATTGCTCGAGCAATATCAAGAGCAAATCCAACTGCCACACGCATATCCAAGCAGTTTGGCCGCATACTCAAGAGATATTTGCGCAGCGTTCCACCTAATAGAAGTTCAGTTACTATAACCATAACAGGTTCTTTGCAGGCCCCAATAAACTGGCATCAAACCGAAACAACAATAAACATAAAAACTTTCATGAGACAACCAAACATGGCTTTTGTACCTGTCAACCAAACATAATGAAATGAAGCTATATATCTAACTTGGATTCAAAAGAAGAAAAGCACACAGTTCATGATATGGGGCTAACAACCTTAACCAGATTCTTGTGTTGAACTTTCGATAGCATGGCTACCTCTCTTCCGAACCGAGCTTCCCTCCTCGAAATCTCTTCTGGGGTTTCTCCTTTGTTGATAATCTTAACAGCAACATTCTGATTTTTATACCTGCATCCAGAAAATTCCAAAAATAGCAAGTAAGCAAACTACACAATTCATCAAATAATACCATCGAATGAATGCATAGTGTGAACTTAATCTAGATTGGACTTAATCTGAGATCAGAGGAGAACGAGATTAATGCTAACTAATGATTTACTAGTAAAACAAAAATTTGCACAAACCATGAAGAAAAAACAAAGGAAAGTAGAAATTGTTATGACTTATAAGGACAAAAACAAAAGTTGATTCCAAAATTAGATTTCAACTACAAAATCAAAGAGAGAAAAAAAAAAAAAAGAGAGAGAAAAGGAACCAGAGAAGAAGGGTTGACTTACTTTCCCTCATAGACCTTGGCATGAGCACCTTCCCCAATTTTTGGGCCAACAAAGAGTTGTTTGGGATCTATAAGCCACTTGGCATCTAAATTGAACTCTCCAACAGAATGAACTTCATTACCAGATCCCATTTTATATTTTATTTTATTTTATTTTTATTCTTTTTTTTTTCCTTTCCACCTTCAACAAATGGAACTACCTAACAAAAAGTATCAACACTTAAAACACTTTTCAAAACTCTCAGCATGCCATTCTTCTTCTTCCTCTTCTCTGCATCAATCACACACAAAACAAAACAAAACAACACAAGACCAACTAACTTAACTGAAATGAATCAAAGCTATTACACACAGAATACACAAAGGGAAAGATTTGGTTCCATGGTTTGAGAAGAGAACCAAAAAAAGGGATTTTTTTATTTTATTTTTATATGCAACACAACACAGACTCTATCCCCAAAATCACGCTCATAGACCAATTAAAGAAAACAAAAACAAAAATAAAAAATTCAACATTTGCCTTTGTTTAGGGGGCAAAGAATAAAACCCCACATGTTCAGAAGCACTCATCAACAAACCCAGTTTTAATAAATTAAATAAAGAAATCAAAATTTTAAAACCAAAGATCCAAAACAATAGGCTCTGTCACTACTCACTACCACTTGCAACGCACTGAAAATAAAAATCAACAAATACCCACAAAAAAAGAAGAAAAAAAGTTTACTTTTTTATGAATAATGACTAATATTAAGAATTAAGAGGGAAGAGATAAGGGTGAAGCTTGAACGGAAGGTTGAAAAGTGAAAGAAAGAAGAGAAAGTGAACGACCCAGATTGAGAGTTGGAGAGAAGAAGATGGTGGAAGATGAAAAGGAAATATCTTTTTTAAAATAATTATTCAATTATTAAAAAAAAAAAGTAATCTGCTACGCGTATTCAATTCTCTTTCTCTTTAGTAAAGTAAAAGCCGCGGAAGAAATGGCGTCCATGTCAGAAAAACAGTACTATTTTCCTTTTTAATTTACGTTTTTAGTTCTTAATAAATATATAAATCAATAATAATTATTATTATACTTATAGTTATAGAGTTATCAGTTATAGGACCAATTTGTATAATTATATTACTAACTTTTTCCTTCTAGAAGTGTACATTGCTAACCATTTTATAGAATTTTACATCCAGTCAATATAATTTTTTTGGAAAATAATTTAAATAAATTATTATTTTTATCTATAAAATTTAAAATTCTAAGATATTTATCTATAAATAAATTAAATTAACTTATATTCACAAAAAATATATTTATCTAATTATTAATTTTATTCATGAATAAATTTATTAATATTTTAAACTTTTATAAATAAAATATAGTTTATTCATCTTTTATTGATCTAATTTTGCTTATTTATAAATATATTTATTAATATTTTAAAATTTTATGAATAAAAAAAATAATTTACTAAAATAATTTGTAAAGAAAACATAGATGGATGAACAAAATATAGGAGTGGAAGAAAGGAGGAATCTGTAGTTGCCTTGAATATATAAAATTAGGTATTTAGTAGATCTCATTTGAATTGTGGATGTGCATGTGAGTGTGGTCAATTTTTATCATTTAGTTAAATTTACCTAAATTTAACTTGATTAAAATTGATTAATAATAATAAATTTTACATAATTTAATTTTTTTATTTTTTTTAGATAATTTTTATTATCATTGTTATTATCTTTTTCTTCTTTTACATTTTTATAATTTTTTATTTTATATTCTGATAATTTTTTTTGTTTCACTTTTTTAATAAAAGTTTATGTTATGATTAAAAAATTTTACTATTAAAATTAAAAAATTTCTTGTGTTACGGTTAAAAAATTTTAGTACTATTTTTTTAATAAATTCTACACAATTTAAAACTTTCTTCCTACTTTTCCTTTTTTTTTCATTATTATCTTTTTCTTCTTCTTTTTATTTTTATTTTTTTTATTTTACCTTTTTATAATTCTTCTTCTTTCATCTTCTTAATAAGAATAAAAAAATTAAACAAAAAAATAAAAAATACTGCAACAACCACTAGAAAGAGAAAAAGGAGAAATAAAAAAAATGCAACAACATCAAATAAGTTCCAAACTCAATAAGTGGAAGGCTTCTTCCTTATCTCTGGCAGGGAGAGCAATTCTAGTGAAATATATCATAACATCTATTCCTAGTTATACTATGCAAATTGCTTTTATTCTTATTGCTACTTGTAATATGATTAATCGTCATTGCAGGAACTTCCTTTGGGAAAAAACTGAACAATCAAAGAAAGTTCATCTTATAAATTAAAAGGATATTAGTAAACCAAAGAGAGCAGAAGGCCTGGGTATTCAGCATGCCAAGGGCTTAAACCATGTTTTTATGATAAAAATTGGATGGGGACTTATGAAACAGAAGGACTCCCTCTGAGCTAGAGTCCTCAGAGCAAAGTACAATTATGGGAATGATATAATACCAATATTTCAAATAGGAGAAGCAACTCAAATCTTTAGAATTGGATCTGTTCCACCTAGGAGGATGTTAATTGAAACTTTATTTGTTGTGTTCACATCAGTTTTTAGGAAAATAACTAGGTGCCAACAATGGGCAAACTTCACCAATATGCAACTCAGGTAATATCTACTACTGAATGTAACACATCGCTGAATGACTTCCTTTTCGTTTCAGGTACATGGGATACTAGGAAGCTCATGAAATGGCTATCGGATGAGGTAGTTATCAAGATTTTAACTATTATCCTGCCATCCCCATGAAAGACACCAGATCATGTAGCCTGGGCTGCCTCTACTGATGGCTCCGTCAACCTCAAATCAGCTTATCAGACCATTATGGGAGACAATTACAATTCGGAATGAGTGTTTAATATTAAATGGAATGAATAAGGTCTAGAAAAAATTCATTTTTTCTTCTGGTTGGCAGCCAAAAATGTCTTGCTGACCAATGATGAACGAAGGAGGAGGCATATGACCACTGTTGTTGCATGCCCAAGCTGTCACAATGAAGATGAAACTATTCTGCGTGTGCTGAGAGATTGTCACTATGCTCATATTATTTGGAATGAGTTGCTGCCAAGGAATGCGCTTACAGAATTCTTTCATATGGCCAAGAGGGATTGACTTATCGGTAGTCTTTCCTATTCTAGGAGTTGAGCTTGTCTATTTGGTGTTGCAATCTCCTCATTGTAGTTTTACCGTAACAAGTGCGTGTCTGAAGGAAGTGACATGAGTCCCACCACTGCGACAAGTCTCATCAAAGTTAGAAGCATGGAAATTTGGAATATGCACGGAGTAGGACTCTTCAAAGTTGGAGTAATTTAGCACACGAGTGCTAGATCTATTGGAGACTCTGCCGGAGCAGTCCATTAAAATAGATCATTTTTTCTCAATCTCAGAGTGCAGCTTATAGGGGCGTGTTTAGGGATCATTTAGATATGTTCACTACTGGGTTCTCCTACAATCTAGGTAGTTGCTCGATCATGCATGCCGAGCTTTGGGCCATAGTGAAAGCTATAAGAATCGGAAATTAATTAACCATTTAATTAAAATAAAATAAAAATATAATTATCTGAAATAGGTTGAAAATGATAAGAAATATTAAAATAGAAAATCTAATGAAGAAAATAGAATTTAGCGTAAAAATATGATTTATCGCGTAAAAGAACATACTGGCTTAAATTGGACCAGCACTGTGAGTGAGAAAACAAATTTAATTATAAGTGAATAAATTTAGAAAATTGAATTTATTAATTAGGAAAGATGAAAATAATTTAGAATTGAAAACCGAACACTAATCTTAAAAGTTTTTACCTCAAAGTTGGGCCAAATGAATTAAAAACCATAAATGATTGGACCGGACTCAAATTGGACACAAGGCCCAACATATATAACCTTGTTAAGTGTCCATTTCAACCACATTCTTCACAAAGAAAAGGAAGAGCAGCTGAGAATTGAGAAGGGAGAAGAAAAATTAAACATTATTTATCATCACCTTCCTTGGCTCATAACTTGAGCTACAAAGCTCTGATTTGCGTGCCGTTTGCGTCCACGCGAAGTTCTTGCCGAACTCTTCAATTCTATTTAAATAAAGTAGTAAGAATATCGAAATTCATGCTCCAATTTTTTGTCCTATATATTTTTACATTTTGGGTTTAATTATTAAGTGAATTTTGTGGTTTTAATTATTTAGGTGATAATTAACCTTGGGTTATTGTTGGATTTTATCCTAATCCACAGCAAGTAAGGTAAGAACGCTTTATACCCTTGTGGTTTGTCATATTTGTTAACCTTAGGATTAATTTTTAGTAAATTATACGTAGTAGCTTGAAATTCTTGTTGATTAGAATAAACTTGAAGGATTTGGAGCATTCGGATGTGAGTTAAAGTGATGATTGAGCTTTGAAAGCTTGTTTGGAATTATTTTGGTGTTTTGAGCTTGTGTAGAAATCGGACAAGATATGATTTCGGTCTTCTTTAAATAATATGTAATGTTGTGGGTAACTTAGACTAGTGGACCCTAAGATAGAACTAAATTGTAGATGATTATTGATATTGTTGATAGATGATGAGGATTATGAATTTCGATAATGATAAATGGAGAAACAACAATTGTGATGGTTTGGAATGCTGAAAATGTGGTTTAATTAATGTGTGGATTGATAATTGTTGAGTTTATTGTGGTGATACGAAGTTGACGACGATTGTTGGTGTTGATGGGGAGTTTTAAGAATTATTGATGTTGATGATAATTGATGATAATTATGTTTAATTGAATGAAAGAAGGAATACATGTAAAATTGATGATAGATGGAAATTTTGAATAGTAATATTAAGGTTGATGTGGATTAATGGAAATTGAGGAGTTTTGATGTGATTTATGTTGAATTTGGAGTTGTTGAATGAATTGGATGAGGTGAAAATTGAATGGTTTAGATAGTTGAATTATTGAGAAAATGGTTGAGAAATGTTGGTAAGGATTTTGAGTTGTTTTGGTATTGTTTGGGTTGTGAGTAAGTTGGTTTGAGTTTTGAAAGCATAGAGGATTCGGCACAATTTTGATAAAATAGATTTTTAACCAACTTCGTTAGACTATAACCTGAGCCTTGAATTTTGGATTTGATTGGACTTTATTTCAAATTGAATTAATTTTAATATCGTTAAAATGGTTTAAAGATTGAGAAAATCAGAATTTTGTAGAGAAAATTTTGGACATCAGAAGTTAGGTACAAAAGACTAAATTTGGCTAAGTTACAGCAAACCTGATTTTCTGGTTTGGGTACGCACGCACCCTATAGTGCGCACGCACGCAACGGAGCAGGTGTTGACGCTCGTGCGTATACACGCCCTACAAATTTTACAAGCTGTGCATACGCACAATATCATGTTTTTCACACAAACTTCTATTTTTAATTGTTTGATTTCCTCACAAGCTTGTAAACCCTTGTTTTAGCTGAAAATGATATTTTTAAATGTTTAACCAATCTTCTAGCCTTTAAAACCTCTTTAGTCATTGTTCAAAATCCCTTAGCTAATGATTAGGCTTTGAAATGAGTGAGAGAGTTTTGTGCAGATTAAAAAGGTTATTTATTATTAGTTTAGAGCCAGTGACTTAGATTTTGGAAGTCATGTGGATGAAATTAGCGAGAGTTGATTTGTGGAGTATTTTATTAATGAGGAATTGAGAATTGGTTAAAAGTGAGCTAAGCATTATATCTCATAATTGAAAGTGAGTTAGACACTATATCTCAGGGTATTTATATAGTTTATGAACTTGAGAACTGAGAATGATTATGATTAGTTGAGATAACGAAAGTTGACGAGAAATTGTGAAAGATTAAGGTTGATGAATCAGTTGAGTGCGAGTAGTGAATCACTGAATGATGAGTCATGATATGTTATTGTTGGTAAGTTGCTATGCACCTCAGGTAAGGATGGTGATGAATTTTGCTTGTCGAGATAGCGGCGCCGATGTAGGAGTTGTGGCAGTCTTCTACCTACGTTCAGATGTGAGGGCTGAGGTGATGTCCCACTCACATAACCTTCTCTACCACAAGAGTGAGTCTGGCACTATATCCCTAGGATGCGCATGAAAGTGGGTCGGACACTATATCCCAGGAATGATAGTGAGCAGGGCACTATATTCCTAGGTGCACAGAGTGAGTCGGGCACTATATTCCAGGATGTGGCAGAAAGGCTACATCCTAAAGGATGTGGCGGGTTGGCAGTTGAACCAACAAGTGATATCACTGCCAATAGGATAGACATTCATCATATGCATCTTCTATATGCTTGTTTGCTTTGCTTAACTTCAATTATGCCTAAATGAATCACATTTCTACTTGCTATTTGTTTTACTTGTTGTATATGTATACTACTTATGCTTTACTTATTTGCATTACCTATGTTTTCTGCTGGAATTGAGGAGGTTCGGTAGGTGGTGGCGATGGAATCGCATAGAGGATAGGTTGGCGAAGGCTGTGAAATAGCAGTGACTGTTAGAGTAGAAATTTCTTAAGTTAGATTACCCTGTTTATGGTTTAACTTATATATTTCATTAAGCTTTAATATCTTGTATCGATGTGAAGTTTTAGGATTGTCTTTGACTTCCCAAAACTTTTGTTTTATCTATTGGCCCATAGTTGGGGCAAACAAACCAAAAACGCTAAACAGTTAGATTGGACCTAAGTTAGGCCCAAGACCCAACATATATAGGCTTGTTAAGTGGCCATTTTAACAACATTATTCACAAAGAAAGGGAAGAGCAGCTGAGAATTGAGAAGGGAGAAGAAAACAAACACTATTCATCATCACCTTCTTCGACTCATAACTTGAGCTACGGAGTTCCGATTTGCATGTCGTTTGTGGCCATGCGAAACTCTCACTAAACTTTTTGATTCTATCCAAACAAAGTGGTAAGAATCTTGCAATCCATGTTCCAATTTTCTACTCTATACATTTTCGCATTTTGGGTTTAATTATTGAGTGTGTTTTGTGGTTTTGGTTATTTAGGTGGTGATTAACCTTGGGTTATTGTTGGGTTTTGTCCCAACCCACAGCAGATAAGATAAGAACGCTCTATACCCTTGTGGTTTGTCATATTTGTGAACTCTAGGATTAATTTTTGGTAAATTATATGTAGTAGCTTGGAATTCTTGTTGATTGGAGTTAACTTGGTGGATTTGAAGCATTTGGATTTGAGTTAAAGTGGTGGCTGAGCTTTGGAAACTTGTTTGAAAATATTTTGGTATTTTGAGCTTGTGTGGGAATCGGCCAAGGTATGGTTTCGATTTTCTTTAGATAATATGTAATGTTGTGGGCAACTTAGGCTAATGGACCCTAAAATAGGATTGAATTGTTGATGATTATTGATGTTGTTGATATATGATGAGAATTTTGAGTTTTGATAATGATAAATGGAGAAAATGATTGTGATAGTTTGGAATGGTGAAAATGTGGTTTAATTAATGTATAGATTGATAATTATTGAGCTTGTTGTGGTGATACAAAATTAATAGATAAGATATAAACAAAAATATTGTGTCCTGAAACACTAAATTAATATATTTTGTATTCTTTCTAATAGAAGAATACAAAATCAACAAACGAAAATATAACTTATTTATTTTTTTTATTATTATTTTTAATTTTTATAATTATATTTTTTATTCTAAATTTTATATAAAAATAAAAAAAAATTAATTTTTTTATTATTTATTTTATATTATATTTAATTTATTACTAAACAAAAAATATAAAATCATTAAATTTTATATTTCTACTTTTATATTATATTTTAAATATTTTATTTTATCTGATTCTTGAAAACAATCTTAGCTTACTGGCCTTGGTAGATGCTTGCCACTCCTTGATGACTCTAAGTCTCAGATGTCTACATTGGAATGGAGGTCAACTGCTGTTTATCACAACCTCCTGGTAGAAGTTTGACCTTGTACCAATGATTATTTATTATGTGAGGATTGAGGTGTCATTGGTAAATAAAGTTTTATTTATTTATTAGCTTTAAAATTTACGGTGCTTTTAAAAATATTTATGATATATTTTTAAAAATTAATTTGTATTTTTAAAATTATAATATTTAATATCACTTCATATAAGTAATTAATATCTAGATTTATTTTTACTCTTTATTAATGTTACATGACATAGTTCACAAGATATTTATATAAAATTCAGTTATTAATGGATTTTCTGTTAGTTAGCTAAGAGTTAGTTAAGTTATTACAGTTAGTTAACTCATATGCTGGTTGTTTGTTATAGGTAGTGACTAGTGAGTCGGCTTTTTAGATGTTTTTTTTCTGCATAAAAAGAAAATAACGAGTGACGAATCTGTTGATCCAAGAATAGAGCAAAAATAAATTCCATCAGGTTTTTTCTCACTACCAAAAACAAGGAATTTAGCTACAGAAAAAATTGTAACTAAACTCTAAAAAAATTGTGACAATTTTGTTTTTTACAATAAATGAACATCTGTAGCTAAAGAGAATGACACGTTTTTAATTAGCCACATTTTTTATTTTGATAACCATAGTTTTAACATCCATGAAAACATTTTGTTAGCCACCACTTTAGCACGTTTAGACACACTCTTTTTCATGGCAAAATAAAAGGATGCGCAACAAAATAATTATTTTTGTCATACTTTATCCGTGACAAAATTGGCCAGACTGAACTTTTTTGCCACACTTTTTTTCGTAGCTAAGATAAAAATTAAATTAAAAAAATCATAATAAAAATGCTCCTTAATATAAAAATTACATCATATAATATTAAAAAAATAATCACATTTCTATACTTATTATCCATAGTATAAAAATATAAAATTAACTAATACTTAGTATTGAAAAGCAAATATCCTAAATTAAATAGGTTTAATGTTAAAAAAATATTCAAATGAAACTATTACAAAATAAATATTAGACTTTACTAAAATAATATAGAAAACTAAAAGTCTGAAAGTACTAAGGTAAAATAAATTTATCAAACTCTGTATTTTTTGTTACACAGACAATCCACATGCAAAAATATTTTTAGATAAATAGCAAAAATGACACATAACTCCAGTCACTGAATTATACACCCCGTCAATACTCCAGTTGCTTTGTATGCTCCAATAAAATTTGCTAAATAAGACAGAGATCAGGAATTAAGCTAAGAAATTAGTAGATCATGATTTGACTCCTTTGAGAATGATCAGAAAAATTAAGGTACAACACTTACTTTTCGGATGTAATTTGTAATTGCTTTGCAGCCTTTCGTTGCCAGTTGCATAACATTTTTCAAAATGTCAATTGATAGTTTAGAATCTATCTACATCCAACAACAAAAGAAATAATGCATATTGGAATAATAAAAAAGAAAGGTCTAAAATTAACTTACATTATTAACTAAAAAAATATATAAAAAATAAAATGATGTCATAAAAATTAACCTAAAAAAGTGTCATTTTATCCAACTTTGACAGAATTCCAACAACAATATTAGGACCTCCAGCACTATCTTTTACATAGCTTAAATCTTTTCATATTCATACAAGTTTTAGTAATTACAAAGTCACAAAGCTAAATCAAAAGTTAAGCAGTTTAAAAGAAAATACAAACTTGAATTTAGTCCATTAAAAAATCAAGTAAAATAGATGCATACCAAGCAAAGGGGTGCAATTAAAGTATCCAGCACTACATGAAGTTACAAGATCATGCATGGGATCCCAGCATTGGTAAGAGTCAAAATTGCATCGTTAATACATGTAGATCTAGTTCTTGCACAAGGAATATTGAAAAAAAGAGTTAGTGAATGGTAAAAAAAAGTAGTGTCGAGTTATGTATATAACTAATTTTAATTTGATGATGACAAACATTATTTTATTAGACTAAACACCCAATTAGTTTTGATGGTCTTATTTAGTGTTGCAGGCTAAAGATATAAACATAGCAACAGCCCAAGATGGAACAAAGAAACAAAATCTGCTATTGTGGGTAATATTTACAAACGAAACCCAAATAAAAATTGACAAAGAAATCACATGGATTGAGAGGTAAGTGAAGAGAATCTAAACCCTAGGTACATCACTCAAGTTGAAGCCTTTCAATGCACTTCACAAGTGTGCTTCGGTCAGAGAGAGAGAGAGCTTCTTCTTCTCCATTCATTCACCAGAGAAGAAAAAAAGAGAAAGGTTAAGCAAAAAGTAAAGGTCTAATCACTCAAATCAAACCCATTTAAGCTAAGTCAGAATTTAAAGGTGATTTATTTTTATTTGCATGCAATTTACTTTCTTCACTCCTTTCCCAACTCTCTGCTACTCTAATTTGGGATAAATGGAGAAAGTGATCTCTGATAATCACTGCTGTAAATCAAAGGCCAAAATTGTTCTTGAGGACAAAGCTCTAGCTCAAGGGTTCAGATCTGGGTTTACCACTGAACAAATTTTTCATTGCTATCCTGAAATTTTCGGTCAAGCAAAAAGACTTAGATTCAAATTTCTTAATTTAGGGATTAATTAAAAATAGTGAAAAGGTAAGTTAGTGAAGCACATAGTTCGAGAAGTTGACTTAGAAGAAAGCAACTCAGCAACATTGAAAGAGGTACAAAAGAAAATTTTTTCTTCTTTCTAAAGACAAGGAGAGAGAACCAATGTTTGGCAGTTTGGGTATTGTTCTAAAGAGCTTCTCTGTGAAGAGTTCATTAACTTTGGACAATATTTTCCAAGTTAAAGAAGCATTTCACCAAGATGAGAAACTCAATTAGAGTTAGCTGAATTCGGTTCAACTTATAGCAACAAAGGTTGTTGAAGCATTAATCTCCTTCATGTTTTATCGTTTGTAATTTATTTTCAATATATATATTTCTGTAATTTCTTGAGAGGTAAAAGGCTGAGTGAAACACATGAGAGGAAAGTCTAGAGTGATTTCAGATTTCTTTAGGTGTTTCAGATGTCTTGTGTCTTATACCTGTGAGGTACCCCCTTTCTAAGTTGGGTTAGCACTTAAAGTGAAGAATTATGTATTAGCATAACCAAGTCAAGTTAGTTGAGAACTTAAGAGAAAAGAATTGGGTAAATCCTATGAATTGGTGTATGTAATACTTTAACTATAGTGAAAATTTCACCACTGGTGTATGTAATACTTTAATCCTTCATGCTTGTGTCATTCTTCTTATCTTCTTCTAAGTTCTGTTCTTTATTATTTATGAGATAAAACGAAATTGTCTTATAAGGTTTTTGCTGCACAGTTTAAACAGATTCTAAGTAAAAATTTGTAAGCAAAGCCTTATTTCATTAAAGTAAAAGAAGGCCATAGATTCAACCCCCTTCTCTGAGCCTTCTACAACCTTCAAGTAGTCTTTTAAATACAAAAAAGTAGTTAATAGTAAAAAATTAACAACTTACATCACTAGCGAAAGCACCTATTTTTTTACTTTATCTTTGAACTAAATGCTCTCTTAGTTTCAGATAAATAATTCAGTAAGCAAATTGCTAATCCCTTTAATTAGAGAGAGATCCAATAAAGAAAAAATAAACATAAAAAAGGGATGGTGGCGGCGGCTTCTGAGGAGGTTTGGGGTAGGATTCTTTACTCTCCAGAGAGAGTAATCGAACAAAAAAATTAGATGTTACATTATAATTTGTTTAGCTGCCAAAATAATCAGCTACGGAGACCATATTAAGGTTGTAAAATATTGTATTTTTATAAAAAGTATTTTAAATAAGCACAATATGTGACTTACCTCAAAAAATAGCTAAAATGTTTGCTTGAGAAGGGAAGAAGTGGTTGATCAGCAAAACCGTAGCCGGGATGTAATGAATTAAAAGTAAAGGACCTAATCAAATTAGTTATTATTTCAATTGATCATACTTAATAAATTTTACTTTTAAAATTAATTAGATCTATCCTCTTAAAGATAAACATGTACTCTTCTTATATTCTTTTGGTATTCTTTTTGTAATTTTAATATTCATTCTCAATTGAATCATTTTATTCTATCACTAAAGTCTCTAAATTAATGTATATTGTAAAATTAGGTACTAAAACTGTATTTAGCCAGAAAGAACACGGACAAAAAATATAATAATTAAAAAATATAAATTAATGTATAGTGAACACAATCACACTACAAAAATAACTATAAAATCATGAAAAAAAATTAATAAAATCAGTGCATAATCAATACTAAAGAAAAAAGTAAGATTCAGAGATATGACAGAGTTTAAAAATCATACTAAATGAAAAAATTATACATCATCAATAATATCTAAAATCAAATAATTAATATACCTTGTTAATTTTTCCGTGGCAATACGGGAAAAAAGAGAAAAGAAACCAATGATTGGAAAATTTAAAAGATCTGCACCCTCCCTAGTAAATTGAATTTACCTTAGGCGATGGTTTAAATTTAAGAAAAGTATAAACTGCATAAAAATATTTAAAAAGGATGGAAAAAAACACTTAATTAAGTGCAGAATTTAAAAGTGAAAATTATTTGATTTCGCCACAGTGATCATTGAATCTGTAATTATTGAGAGAACTCATCTCAAGTTGGCCATGAACAAATAAAATCGTCGAAAAACTTCACAAAATTTGTCCACATTTGCTACTATTTTTGGGTATCTTCTCAATGGTAACTTCCATGTTTCTGGTAGTATCTTCGTCAAGGACATTCTAAACTTACAATTCATGCGGTGCACTTTCAACAAATATAGTTTATTAAAATCATTTTAAAATATTATAAGTAATTTTATCAAATATTATTTTGTAACTTATATTTATTAAAAATATATTGATTTTGATTGATTAAATATAACTATTACAATTTCTAAAAAATTAGTTTTAAAAAGGTTCACTTTAATAAGTTACTTTTAAAAACTAAATTGGATAAAATATATTTTTATTTTGTTTTAATTTTGTCCCTAAAATTTTTTATTTATATTAAATATATCTCTAACAACTAAATTTTTAAAAAATTATGATAAATCCAATAATAATACATAACAATTATATTTGATTTACTTGTGTTAAATATTTCTTGTAAAATTATTATTAAATGAGTCTTAAATTTTTTAAAAGTTAACCATAAAAAATATATTTAATATAATTTAATTTTAAGATAAATTTAAAATAAAATAAAACTTAAAAAATATTTTTAAAATTTTTAACAAATTTAAAAAACTAAAAACATACTTTACCGAACTAAATTTTACCAAACAGCAGTAATTTGAGCTAAAATTTGTTGACATTGACATGGACTTCTATATTACTGACCAATTTTATCGTGGACTTTGCATAAGACCTTTTTTAATTGCCAATTAAGACGATAAATGCCTTAGCGTGGCAAAGTCCTTCGGCTGGTATATAATAATGTGTTGAATAACAAAATGGAAAATCACCAAATTAAAATTAACAAAACTATAATAATTGGTGCATTGTCAGTGTCATAACTTGGGTAGGGCTTTTGAAATGTCCCACACGTGTCGTTAGTTCCTTCCATGATGAAGATGTTGTGAATTGTGATGTGAAAATTAGATCTGAAAAGGTGCCGCTAATAATTCACATGTTTTGTTTTGTGTTTATTTATTTATTTGTCTTCTTGTGTATGTGGGGTGAATGAACTCAAAGCAAAAGGATAAGGTTGTTTGAAAGTGAAAAGAGGAAGTGACTATATTGATTTCTTAGAATGATATTATTATACTAGCAAGCATAAGTATTTTAGACTTATTTCAACGAATAATGTCTTATATTTTAAATATATTTTTACCCTTAAAATTGATAAAAAATTTAAAATAATCTATAAATTTTATTTTATTTTAATTTTAAATTATTCTCCACATACAAACATTTTTTTTATACAAGTCTTTATAAATTATTTTTTTACAAGCATTTTATTTTTTTTTTTTCTTCTTATATCCCTGCAGGTTCTTCTTCTTCTTCGTTATTTTTCTTCTTCGTTATCGTCGTCATCAACACTACTTCTTTCTCCTTTTTTTATTGGAATTCCTTCTCTTCCTTTTATCGTTTTGAATCCAATCAAGTGGTTGAAGTATGGTTCAATTCATAAGAAAAAAATGTAGCATTAGAGAAACATTTTTCTATATTTGCAGCAAATTTGGGTGTAATATGCAGATATTTGGGTGTAATACGAAGATATTTGAGTGTATTTTTATTCTGATAAGTTCTGCATAATTCAAAATTTTTCTTTTTTCTCTTCCTTCTAATCATCTTCTACTGCTCTCTCTTTTTATCATCATCACTATCTTCTTTTTTTCTTCTTATTTATCTTTTTTTTTACCTTCTCAAGTTTCTTTTTGTTTTACTCTCTTAACAAGAATAAAAACAAAAAAAATCAAACAAAGAAGAAGAAGAAACACATAATGCTGCAAAATTACTTGGAAGATGATGAACTAACATTCAGTTAACTAAAAGAAAGAAAGCAATAAGGAAAAAAAGAAGAAAAAAGTGCAGCATTAGAGAAAATATTTTTCTGTATTTGCAGCAAATTTGGGTGTAACACGAAAATATTTGGGTATAACACGAAGACATTTGGATGTATTTTAAGAATTTTGGATGTATTTTTATTCTGATAAGTTCTGCATAATTCAAAATTCTTCCTCTTCCTCTTCCTCCTCTTCATCTTCTACTGCTGCTTCTTTTTTTTTATCATCATCACCATCTTCTTTTTCTTTTTTTTCTTATTCTTCTTTTTCTTTTTGTTTTACCTTCTCAAGTTTCTTCTTATTTTACTCTCTTAACAAGAATAAAAACAAAAAAATCAAACAAAGAAGAAGAAGAAACACATAATGCTGCAAAATTACTTGGAAGATGATGAACTTACATTCATTTAACTAAAAGAAAGAAAGAAATAAGGAAAAAAAGAAGAAAAAAATGCAGTATTAGAGGAAATATTTTTCTGTATTTGCAGCAAATTTGGGTGTAACACGAAGATATTTGGGTGTATTTTTATTTTAATAAGTTCTGCATAATTCAAAACTCTTTTTCTTCCTCTTTCTCATCTGATCTTCTACTGCTTCTTCTTCCTCATCTTCTTATTTCGTTTTCTTATAATTCTTCTTGGGAGAAAAAATCAAACAAAGAAGAAAAAATACATAATATCGCAAAATCAATAGAAAGAGGAGGAGGAAAAAAATGCAGCAACAATAACAACAATAAAAAAAACCACGATGAGGATGAAAATGCGAAGAACAAGAAGAAGGAATGCGAAGAAAAATGAGGAGGAATGCAAAGAAGAAGGAGAAGGAGCAGGAGGAAAAATGTGGAATATAAACGTTAAAGAAGAACCGTTTCTCATTTTGCGCTATTCAAAGTTGAAAAAGCGCGTATTTACACTTTACACGTTCTTTGAATTGAGAGTTATTTTTGTTGGGTTTGGACAGACTTGTATGCTAAAAAGACTTGTATGTGTAGCAAGTCTCTTCAATTTTATAGTAACAATTTTTTATTTGTATTAAATATATTCGTGATAACTAATTTTTAAAAAAATTTAAGATCAAATCAACAATAATTTCATAAATAACTTTTAATACAAGTAAATAAGACATATTACAAGAAAATAGAATATTTGTAACAAAAACTTTGTAACAAATTTAAAATTGTTACAAAAAATTATTTTTTGTAACAAAAATTAGTAATGGTTACATAATAATAATGTTTTGTAATAACAATACAATTTGTTACAAAATGTTTTGATATTTTGTAACGACTTGATTTTTTTTGTTATAAATTATATTGACTTTTGTAACGAACTAGTATTTTGTTGCAAAATTTTAAAATATTTTGTAACAAAAGATGAAGTTGTTGCAAAAGTTTTAGCTAAATCTTTTGTTGCTGTAAATTTTTTTGTTCATTTGCCAAGTATATTGATTTTTTTTGTTGAATGAAAAATCTAGGATGGGTGTATAATTTCTGTGATGATGATATTGATGCTTTGATAAGCATGTGCTTATGCCTTCGGTTAGTAATGCAATAGGGTTTTGAATTTCAGCAGATTGTTGATATTGGCAAAACTCTGCCATTGTTCATGGAGATTCAAACCTTAGGTGACAGGACGTGAAGAACCATGTTCTGCAAAGTGTCTTGTTTTCAATGTTGCAGGTCTCATTTAATTTGAGTTGAACCGTTTGGTTATGTTGGCTGTGTGATTTTCTCACATGTTTGTGCTAACAGAACAATTTGAAACTCTAGGTACTAGAGACAGTAAAGCTCAAATTTTCTAGACAATTTTTTAGAATTGCATTAATTGACATCATATTGTTATTGTTGGTTGTCTTTTCAGATGTATGGCACTTATTAGAAGCTTCTCCATGAGAAAGAAGATGTATGAACATGATGGGTTTGTAATTTGTAGTTTACTTTTGGAGATTTATAATTCCTTATTTTTTTGTCCTATGTATCTATCTAGTTCATTAGGCTTCTTCAATGTGTCTTGTTAGTTTGTACTTTAAAGTTTATAATATGTTGAAGATTTATAAAACACTCTTAGTTAAATGAAAGATATTTGAACTATCTATATTATTATATATTATATGAATGTTGACTTGTTGAGTAAATTAGTTAATATATTAACTAATTAAAAAATAATATAATTTGACAAATTATGCGTGTAATTTGTATTAAAAAAATTATTACAAAATAAATAGTATTTTGTAACTAAAGAAAAAAATGTTACAAAATCAAGTTATATTTTGTAACAAAATTTTATGATAGGAAAAAATATATTGTCACAAAAAATATTTTGAAGATAAAAATTTGTTATCACTTTTGTAACGACTTTTATTTTTTTGTATCAGAAAAATTTGTTATAAAATATTACCTTGAATTGTAACAGTTCCATTTTTTGTTATAAAAACTTTTTGTTTTAATTTATTTCAAAATTTCGATTTTTTGTAACAATTTTTTTAGTTACAAATATTTTTTTTCTTGTAGTGGTTGTCAACTTATCATGCATTGTTGTTTGATTGATCATAAACTTTTTAAAATTTTAGTTGTTAGGATTATATTTGATGCAAATAGAAAATTTTAGGATAAAATTAAAACAAAATAAAATTTAAGGATATTTTTAAAATTTTTGACAAATTTTAAAGACAAAAATAATATTTTATCCTAAATTTTATTAATACAATAATTACTAAATATGTCTTGATAATTAAATTTATTAAATTTTTATAAAATTTGAATATAAAAGAGGGAAAATAGTATTAAAAGTCAATTCTTTTTAACTAATAAATAATCAATTATTAAAAAATATTCAAAATTTTAAAAAATATTTAAAAGTGAAACAAAATAAAAGTGTGATAAAAATAATTTTTTTTAGATTAAAGTTAATTATTTATAATTTATTTTTTATTTTTACGATATTTCTATTTTCTGCTGAGAATGTATAGATTTATTCTTACCCTAAAATTTTTTAACTTTTTTCAGAGACACAGATAGAAAAATCCATTATAAAGCTGCGGAACAGATGGTAAAATTCTTTGCTAAAACGATTGTATTTTGTAAAATTTATTTATTCTAGCCTTTATTATTTAGAGTCTTATTTTTCTATAAAAGGACATATACTATATTTTAATTTGTATTAACTAATTATACTGTTTTAAGAACTATGTGGATATATATTTATTTGAATATACTTGTATCTAATAAATGATTTTGGTGAATGAATTTAAACAAAAAAAATATTAACTTTTTCTTAAAACTGTAAACAAATTATCATCGTAAAAATTTATATATTAAATAGTTAATATTAAGAATGTCTCACGTAATATTATTTATCAATTTTGTTAGAGAGACAATGAAAAATTTAAATAATGTGAATAATGGACTATAAATTTAGTTTAATACATGTAAAAGATAAAAAATATTTTATAAATTATCTAAATAAAAAAAATTCATTTAGTTATTCCAAAAAAAAAAAACCATTCTAAATCCCAATTTACCAAAACATTTCATTTTAATACCCTCTTTTTTTCAACCTGCTGCCACCCAACATTAATCAATAATCATCCCATTTTACCATTGATATTTGGCTTGCCACACGCCGTTACCGGCATCGCTCATCCGTGAAAATAACCATTTACTTAAAGATAAAAATAATCATCCGTATACCTAATGAATTGAATATCCAACATATTTTAATTATATATAACTACATCCAATCCAATCAAAATAATCATCTACATAAAAATTAAAATAACCATTCACATACCTATTAAAATGATCATCATAAACTAACCATTGAAATAGAAAAAGAAAAAGATGAATGAACATAAGAAGCAACTATGACCAAGCTCCCTTCACTCCACGCCCACGCGTCACTTCCGTTACGGGACTTGCTATGTAGCGCCAGCTGCAATTGCGATGGTAAGGCCGGCGCTCCATGCAGTGGTCTCCCATTTCAGACAACTGGAGGCGCTTTAAATGTGTTAGGCCACTCAATGATATTGATAAAATATTAGATTGTCCTACTGCAGCTGCTGATGATGATGCCACAAATTTAGAATCAAAGTAAATATTTGTGAAACAATACCTTGTTAAGTGGAAGGGACTCTCATGCTTGCACTGCACATGGATTCCAAAGAAAGAGTTTGTGAAAGCTTTCAAGGCTTATCCTCGTTTAAAGACTAAAAAGTGAATATCCCCTCGAAGATCGGCCGAAAAAGATCATCTACAGCAATGTCGGAGACCATGTCAAACAGCACCCAAACCAAGAAGAAAAAATATATATTACCTTTCGCTTTCTTCCTTAGTTGTTATCGCTTCGTGCAACGGGGGCGGATCGATCTACATGTAGAGTTCATCGACCTTTGCTATGGAGGGAGGCTGTGGCGGCATTAGTGCGGCCGACGGGAGTGCAGCGGCGTGAGGTGAGGGCTACGATGACAGCAAAGACGTATATTAGAGTTTATGATGAGATTAGAAATAACCGTTGGTAGATTGAATGCTTTTAAATGTTAATTCTAATTTTCAAATTTTAAAATTTAAAATTAAATAATTAATTATGATATAAATTTTTATTTTAGTTTTATTTTTTTAATAATTTATTGTTCATATTGTTTATTATTATTATTATTATTATTATTATTATTATTATTATTATTATATTTTTTTATAATTTTTAATAGAAGTACCATGAGTTAAATAAATTATTTTATTGAAGGAGACGATACACCTATAACCACCGTTTACATATTTGGTTTGTCTTCAAACACGCTGCATTCTCTTAGCTCATTCCATGCTTATGCTTTGCACCGGAAAGAGAATGGCTAGAAGCTAGATGCTACCGAAGCATAAGATAAATTAAATAAATAAATTATTAGTCGACCAGTATTAGAATGATTTTTCAGATAAATAAATAGAGTCTGATCCCTTTTTTTTCTGGAAATGACTTATTTGCTATATAACTTAGATTTATAAAAAAAAAAAAAGTCGAAATCGTTGAGTACAGGCAATAAGTCCAAATAGTAAAGACAAATTGGTAGTTTGTAAAAAAATGTGAGAACAGCATTAAAAATAGAGGTAAAATTTGATGGGCATTTTCGTCTTTTAAAGATACGGTATTGAGAGGATTTTGACCTCCTAAAAAGAAGAATTATTGGAGAGACGCCAAAAATCTTAACATACAGCTGCGTTGGAAGGAGACATTCGTAGAACGTTATTTTCTTATTTTCTTTTCCTATACTCAGTGATATCAAAACTAAAGTCTAAATAAAAAAAAAGCTGCAGTTATTTTCTAACTTTCATCTTTACTCACCAAATTTTAATATAGAGAAAGAAAAAATTTGCTTTTTTTTTTAATTGTGAATGTGATTAATAAAGTTTAAAAAATAAAAATAAAAATAATAATTTGTAATTTCACTAAACTTAAAAAATATATTATTTAATTTTTAAACTATTTTATATATATAAATAAGTTAATTTATTTAATATTAATTTTAATTAGTATTAGTTAGTGTTGTTTAGAGACTGTTATTGTATTAAAATTTGTTAATGTAGTTTAAACTTTAAAACCTTAGTTTAGTTACTTAGTTAAAATATTAGTAATTAATGCTGTAATTTTTTTAATATGTTATTTAGGGATAAATGCTTTAATAAAAAAATTAAAAGGTAAGAATGAGATCGATCCCACAAAGATTAAAGGATTAAGCAAGTAATAGTTAATTGATTATTCTAGTTACACAAACATAATTGAGTGATTAGCAACTAAAAATGTAAATGACATGAAATTAAAGGAAGCAATAAAGTGCAAGAAAGTAAATGACAAGAAAAGTAAAGTACGAAAAAGTAAAGTGCAATAAAATAAATGACTATAAAATAAACATAAGAACCAAAGATAAAATGAACATTGGGATCAAGAGATATTATTCTTCGAATCAATTGTTTTACATCTCATCTTCAATCATGCAACTTATTGATCTCTTGGCAATCATGAGTAATTGAATCACAATTCCTTGGTAATTCAATTTCTCTAACTTTGAACAGTTGCCAATTTCTTAATCTAATTGCTCATGAGAAGAGACGAAGATTGGTTCCTAATTATACCACACACTTTTCTAAATCCAAGAATTAGAAAGATTACATATCACAATATCCAACCCAAACCCAAACCTATTCAAGTGTGAGAAAGATTTTCAAGTATGATTCTATGATCTCTTTTTCCAAAGTTTACATAGAATTCATATGAACTCAATCTCTTTCCCTTGATAATTGAGTTCTTGAATGAAGAACGCAAATCTTTCTAGCAAATCAAAGAAAAATGAAGAGAAGAGAAAGAATGAAAACAAATTAATCCATTAAATTGCAAAAAAGCTCTCTTTCCTAATGAAAAGAGTTAGTGATTCATGACTAAAATATTTACAAAGTAATAAAGGGAATGGAGGAGAAGAAGAATGTGAAGTGTGTGAATGGAGAGTCCGAAGACCCCTCCCAGTGGTATGTAGAGTAAAAGTTTTTTAATATATTTAGAGTTAATATAAAATTAATATGATTAGTTAAAATTTTAGATTATGTTATAATTTTTTGTAATATTTAGGTATAACAAAAATAATATGTGATTAATAAGAGTGAAATATTAAAAGTTATAATTAATATTTTTTAAAATCATTTTTACTAACGTTAATAATATGTTTATAATTGTAATATTGAAATATTAAAAGTTTTTTTTAATAAATTTAATTATATGAATAATTAATTTTGGTTAGAAATAATAATTTTTACATTCAAATGTTGATGCACTTGTTGTTATGAATTTAGTTGTGATTGTGCTTATGCCTGTGGTTGTCCGTAATGGTTAGTCTTCACGAATATTGTTTTGGACTAGTAATAAGTGACAAAAAAATTGACTTCTGTATCAATTTATATAAAACTTGGATGTATCATAAGTAATGATTGGATTGAGATTTTAAAGTTTGTGATTATATCTGTTTTGCCATATTGATATTCACTTGTCGTGCGCTATGATCCAATTCAAATTTTTAGGACCTATTAAGACATTATTATGGACACCACCAAAATTTGTTGCGACTCTTAGAATACTTTGTTACATATCGAATTGTCTTGTCACTCTACACACTCAAATAATGAGATTAGAGGACCCGTTGTATTCCATATTCTTCCATCGTTACGGACATTGGCTAAAACCAAGTGGGGAGGAAGCTTGTCGTAATTGTATAAATTTCAAACAAACTGCATCAACACGGCAATAAACACATTTCAGGACAACTTATGAGTACAATAGATGCTAAATATTTTAAGTAAAGATTAAATGACAGTTACTATATGAATTTTCACTCTAATAGCATCTTCCATTGTGTTAAGTATCTCCCTAAACTGTCTTGTTATCCAATTTTTAAATCATTTGATGGAATTATCCAATTAATCCACCTATTGACACAAATTTTATTACTCAAGTAACTAAGTTATTATGTGAAATAAAAAAAAATGAAATAAAAAGTATAAAATTAAAACACATATGCATCATATTATACAATTAACAATATCGGCAAGCTAGTGGAAATCATGGGGATCGAAAAAATAAAGCTAGTAAAGACATCCGCTCTCAAACTCATACTTGGAGAAGAAGTAGTGAATTATCTATGTCTTTATAATCAAAACGTGTTGTCCGACACAATAATCGATACAAATGGACAAGACATGCTAAACTCCAACTAAATTTTCTTATTCAGTTGTAGTTATGGAGTAATGGTAAAAATTTTCAATGGACTCCAATGTTAGATTTATCACAGAACAACGTTGTACCAAATAGGGTCATAACGTGAGTTTTGATATACATTTGTATGACATCAATATCAATCAAGTTAAAACTATTTTTATAACTCCTAAATCACGTCAATTTAATAAAAATTTTCTGTAATTCCTTGATGTGGATGCACTCTTAAATTGATTTGTGCACTCATCCATTAGGAGGTTATAACTGCTTATTGTTAATCGTGAAATTGGTATGGTACAATATTATTTCGGAGGCTAAAAATCATTGCTACATCTTCTAAAATTGTGGTGTATTCATCAGTTAAAAGATTGAAAATATATATATCGAAATGTCATCTTTCAACCAAAATTGTTAACATTGTAAAATATTCTTATATTGTTTTAATATGAGATATACGTCTAAATTGAGTCTCATTTAAAAATTTAACATCAATTGAATGACAACGTCTAATATATTTAGATATGTAAGTTTTAATAATCTTGAATCTTAATAAACAAATAAAAAAGTTACCATAAAAAATAAATTTAAAATATATTATAAAATATGAACATGTGTATAATTATTAAATAGAAACTAACATTTTAATAAAAAAAATAAAATAGTTATAAAATTACATAATTTTATACGATATAATATAAAAAAACTACTCTAACAATTATAGTAATTAGTTATACACATTACTACAATTCAAAAAAAAATTAGTCTAACAATATCATACCAGTTATTATTACAAATTGCTAAATATATTTTCAGTGGCTAATCATATCACAAAATATCATCTTATCTTCAAACGAAAATACAACATTGTACCTTTGGGATCAATCACATCTGTTGAATCTAAATTTAAATTGTTTACTCAATTCTTATTCTGAACCATATGAGATAATCATCAATATACACATCTATATATGGTGCTTTAGGCCAGGTTCCTCCGTGTTTAGTTTAGATATAAATTTTATAGGCATTTTTACCTATATACGCATGAGAAAATCATTTATTCCCAAAATGCGCATGGTGGAAATTGTTCTCAAAAGCGCAGCTCCATTTCATGGAGGCCAACCACGAAATGGAATTAAACTTCATTTCAGCCTTGGTGCCCGTGAATTCGAGACACCATCTCTGCTGCACCAGTCACGAAATGGAGCTCTCATGTCATGCATGGCAGCCGCAAAATGGACATACAAACCCAAGGACGATAGACGCAAAATGGTGCCATGCTAGACGTGAAATGGAGAGCATGTCAAGTTGGCTCACATGAAATGGACACCTCGTTTCTAGTGTACCGCACACGAAATGAAGCAACTAAGTGTGTACCACACACGAATTAGAACGAAAGCTAGGCTATATAAACCCTTCTCTTGCAGAAGTGATGCCACAATTCCGATTCTCACTTTTCTACTTTCTCTTCCTCTCCGCGAATTTCATTTCCATAGA
Organism: Arachis hypogaea; assembly: GCF_003086295.3. Lineage (NCBI taxonomy): Eukaryota > Viridiplantae > Streptophyta > Magnoliopsida > Fabales > Fabaceae > Arachis > Arachis hypogaea. The sequence goes on from NC_092050.1 coordinate 153,062,267, forward strand.
GCTTGGTATCATCAATTTTTGGTGTGGAAATGGCCTCTGAACACATTTATGTGGTTGTATATCCGGATGGAGAAATTTCTCATACAGTCGAAGGTGTGACATTTATGTATGGTGACCTACTTTGGTTAATGATTCCCCCAAATTCATCTTTGCAACAACTTAAAAATCTGATTCTGATGAACACTGGGTTGGTTGGGAAAAAGGAGATCAGTACCCTAATTTACAGGATGCCAGTTGTAGTAGCCAGTTCGTTTGCATATCAGAAAATGCATATTAAATATGACCAACATATTTCGATGATGTTTTTGTTTCATCGTAGCATTGAAAGCATCTATTCCATGGAACTTTGTGTGAAGCTTCAAGATGTGGGGGTAGCTCATCTAGTTCGAATAACGTGGAGGAAATGCAAAATTTCGGCACTGGTGAAGCCATTCCCTTTCCGGAGATTGGTAGGACTCGGAGTCCCTCTTTTAATGCCTTCGTGGCGCCGGCCCAAAATGCAGAAAATATTCATGGATGTCTCTCCCTCACCACTCATGTTGCATCTCTGGAAGGTATTGTAGACGGGTTGGCTGACTCTTCTGACGAAGATGAGATTGAGGGTGATAGCAGAGAGGAAGCAGAAGTTGTTTCAAAAACCCAACCGCTTCAGGGCGAAAAGGGTTATCCCAACTCGGGTCGAACCGATAAATATGATGGGGGTAGGCGGTGTTTCCAGCAGCACTCCCGACCACTATCTTCAACTGAGTCTTGGTCCAATGAACTCGACTACTGTAAAAGACATATCGAGCAACTATGCTTTGATCGGTGAAATGGAGCTGGAGATCGGCTTGAAATTCCTGAATAAAGAAACAGCGATGCTTGTTGTTAAGAACTATAACATTCGTAGAAGTATAGAATTCAAAGTGATAGAGTCAGATCATACTCGGTATGTATGTTGATGCAAACTTTTTGGTGACCAATGTCATTGGATGGTAAGAATTGTGAAGACGAGGGCTTCCGTATTTTGAGAAATCCGAAAATACCAAGGTGCTCACAGTTGTTTGGCATCTGTGACGTCACAAGATCATGCTCAACTTGATAGCAATGTCATATGCTAGCACATATTCCCCATGGTTCAGGCAGACACGACCATTTGCATAAAGGTGTTGCAGGGTTCTGTGGAGTCAGCGCACGGATACAAGGTGTCTTACAAGAAGGTTTGTCTAGCAAAGCAAAAGGTAATAGCCAGAATCTATGGAGACTGGGATGATTCATACAACCAGTTGCGGAGATATTTTAACGCATTGCAAGCTTTCATTCCAGGTAAGAAAATACGCGTGACTTTTGTAAGATTGCGTCGTTGTTTGTGTTTGCTACTTTGTTTTGATAAATTTGCAATATCGTCGTAGGTACAATTGTCGATCTTCAAACCTGACCATACTACGTCAGAAACACGCTCGACCATGACAGTGTCATGTTTCATCAAGTGTTCTAGTCATTCCCATCGTGTGTTGAAGCATTCAAGTACTGTAAGCCACTAGTATCGATTGACGGAGCACACTTGTATGGTAAGTACACGGGCACCTTATTGATGGGAATAGGACAGGATGGAAACAACAACATACTTCCCATAGCTTTCACGCTTGTGGAAAGGGAGAACACATACTCGTGGTACTTCTTTCTGACCAACTTAAGGAGGCATGTGGCTACTCAGCTGGGGATTCTACTTATCTCTGACAAGCATGCAGCTATAAAGGCTGTGCTGGAGCGAGATGGGTGTGGATGGGAACACAATATTTATTGTGTCAGACATATTGCCTTTAACTTTGCAACAAACTTCAGGAGCAAGGAAGCCAAAAGGCACCTTGTTAACGCGGTATACTCGAAGACGCAAGAGTAGGCGCAATACTACCTTGAGTTAATCAACGCTGAGGATCCTGCCACCTCCCCGACAATGATGGCTTGGATTAGAGGTTTAGAGCCATTGAAATGGCTCCAACACCGCGACGAGGGTCATCGCTACGGTCACATGAGAATGATATTAACAACGGAGGGTTTGACGGACCTTGTTTTCCGCCAAGCTGCCGCATGAATATGTCGATGTTAACAATCTCGATCCACTGGAACAATATTAGTGGCATGACCGCAGTATAGAAACCACCATGTGGGGCTCCAAGAAATTCTGCAGACACTCTCGACAGAATACGTGCATCCCTGTACAGCATCCACGTAAACTACAAATACTGAACATCCCGAAAAATGTTAAACGAATCTACTTGTGAAAAGATAATCCTGCTCTAACAAACGGCGTGAATAATGACCTCATCCACTTTCAGAGTGTCCAACTCAGGCGGTGCCTAAGCAAGCGTTGCTCAGCGTAGTCATTCTTTCCTCTCTTACCCGCGCACCTATAAAGAAACATGTTGGTCATAACCTTATTTGAATACCGACGCACATGAAATAGCACAAACTCATAACCACACATGTTATGTCACATAATATATTACCTTGTAGCTAATGGAAATGTATATGGACTCGTCACATCCGGTGCCCAAAAAGGAAGCCTGAATTATATTCATGACATCAGCAACGTATGACAGCCAGCCATTCCCTCGACGTTATAATCAGTTGCTGGGTACATGGCTCTATATAACCAACAGAGAACGACACTGCCCAACTATAGGTACTAATGGTGTCATAGTTGGCCAAGAGAGGAAGACAACGAACGTAAACCGTGTTGTTCACCTTGTCCGGAAGTAGAACGCCCCCAATAAATATATAATATAACAACGTGCATACCATCCTCAGGAGAGTCAAGAGGCATCTATTGGAGTCAACTTCTGAGCCACTTCAATTTTATGTTATACTTCGTGGTCCTGACATGCCCATCAGGAACTTCGCTAAGGAGCTCTTCACACCATTGCCAAATATCCCTCTGATGGAACTTACTCCAAGATCTCAGAGTGGCACTCACCAGCTCACCATCAATTGGTAACCCCAACTGCATAGCAACATCTTCCAAAGTAACAGTACACTCACCCTATGGGAGGTGGAACGTGTGGGTTTCATGACGCCATCTTTCCACAAGCGCACTAATCAGTGGATTATCGTATTCAAAACGCTTTATCAAAGACGCATAATAGAATCCAACTCTTCTTAAATACGGTTCAAGCATTTGCTAACTAATCTCCTTGGCTGGATCTGCTTGATCTAAAGTAAAGACGTCGACTAGTGTGCCATGCAGAGTTAGCACACATGCCGGCTGAAATAGAGAAGGGACAAAACACAATTATTCAATTTATAAATTTATTATTAATCACAATTATTTTTTTACTAATAAAAAAACTGACCTTCAGATGTAAATGCGCAGAAATATAAAATTCATCCAACTTATTAAGATTTTCCTCTACGTTGATTCCACTACCACTCATTTTACTAAATACTAATTTTTTTTTTCAATATTTTAACCCCACCAAAAAAATCACACTTCTTGTTTCCTATTTTCCTACCACACGGTTATGGTCCCTCCCGTTCACCCCTTTTATATTCATGCAGCTACAAGCTTTCAAAACGTTGCCTGCCAAACCAGCCACTCGAAGCTCGTACGGGAACTGCTTCCTTCAGGCCACATTTCGTGTGCGCCAGTCCCTAGTTGGGCCATTTCGTGGCTAGCTCCTCTGAGGTTTCCAATTCGCGGGTGTCAGGGATGGATTGGGCCATTTCGTGGGTGCCCCACCTGACCTGTTCCATTTTGTGGTTGGCAGACATGAATTGCAGCCTCTGACACGCACAGTACCGAGTTTAACCATTTCGCATGTAGCAGAGTTGAAATGGTGTATTTATCCAATTCGTGGATGCCTAGTCGAAAACAAAGCTGCGTATTTTGAGAATACTTTTCATGCATGCGCATTTTGAGTATAAATGATTTTTTCATGCGTATATAGGTAAAAAAGACAATTTTATATTATAATATAAAATATATATTAAAAATGAATTAAATAATATTTTTATATTTATATAAAAATATATAATAATTAATTTTAATATATAAATAATATTTTATAAATTTTAAGATATTTAACCACAACTTTTATTTGGATGAAAAGACAACCAATCACTTTTTTTTTTCTCCTTTCCCTTGAATTTTATTTTTAATTTTTTATATTCAACTGCAGCTTAACTCGCACCCTTTTTTTTATCATTATAATTAGGGTTGCTGCCGTTTAATTTGGGAGTTCTAGAACAGTAAAATTCAGGTGCTCATTAATCATTATGTAATAATCTGCCTTACCAGACTGAGTGAACTTTTTCTGCGTTAGTGTTATATATTCTAAAAAATAAATATATACCTTCATTTCTAAAATATAAAATGTACTAAATATGTGAACTGTGAAGATATATTTAAAAAAATTAGAAAATAATTCTTTTTTTAACACTTAGTTAAAAACATGAGATAATTTTTTTTCTAAATATGAGTTATTTTTATGTTAATGTCTGAATGATAAAAAATTAAGAAAAATAAAAAATTCTAAATATTGAATTTTATTTTAATTTTTTATGTGTATTTCTCAATAATTATATAAATATCTTCACACAAAAATAAAATCAAATATACTATTAATTTATCACTTAAAAATATAACAAACATTAATTTTATTGTAATAATATTTTTGTTTAAGTGTTTGTTTGGGTGCTATTAAATTGATAAAAAAATTTTCAATGAAAAATTTTTTTTTTATTTTTTAGTGTGTTTGGTAAATTTTTAATAGTAAAAGTAAAAATACTAGAAAATAAAAAAATATATTTTCTAAGAAGTTACAATTTACATATTTTTTAAAAATCTTTTTTCTTAAAAAATGATATTTTTTACATAATAAATGAACAAAAAGGTATTTTTATCTTATTTTATCCAAACATAGTGCTTGTTTGGGCACCATTATTTTGTTAAAAAAAAGATTTTTTAATGAAAAAGATTTTTTTTTAATTTTTTAGCGTGTTTCACAAATTTTTAGTAGTAAAAGTAAAAGCACTAGAAAAATAAAAAAAACATTTTTTTTGAGAAGTTGTAATTTATATCTTTTTTTAAAAGATATTTTTTCTTTAAAAAAATATTTTTTATGTAATAAATAAACAAAAAGTACTTTTATATTATTAAACCCAAACATAATTGATAGATAAAAAGATCTTTTTACACGAGATACCCAAACATAAAATTACTTTTACTTTTCCATAAGATCTTTTAAAAAAAGATAACTAAAAAAAATCTTTTCTTAAAAGCTCACCCAAATAAGTCCATAATTGATAAATAAATTTTTTTATTTATATGAGATATTAGATTTGGATCTTCTAAATTTTGAATTTCACTTTAAAAGATAAATTATAATCTCTCAATTTCATAAATAAATAAAATATAAAAAAATATTAAAAGATCACATTTTATCTTTTAAAATAAAAATTTAAATTTAAAAAATTCAAATTTGTAAACATAAAATCATTTTTATTTTTATAAAAAAACTTTTAAAAAAATATCTTTAAAAAAAAATCTTTTTTAAAATTAACGTCTAAACAAACCCTTAACAACTGAATGTAATAAATAACTAAATATAGTTAGCACTTATCCGAAAGTTGCAATGCAATCCATGCCACCTCAGCTTTCCATTTATAGTGTGTAAGCAAAACAAACAAACAAAGATGATTGCAGAAACTCACAGTAATTTATATAAAGCAATTTGGAAGAAAACGAAGAAAGAAGGAAAGAGAGAAAATAGCAATGGAAGGAGAGGGTGTTATAAAGCACAAGGCTTACGCGCGCGTGGGGCTTCTCGGCAACCCAAGCGACGTGTATTACGGCAACACAATCTCTCTCAGCCTCGCCAACTTCTCCGCCACCGTCACCCTCCACCCTTCCAACGACCTCTTAATTCAGCCGCATCCTATTCACGATTTCGTCCGCTTCACCTCTCTTCCTCAATTGGTCGGTCAGATCTATCGCCTTTCTTTTTTTCTGATCTCATTGAATCAGATCCGATCTCATCCTCACCGTTGATTTCTGATTCTGATTTGCATGTGCATGTGCAGGTGAATAGGTTGAATAATGAAGGTTACTATGGTGGAGTACGGTTGCTTATGGCGATTTGCAAGGTTTTCCACAATTACTGCAAGGAGAATTCCATTAGTCTCGCTGAGAAGAATTTTACTCTCTCTTATGATACTGATATACCTCGTCAGGTACTAGCTTGCTTGCTCTAATTTCCATTATTCTCAATTTTGTTGAAACTTGGAAGATATTGCAATTGCGTTACCGCGTTGTTTAATTAAACATTGATGACGATGATGATTGTGTTGCACTGCTTAGGGATTGGATTATTGTTATTCGATTTAAACGTTTTATGTTAATTGAGGATTCAAATTTCAAACATGAAAAGTATCAGATAGAAATTTGATTTTTATTAGGGTTCTAGTGACTATAATATAATGCATTGTATTATTTTCTGAAAACGTTAGAATAATTTTGTAATATTTAACATTTGTCCTAACTCCTAATGGTAATGGTTACCAAAATCTATGTCTACATTCTTACTTGCCGCTTGAGCTGAGCTTTTTCTTCATAGTAATCTATTTGAAGTATTTCATTTGAACTGTTTGCATACTGATCTCAATTGCAGTCCGTTGAAATTAGGAAGATTTCTTTTTTCCTGATTATAATTATCATTGCCGATGTTATCCGTTGTCTTATCCTGATATTTATTATTTTCTTTTGCTATAATTTTAATATATTCCTTTTTTTTTATTTTTTTCCTTAATTTCTCATTTTGCTGAGTCATTGTTGCTTATTGTAAATTTGACCTTTCAGACAGGACTTTCAGGTTCTAGTGCAATTGTCTGTGCTGCCTTAAACTGCCTTCTTGATTTCTATGATGTCCGTCATCTAATCAAGGTTGAGGTGAGGCCTGGCCTTGTCCTCGCGGCAGAGAATGAGCTAGGCATAGTTGCTGGTCTTCAGGATCGTGTCGCACAAGTCTATGGGGGCCTAGTTTACATGGTATGTTTCCTTGTAATTTCTATCAAACGATATATTTCAGAGGTGAATGATGAATGAATGCTAATAAGTCATTTGACTTTGTTTGGGTGCTTTTATAGGATTTCAGCAAGGAAAACATGGATAAACTGGGGCATGGAGTTTATGAGCCTTTGGATGTGAATCTCCTCCCACCTCTGCATCTAATCTATGCTGAGAATCCTAGTGATTCTGGGAAGGTTAGTCACGTGGAATAATTTAATAGTCTGCTATTACTTTATTATGTTCCCTGCCTCCGGCTATTAATCACATCCCTTAATCTCTTTGGCAAAGAATAGTCCTTACAAGAGGATTACCAATTAGTTAGCATTGGATTGATCTATATATATACTATATAAAAGATAATTAAGTTGGGTGGCAACATTATAAAAGCCATACTCTTACAAATCTTGTAATAGAAAAAGGACTTTCCACTTCAGAACTTGCATCATGATTTTCTTTTCATTTATAAATTTTAAGCTACAGTAACATGTAGGTTCATAGTCAAGTAAGGCAGAGGTGGCTAAATGGTGAAGAGTTCATTGTATCATCAATGAAAGAAGTTGCAAATTTAGCAAAAGAAGGAAGAAAGGCATTAGAAGAAAAGGATTATTCTAAATTTGCAGCACTCATGAATCGGAATTTTGACCTGCGAAGGTAACTCAATTTATCTTTGTCATCTAAGATAGATGAATTTATCTGTGACTGATAGCAGTTACAAAAAAATCAGTTTTGAAACTTACATATGATTCTTTTAACTTATAAGGTGCAGTTTAAATATTGATAGTAAGTTAATATTTATTTTGACAAGCTCTCATTATCAAAACCACCAAACCATGATTAGCATTTAGACTAATCTCTTCATCTTGCAGGTCTACTAAACATTACTGTGGTCTACCAATACAATTAACATAATCTAAATTAGGGTCTTGCTTACATGTAGCCTAAGAGCACAGTTTAAGAATACCATAAAAATAAATATTTTATTAAAAGATGTTGAAAAGATAAATTTATTTACATTTCGAATGCATTGAATACATTAAAAACTTAAAAGTTTCTATTATTATATTCTTAAAATATGTCATTAGAACACGAAATAGCTAAATCCTCTAAATTATGCATGTTCTGTACCTATGGGATATTGTATAGGTCAATGTTTGGAGATGCTGCTCTTGGTGATTTAAACATCAAAATGGTAGAGGTAGCTAGAAAAGTTGGAGCTGCATCAAAATTTACAGGTAGTGGAGGAGCTGTTGTCGTATATTGTCCCCATGGGGATTCTCAGGTAAAGCAGCTACAACAAGAATGTGACCAAGCAGGATTTGTGTTACAACCAATTGAACTTGTTCCTTCCCGTCTAAATGACATTGACTTGAAAACCTTATAAATGATGTAATCCATTATACTCTCCACTAAAAAAAATGTCTTTTCATTGAAAGACGAACTAAAATTTCCAATGATTTATTGCTGTATTTCAGAATAATCAATATTAATTCAGTTGAATTTGTTGAATTAGAGCATTTCTTTTTGGTACATTTCTGTTGGACGTTCAAACAATGTTTCTGCACAATCTTATTTTTTTTGCATAAATAACTAATTTATACAATAAAAGACTGGATGCTAATTAAAAAAAAAAAGAAATTATATTTGCACTATTTTTTTGATACACTACTATAGTACTATAGGAAGGTTTTCAAGTATGTCATTGTCCTTTCCTGACACATTGGTATTTCAAATCTCATAACCATTAAGATTTATATTAAATAATTTATACGGTTTAGATTGGGTTGGTAACATTATTGTGAGCATGCAATTTAGAAAGTTCATAAAACACTTACAACTGGTCTTTTCTTTTCCCAGTTTATATTGGTTCAAAATTTCATGTTTGTGCAGCTTGTATGTGCATTGCAAAATTTTTAGCCTTTTTTTTCTCAAGTTATATGTTACAGAATTAACTAAGTCATACTAACTACTAAGTTTAAAGTCACTTTTTTTTAATAACCCTTTCATATGTTAGAAGTTAGAACCAAATAAAAATAAATATATAACTAGTATAAAAAAATATATATATATTTGATAATTTGAACAATTAATTAATATTCAATTTTGACAAATTATTTATTCATTTTTAGTCATATTAAAAAATATACTGTAAGTCTCAAAATAATTATCAAGTATAAATATTTTTAAAATAACTATCAATTATATATATATGTATAGACCAAAGAGAATTAATGTTACAATATTTCAATTTAATTAACAAGTATAGTTTATTAAATATTGTTAAAAATGTAATAATAATAATAATAATAATAATAATAAGTTATTTTTTATCATTCTATTTATTTGGAATAAAAAATTAAGTGCAAAAGATTTTTTAAAGATGACATCCTATTTAACATTATTTGATTTCTTATATATACACAAGTTAAAACAAAAAAGATAAATAATTAGTATAATGAAAATTTTTTCATTAATAAAAAAACGAGTTTTATTTTGACATCATTGCTAAGTAGTATCATATATATTTTTATTAGTAACTACATCCGTAATAGTGTAATTTGCTGAATAGACATTGATTTGGTTGCATAGGTATTATGGTGATTTGTCCGTTGGATGTTGAATGTTAATCAGTCCACCCCTGTTAGTAACCTGCAGAACAAGAATGAGTCTTTCCATTCTCTTTTATCTTTGACATTTTGATGCATTTTTATTTGATACTTATTTAGCTAAAATAATCTAAAAATGCACCAAAAAATTACAATGAGTGAAATTTAAAACAGAATTTAGAAAGATAGTAAGGATTTCCTACACTTGAACAGGGGTCTCCTACGCTGAATTGATGACACCTTACAATACAAGACATCTTAAAGAAAAGAATTTAAATCTTCTGAAGTGAGGAAGTTGGTAAAATAATAAAGTGAGGAGTTAATCACCATTGAATTTGTAGCTGTCATGAACTATCATAATTTAAGAGTGATTAATCTCTCCCTTTACCACTTTACCAACTTCTTCACTTTAGAAAATCTTAAATTCATGATCCTATAGAAAAGTCATTCACTCCCTACTTCAATTTTCTTTTTATAAAAAATGTCACAATTTTCTAAACAAAACCAGTGAAAAATTCACAACAACTCATTAGATTCTAAAACTTAAATGAATATACTAATATACAGTAACTACAGAATTCAATCTTTGTGCTTCACTGAATACTTCAGAGAAGCTTGCCTTCCACAATTTCGAGGAAATCAGGGATTCTCTCTATCTTGGTCGTTCCAATTTCATAATTCCAGCCAAAACCTTGATTCCCTTAAATCTAACACGTCTAAAAAATATTTACCAATCTGCATAGTTGTACATGACATCAAGGGTTGTTCTCTGTAATATCTATCTTTTGTCACTTACGCAACCATCACCTTCACCCCAGAAAAGAATAACATTAATTCACAAAAAGAAAGAACCTAATTCATTCATCACACAATGCTTGCATGAGCTCAACTGGAGAAGCCCATATGGGAAGATCAAACAGAGATTTTTTAAACTGCCCTTCTCGCTTAAAGCACACTGATTCTGCTACGTTACATAAATTTGAAATGTCTTGGATTATAGCTTCCTGGGTTTCCACCTGCATGTTTAACCAGTTCTCCAAATTATTATATGAAGTAAAGCCTACAAATACCCATGATCTAAAACACTTGTTATTCTAAATATTAATTCTAATAATGTACTACTATTAATCTAATTTGTGCTGACGTTTGACCTACCACAGGATAAAAGCTCTTATAACATTAGTTTTGCAACTCGAAAAACCTGGAACAGATTCTTAACAATTGTCAGAACAACATTTAGCTCCTTGATGAATTCTCCACACACTTATGCTAAGAAGAACAAAGTTATTATTGCAACTAGCTTGATTAAAAGACTAAAGGCCCTCTTCCAGAAGCACCAAATTAGGGCAATTAGGTTTAGACCAAGCTTCCTGATAAAGAAGCTGATTCGCGAGCAAGAGCTACAAAATTGGGAGTACTATTCACTTTAATATCAGTTTAATTAATAGAATTTACAATCTTTCTGGTGAAAGAATAGTGGGCTTTTATTTTCCCCCATTAGAATTCGAAACCAAAACGAAGAAAACATTATAGCAATGCCGAAATTACAAGACCCAATGTTCAAATATGTTACCTGCAAGAGAAGCTCATCAAGCAAGGACCCACCAACGGAATCCGTCGAAGAAGTGGAAGGGAGCGAAGATGGGTCTCGCGTTTGCTCCTCCGAAGCGCGTTGTTCTTGTTGCCGTTGTTGCTGTTGCTGCAACGCTGCGTTTTGCATTGCACGCAAGGTGTTCGACAATGTGTCCCACTCGCGGATCTCATTCTCGTACTTCGATTTCAGCTTCAGCAGCGTTCGCTTCTTCCTCTCCCTTCGCCGGCTCTCATTCTCCGCCGCCGCCGCTGCCTCTGCATTCTCCACTGCCGTCGACGACGGATCTATACGGCGGCGTTTGCGCTTGTAGACGAATCCATCGTCGTTACAAAGCTCCCATTCGTCATCTTCTTCCATGGGAACGAAGAGAAAGTAGAAAAGAGGGGAAATTTGGGGGATTCAAAAATTGGAAGGAGTGAGTGGGATACTGTGAGAGCGCGGGATTTTGAGTTTTCACGCTCTTTCTCTCTCTTCGATTTCAAGTTCTTACTCTATTTTCTCTCTCTTTTGTTATTTATAAGCAAAGGTTTTATCCTTTTTCATTTGTGCATTATTTTTTATTTTTATCTTTAAAATGTTTCTATACTTTCAGTACAAAAATATTACATACGGAAACTTAACTTTTTAGCATTTAATGTTTTTTTTTTATATAAAATAATTAACAATATACCTTTTCTATTCTCCTTTTGTTAGTTACTGTTTCATCATCACTTCGTTATTACTCCAACTATTTCCTCTTGTAATTCAGGTAAATCAAATTGGGAGTTGTAACTGTCAAGTGTTAAGCAATCTAAGCAGAAGTTCTAAAATGTTAGATAGCTCTATATGTTTGATTTTCATATACCAAGAATTTCTCAACCTTAATAAACACGAACACTAGCATTTCACCAGTCCCCTCTGCTTTCACCTTCACGGCTTCACTTGTCACTCAGTGAGAGGAGGTAGCAATTAGCATCATCATCATCATCATCATCATCATCATCATCTTCTTCTTCTTCTTCTTCTTCTTCTTCACCACCTCGCTTCTTTCTACTTCAATGGCGAAATCATTCTCTCTAACCCACCACCTTTCCCTCCTACTCCTCCATTCCCGTTCTCACCGTCTCTTCATCCCCTCCACGACACTCCTCCCTCTCCCTCTTCATCACCATCACCCCTTCTCTCTCTCCCCATTCCACAAATCCCTCTCTACCAACCCCACCCCATACCCTCTTCAATACGAACTCATCATAAATCGCCCCGTTCAAAAACACCCACCACGTGTTCGACGAAATGCCCCACAAGCCCTCCCTGAACCCCACGAACCAGACGAACCTGAGGAACAAGAACCGACTTCGGAGCTTCGCCTTGACAGCTGGGTCGACCGGAAATTGAGCTTTGACTCCGATTCTGGTCAATCCAGTTCGTCAAATTTGGAACTTGACAAGGCCAAGAGGAAGTACTACAACAAGAGAAGGAAGAGGATGTACGGGTCGGATTCCGAGGAAGAAGAGGCACGGTTACGGAACGAGGAGAAGTTTGTGGAGCTGAAGCCTGAGGTGGTGGAGCTTCCAACTCTGCACCGTAGAGAAGAAGAGTTGTATTTTTATGATGCTTTTGCTTACCCTTGGGAGAAGGAGAAGCACTACAAGATGGTGTATCAGTTGGAGAAGAAGTACTTCCCTAATCAATGCCTTGACAAGGCATTTCTCAAACCGGGAGAGTCGAATTTGAATGCGAATGCAAATGCAAATTTAAATGAAAATGAAAATGTAGATAGTGGTGTGAGGAGCAAGGGGAAGGGTAGGAAGACTGCTGGTGTTAGGGAGGAGAAGAAGGATGATAAGGGTGATAACAAGTTGGTCTTTTTTGATGAGAAGACGGAAGAGGAAAAGAAGGGTGATGGGGGTTTGGTGAAGGATCTTAGGGAGAAGAAGGTCGAGGAATTCTTTAAGGGCTTGAAGAGAGTTGACAAAAAGGATGGTGAAGTTAGTAGTGTCAATGCAGAGCCTTTTCTTTCGTCGAGGAGGACTGGACTCCCCCCGGTATGGGACAGTCCACATGGCACTGTGGTTTTGATTAACAAACCAAAGGGTGAGTTAGCGTGACATATTCTCACAACAAGAAAAATAGACTGTGCAATGAACTGCATTCGTAACTGAACTTATTAGCTTTTTTGTGAATGTCCTTTTTATATTTTTAACACAATAGTTGATGTGTTGAAGATTTTGAGAACTTAAGCGGAAGGGAATGGAATGGAAGAATTTGGAAAGAATGATCTGAATTCTGAATTGATTTCATTCATTTAAGCCAGCAGACTTCATATATATGAGTTAAATCGTCTAACTAGATACCAGAAAGAGTAACTAACGATTTGTATATTATAATTATGTGTATATTTTAGCTTAGTAAGAATTTTGCTTGCATGGCATCAGTTTGATTCCCCTTTTGAATTCAAAAGGATAGTTTCTTCCCTGTTGAAAACCTGAGAATCAAAATTGCTTTTTCATGTGGTTGTTACATTCAATGCAAGTCTAGAAAACTATTCATTGCATGACTCGATGAAAAGGTTGCCTTATGTACATACTGCATGACTAGTGTTGCATCAGTCACGACTTGGTGTTGTCATGACTTGGTAGACACTTCTGCTACTCTTAAGTTGTCAGTGTGCAATTCTTTGATTCTTTATGAAACGGGGCCAAAGGCCAGAGTGCACAATGTTTTGTTGAATACAGTAAATTTGGAATGATTTGAAAGTTTAAGTGTCAAGGTTTATATTTTATCTTTGATGAAAATAAATTGCCGTGTAAATTTATGGTAGGCTGGACCTCATTCACAGTTTGTGGTAAGCTGCGCCGTGTTGTTAAAGTAAAAAAGGTTAGTTTTTAGTTACTTCACATTTAAATTTATATTAAGATTAACTTTATCATGCAGACTTTTGTGTTCTTTCTCTTATTTATTTATTTATTCTTTTGGGTTTGGGCCTTCTAATTTACAGGTAGGCCATGCTGGAACACTTGATCCCATGGCTACTGGTTTATTGATTGTTTGTGTTGGAAAAGCAACAAAACTGGTAGACAGGTAATAAAATAATAAAAATCAAGTAGAAATTTTTTTCAATCTGAGTACCAGTCGATGTTGATTGTTTCACAATACTACAACTTTCCTTTTTGGTTGTAAATCTTGAACTTTTCTGTTTCAGATATCAAGGGATGATCAAGGGTTATAGTGGGGTCTTCCGTCTAGGGGAGGCTACTTCAACATGGGATGCTGATTCACCAGTGAGTTTGTCAATTTGTTATTGTTATTTTGAAGTTTAAGAAACCAAAAATAGATAAACTATAGGTCATCAATATCAGAAGTTAATTAAGTAATTCTTAATGAAGTTTTCCTCTAAAATGACAACTTTGAATGGGGAATACAGCTGGATATTGTAATCATATTTAGGGTCTGATTAATTTTTAAGTCCCAGAAGCAAATTATGTAACTCTTCTCCAATTAAAACACTAGAACCACAGCTTTGAACAGAGCATCCAGCTGCATATTGTAATATTTGGGGGTTTAAAAATGTTCAAGATAGTGAAAATGGTATAATCAGTGTGTTTATTTAGGTCATTCAGCGTGAGCCATGGGAACACATCAAAGATGAGGACATAAAGAGAAACGCTGCATCTTTTTGCGGGGAGATTTGGCAAGTTCCTCCTATGTTCTCTGCTATTAAAGTAAGAACTTTTTCATGCTTAAAAAAATTGATCCCCCCCCCCCCCCAAACACCACACACACATAACTTCTTTATGTTTTGAGATCAGATGGTTTGCTTAATGCGAAAGGTGTTAAAATATTCGAAGGTGGTAAACTTATTAACTTATGGGAAACATGATACAAATTGAGACTCTTTGTCGATTTAAATATTGGTATTAAATAGTAATTTGAATTATATTATCAGCAAGTATTATCCTTTGTTTCCGAAACAGTTCACGATATGCAATTTCATCCAACTTTTTCCCCTTCAAAATGCAGTACTTTATGTTACTTATTTTGAGGCAACTGGTCCATTTGCTTACACATTTTTTCTCATTCATGATAGGTTGGGGGTGAAAGGATGTACGACAAGGCGAGGAGAGGAGAAAACGTTGAACTTTCACCTAGACGAATCTCAATACTCCAGTTTGACATAGAGCGCAGCTTGGATGACAGGTAACGTGGGATGCGCCGATGCAGGAAGCCTCCCAGCCGTGTCTTAAACTTGGCTCTTTAGAATTGATAATTCTGTTGACCATTGACAGTTGTTCAAAACTTGAAATTGACCTCAGAATACCAAAATCAATCATTATTGCTAATATATTAGCTTCAAACATTAAACACAAAGTTCGGAGACATTGCACCTAACCAATTATTTGCTGAATTGTAATCATAATAGTAGCAAATAGTAATATCACTGTCCAAATGAAAGCTTTTATGGTTTTTACTATTATAGGGCCTTCTACAATGGTAATCATTTAGAGTTTTTGATTTGTTCTTCTCTTTATCATCATTTGATACACTCGTGTTATATTTTTCCAGACAAAATTTGATTTTTAGGGTGACGTGTTCTAAAGGGACATACATTCGGTCATTGTGCGCGGATTTTGGGAAGGCTGTTGGCAGGTAGTTATTCTTTATTTAAAAAATTGTGTTCCTTATATCTTCAGCGATGTAATATGTAGAAAATTTGTCAACGCTACGTTATAATTTTGTTGTTTATCGGTTTATGTAACTCGGCATGTTACCTGTATGAGAAGTTTATGATTTGATATTTGTCTAGTTACCAATACTAAGAAGAATCATTATTTGCTGCAATTTTGCAGTTGCGCCCATTTAACTGCTCTGCGAAGAGATTCAATTGGTGAGTGTCTTTGATCTTCCAAAGCTCTGAATGTGTTGTTATTTGTGTAAAGCTGTTGCTGAATTCAGCGTGGTTCTCCTCACTTTTCTTCAGGGCAATATTCAGCAGATGATGCTTGGGACTTCCAAGAACTTGAAGAGGCTATTACCAAAACTTACCTCTAACTGTTGTTGATTGGAGCCATGATCTGCAAATTGCTGCGTCTTTCCCTTATTTTGGTAAATAGATACGCAGTGGTTTATAAACCGATTTTATGTTTATTCTTTATAGTTTCATTTTTTACCTTCAATGTTCTATTCTTATATGTTTTCTTTTAAGTTATATAGTCATGATATACTAGGCTCAAAGTCTTCTTCCTTTTTTACCTTTTTAAGTAGATGTAGTAATTGAGCAAGGAAACATTTGACCATTCATTTATACCAACCGTATGTAAAGGAAAAAAGTAAAAATTCTTGCACAAATTTCACATGTTGTGCCAAAAATGAGTTTCTCATTTTTCATATCAGTTTCTACAATATTGGCTATACTTATTTTGTTGAAGTTCAATGTTGGTATAAGTGGTTTAGGAGATTTCCCTCCTCACACCATTTGTATCACCATTAACAATAAACTAGAGATTAAGACTGATGTGCAGAGAGCTAAATTAATTATATTATATAGTATAAATTTAAAATGCTAATATTGCTTAGGGACATATTAAATAATATGTAAATTAATATTAAACTTAGAAATTAATTTGTAAAAAATATTCTACAATATATTCATTTAATTTGACAATTTATATATAATAATATTATTATTCAACAAAAAAGATATACAAAGAAAAAATATACTGTTTTAATATAGAGAATAATTGTGCTTAACCGTTATTTTATAATTTAATTGAATAATAATATGAATTAAGTTTAATTAATTAAGAAATTTAAAATTTTGTCTAGTAGCATATAATTATCAATTTAAATTTTATAATGATTGATGATAAATGACAATTTAAAATAAAATAAATTCAAAATTTAATAATTATAAAAAATTATACATAAATTAGATTATAAATAATAAAAACATTCAATTAAAGTTTATTCACTTGATTTTATATTATTATTTTTTATTTTTATTTTTAAATAGTTACTTTTGCTTTTTTTTTTAGGTTATATTTAAATACTATGGTACTGTGATGAAACTATTAGATAAAATACAACTATGAATATTATTAAAGTTTTGATAATAAAAAAATGAAATTTAATTTTTTAATTTAATTTTTTATGAATTATGATAATATGTATTTTTAACAATATTATTACAATTAAATGATATTAAAAAAAATGTAAATTATTGAAAGAAAAAAGAAGTGATATATAGATGACAGACACTATATAACTTATGAATACAATTACACAAAGAAATAGAAAAATTAATGAATACAAGCATACAATCACCTGATACATACGTTTAGTAAATTTATATATATATATATAAAAAAACTATAGTTATCAACTAAATTTTAGTTGTGCAAAAAATTAGCAAGAATGGAGAAAGAGAAAGAGAGAGAGAGAAGTATGAAAGTATGTGAGAGAAGATAAAAAAATGTGTGAAGTGGATGTTGATTTATATAGTAAATATAAAAATGAGCGATGAGTATAAAAGGAGAAGGGAAGGAATTAGATTTTAATTAAATTTATACCTATAAAAAAGAATTAACATTAACATTAAAAGTAATAGTGTAACCTACATAAAAATAAAGGGTAAGAAAATATGAAAAGTTAAGATTAAGAATAAATCCATCCTATAATATTATAGAAAGATAGGTTAATATGATGAGATAAAAATACCATGAGAATCCTATGACATAATGCAAGATAGAAGATTATGTCATCTAGCGAAAAAAAAAAAAAAAACTTATGTGGTAACGTAGAGTGAATCAAATGTTTAAGAATGATTATGAAACTACGTTGTGCTCTCTTTTAATATATTATAATAAGTAATAACAAAATTTAATTGAAGTTTATTCACCTGATTTCATATAATTATTTTTTTATTTTTATTCTTTAAATAGTTAATTTTGTTTTTTTTTTTTATGTTTTTAGTTTATATTTAATATTATAGTACAATGATAAAACTATTAGATAAAATACAAGTATGGATATTATTAATGTTTTGATAATCAAAAATGATATTTAATTTTTTAATTTTATTTTTCATGAATTATGACAACATGTATTTTCATCGATATTATTACAACTAAATGATATTAAAAAAATGTAAATTGTTAAAAGGAAAAAGAAGTTATATATAGGCGACAAAGACAATACATAACTCATGAATACAATTACACAAAGAAATAGAAAAACTAATGAATACAATCACACAATCACCTAATACATACGTTTGACAAATTAAAAAAAAATAAAAATAAAAAAACTATGGTTATGAACTAGATTCTAGTTATGCAAAAAATTAGCAAGAATTGAGAGGGAGAAGGAGAAAGAAAAAGAGGTATGAGATAATGTGAGAAGAGATAAAAAAAGAAATGTGTGAAGTGAATGTTGATTTATATAGTAAATATAAGAATGAGTAATAAGTATGAAAGAAGAAGAGAAGAAATAAGTTTTTAATTAAATTCATACATATTAAAAAAAATTAATATTAGCATTGAAAACAATAATGTAACCTACATAAAAATAAAGGGTAAGAGAATATAAAAAGTTAAAGTAAAAAAAGAATCCTATAATATTATATAAAGATAGGTTATTATGAAGAGATAAAAATACAATGAGAATTCTATGGTATAATGCAAAGATAGAAGTTGTTATTTGTAACCGTTATAGTTTCCATTGTAATATCTGATTACATAAAAAAAAATGAAAAAGTATGAGGAGCCAATGTATATTTTATACAATATATACAATTGGGTTAAATTGAAATTAGAATTAAATTAGAGGCAATTAATCAATTTTGAGTAGTTTCCAATTTAAAGTTTGAATTAAATCATGATTCCCGTTAGTTATGGTAATTAATTAATTTTGAGTAGTTATGGTAATTAATTAATTTTGAGTAGTTTTCCATTTAAAATTTGAATCAAATCATGATTTCCGTCAGAATCAAATTAGGATTATCTCCCTCTCTCAATACGGTGTAAACTCTTCTCTCACTCTCTCCTCGAAGCAAAAACTAGTACAGTGCCACCACGGCTACCATTCGCTGTCGGACATCGCGCCGACACTCTTCCGACTGGCGCCGTCGTCTGCACAGGCCACCGTACGTAGAGAGGACGCGCATATTGTGTGAGTCGAGCTCGCAGCAACGCAGCAACCCGGACGTCCAGCGCCTCCATCACAGCCGGTTTGTGCCTTCTTCCTGTCGCCGGATGTTCACTTTCTCTGTGAACGTGGATGGTTATTCTTGGGTGCTTAGTTGTAGACGATGATTGCTGGTTATGATTTATACACGTTCACATTGGATGTTCGTTTTTGTATGATTTTGGATGTTCACTTTCTCAGTTTTCGTGGATGTTTATTCTTCGAGTAATTCAACAAGACCCTGGCAGCAGCGCTGGATGATGCGAGCGCTGGATTCGGGGCTGCAACTCACGTCGATGACGCTGACAGTTGCAGGTCACGGATGTTCGGCCGCGTGAGGAGTGACGGAGGTTCTTCCGGCGAGGGCGTTGGCGCAAGGAGGCGGAGCGCAACAGTTCCGGTCGGCAGGAACGGAAGCTACACGTCACGCAGAAACAGAGCGGTAGAATGCAGGTTGCTGCGCACATGGCGGAGTGGCGAAGAAAGGGGGTTTTTCTACGGAACAAACAATGGGTTTTTTGGAGGGTAGGTAATGGTGGGTGATGAAGGGTTAATGTGAAAAAATTTGGAGTAAATTGGGGGTAGAAATCACAAAAAGCAACTAGAAATTAGGGATAATAATGTTTAATTTACATTATTAATATATATTAGGCCAAATAAACAGCCAATTGTACATATTGTATAGATACCTTATTGTCTCTCTAGTAGGACTAAAAAAAAATTATGTATTTAAATGTACATATATTTATATTGTTCTTTGTTATTTATGACCGTTAAAGTTATTGTTGTAATATCTAATTATATAAAATATAATTATGTTATATTTAATTATATTTAAAAATTCGTTTAGTTACATTTTAAAACTATTGTTACAATTGATTATATGTAAAATAGATTGGTTATCCTAACTTTAGTAGAAGCTTAACAAAATTTATACGTTTATTTTTTATTTCTTGTAACATTTGATTATTTTAGTGGGATCTTAAGAATAAATTAATTTTTTCTTGTACATTGAATTTTATTAAGTGTAACGTTTTATAATTTTAATGGAAACTTAAGATGAAATTTACATTGATTTTAGTGAGACCTTTATTAGGCGTAACGTTTCATAATTTTAATGGGACCTTAAGGTAGAATTGACATTGATGTATTCCTAGTAACGTTTGATAAATTTAATGGGACGTTAAGGTGTAAAAAATAAATAATGAGATATATGAAGAGAGGAGTAAAAAGTTACCAATGAATCTAAAGCCACTTAAGTTGACGGGCATCATGTTAAAAATCTAGGAGACTAAGAATAAATTTAGAAGTTATCTTTAGCTCGCTTTTAATATATTACTAATAAATAGTTATACATAGCTCTTAATTTAATGCTGTCCAAGTTGGTAGTATTAAACTTATTTGTTAAGAATTAATTTGTTATGATTCTGTTAAGAGTAGTCAGCATCAGTTATAGTAAGTTAGTGACTACTATAGTTAGTCCGAGTTCCCGTAGATAATCAATTAGAAGTGGAGTTAACTAGTTGAAAAATAGGTCCGTTTTAAGAAAAAAAAAAAACGAAAACAATCTCTTACTACTCTAATTTTTTTAATTTCAAAATTAGAAATAAAAAAGAATTGATTGAGTTAGCTTATATTATAGTTGGTCCTTAGATTTTTTTTTTATTATCGCACCGCTATAAGATCGGCTATGCGGTATGGTACGGAGTGTTGGGCGGCTAAAGGGGAGCACGAACATAAGCTGAGTGTGGCAGAGATGAAGATGTTGAGATGGATGAGTGATCATACGCGATTGGATAAAATAAGGAATGAAGATATAAGGGAGAGAGTTGGAGTAGCACCCATTGTGAAAAAGATGGTTGAATTGCGTCTCAGGTGGTTTGGACATGTGAGAAGAAGACCGATAGAACATCCAGTCAGGAGGGTGGATGAGATGGAAGATGGACAAAGGGCGAAAGGCAGAGGAAGACCTAAGAAGACCATCCATGAGGTAGTCAAACGAGATTTACATGTAAACGGTCTCTTTGTAGACATGATACATGACAGAGCACAATGGCGTCGTTTGATTCATGTAGCTGACCCCACTTAGTGGGACAAGGCTTTATTGTTGTTGTTGTATTTCGTAATTCTCTTGCCTTTCATTCAATTTTTTCACTCGTTATGAGAGCACACACAAATTCATCGCTCCAAACTCACTTTCATCATTGTGCTACATGAATAAGAACAAACCTATACATAGTTACTATAAGAATCGGCTTAACCGTTTTAATAAAATAATAATTTTTAACTGTCCAAACTAGATTTGAAAATATTGAAATGATATTTTAAAAATATAATGGTGAAATTTGAATTCAATAAATTTTTTTGAGTGGAAAAATGTATCTTTTATGAAAAATTTTTGTAAAAATTGGCAGTACCGGCTCTAGTCTATCCAGTACCGCGTATTTTGAAAAATAAGATTTTGAAAATTGAATATTTTGTTTTGAAAGGACAAAAATATTTTAGAATTGAAAACCGGGTGCTAATCTTAAAGGTTTTGGCCCAAAGTGGGTCAAACGGGCTAAAAATGTTAACGGGTTAGATCGGGTCCAAACCGGATCCAAAGTCCAATATATATAAGGCCATTTAATGAGCATTCAGCTCATTTCTCCCCCAAGAAAGAGTGAGGGTTCGAGCATGAGAGAAGATGAGAGGGTACTATTCACCTGCCATATCTTGAGCTACGGAACTCCGATTGACGAGCTGTTTGCTGCCATGCGAAACTCTTGTCGAGCCCGTCATTTCTAACTAAGCTTTTCTGGTAAGAAACTCTTTCTCTAGCTTCAGTTTTCTGCTCTATCCCAAAACTCGAAAATGGCTTTGGATTTTTGAGTTTCTGTGTGTTTTGTTTGTTTAGGGGTGATCTAGCATTGGAATATTGTTGGGTTTTGCCCATAATCTCGTTGGATAAGGTAATGTTTCACTAAACTCTTGTGTTTAGTTATTTTTGTGAACCCTATGTTTGATGTGATGTGTTGTATGATGTTGGATTGAGTTTTGGAGTTTGTTGGAGTGATGCTTGGTGGTTTTGAGCTTGGTGGCTTTGCTTGGTGTTTTGAGTTGCGTGAGAATCGGCCAAGGTATGGTTTCGGTTTTTTTTTTTATGTAATATGTAATGTTTTTGGACACTTAGGCTAGTGGATCTTAGGATAGGATTAAATTGGTTGTTGAAATTTATTTGGATTGATGATGTATGATGATTTTGATGAATTATGATGGAAATTATTGATGTTGGGTAATGAATGTAGATGATGAATTAAGTATTGATTGTGTGGATGATACTTGTGATATAATGATTGTGATGTGATGATGTTGTAAATTGATGAAGGGTGTATATGAGGAATTAGATTGTGTGAATTATTGGTATGGAAGTATTGAATTGGAATTATGGATTTTGTGTTGATTTATGGTGGAAAGGTTGAGTGAAATAGGTATTGAAATTGATGGAAATGATATGAAAGGGTAAATTGTTGTGTGTGGTGGTGTTTTATGATGATTGAGTAGGCTTTGATTTGGTTTGGTTATGAATTTTGGAAGTTTGAGAACCTAGTTAATTTTTGGTGAACTTTGACGGATCATAACTTGAGCCTCAGTTTTTGAAATTGGTTGAAATTTGTCTTAAATTAAAGTTCATTCAAAGATCTTTAAATTGATATAAAGTTTGATGAAAATAGATTTTTGTAGAGAAAGTTATGAACATTTAAAGTTTTGGGTTTAAAACTGATTTCTGCAACTTTGCAAAATTTTCTAAGTCGGGGAGTGCATGCGTACGCAAACCACCCATACGCATACAAGCTATTCTGTTTGGTACCTATGCATACGCGTACATGTGTATGCGTACGCAAGAGGGTTAAATATGGGGGAGTATGCGTACCCGAACACCCCATACGCGAGCGTGCCATTCTATTTGCCACCAATGGGTACGCGAAATCGGAAAAGTTGTATGCATGTGTACGCATACAATGTGCATGCGTGCGCATAGGCCTGTTTTGCAGAAAAATGTTTTTTCTTCGTTTTTAAGGGTATTCTAACTTTTCAAACTTCTTCCACATGCTGTTTAAGAGTACTATCTAGTAATTAGGTTCTAATATTATTAAAGATGAGTTAGATACTTAAATAGATGAAATTTTATATGAGTTTAGAAGACGGGGACTTAGGTTTATAAAGTTGTGGTTGAGCGGGCGGAGTATTATATTGGTGATGATTCAAAGAAATTAAGAGGTGTTGATAATAATTTGAGAAATTGGAAACCGATGATGGTTATGATGAGTTGAGAACTTGGAAAGGAATGATGAAATTATTGGATTATATGGGAATGTGCGGAGCCTATATCTCCGGCGTGGCAGTTTTTCTGCTACATGAGTGTGCGGAGCCTATATCTCCGGCGTGGCAATTTTTCTGCTGTAAGAGTGTGCCCAACACTATATCTTTGGAATGATTTATGATGAGACAGTTGTGATTTTCCTTCCTTGTCGCATGAGTGTGCAGAGCCTATATCTTTGGCGTAGCAGACTCCCTGCTGCATGGGTGTGCGGAGCCTATATTCCCGGCGTGGTAGATTTCTCTGCTGCATGAGTGTGCAGAGTCTATATCTCTGGGCGTGGAAGGAAGGCTACATCCAAAAGAATGTGTCAGGTTGGCATTCATAGACCAACAAGTGATATCACGAGCCAATAGGACAAGCATTCATCATATGTATTTTCTATGTGTTTGTTTGCTTTGCTTATCTTCAGTATGCCTACATGAATCACATGTCTACTTGCTATTTGATTACTTGCTGTATATGTATATTACTTGTGCTTTACTTGTATGCATTATCTGTGTCTTCTGCTGTGATTGAGGAGGCTCGATAAGCGGTGGTGATAGGATCGCACGGAGGGTAGGTTGGTGAAGGTTGTGGGACAATGGTGACTAGTATTAGTTAGAAATCCCTTAAGTAGATTCCCCTATTTATAGTTTAAGTTATTTATTTATTTTTTTTTGTTAAGCTTGAATATCTATTTGGTGTGAAGTTCTAGGATTGCCTTTGGCATCCCGGAACCTTACATCTTACATATTGGGCACTGTTACCATACTAAGAACATCCGGTTCTCATACCATATGTTGTTGTTTTTCAGATGCAGGTCGTAACCCACCTTAGTGAGTTGTGAGATGGTGACAGAGCGGAGTATGGTTTCATCTTTATTTTATTCTGCTTTATTTTGATATAGTCACTCTCTCATCCTTTGTATTTATATAACCTTGTTGCCTTAGAGGCTTTATTTCTAAAAACTTTGAGAGATAGGTTGTTGCTGTTTTAAAACTTCAAAACTCTTTTGTATTTCAGTTTGACTAGCCGGCCTAAACTCCGCACGCTGTGACTAGTTCTCTTTTTGGTATTTTATGCTTATATATATATGTCTTGTTTAATTTAAGTATTACCTTGTGTATCCTGGAGCTATCGACAAAGTTTTATATTCATTATGTCTTGTTCCGTCCATGCCTACGCGTTTAGTATCGTGCGAACGTTTCGCATATTGTAATTCCGCTTTATACGACTTTGAGCTTTATTCCTTCATCGGGCTTTTAGTTCTATAAATTCTTGGATATATATTATATATTATAAGCATTAGAACTGTTGTGGCACTTTGTTATCCTTTACTTTACGGCTAGAGGTAAGGCTTAGGGTAACGTGGTGTTACAGTTGTTCTCTGCATCTATATATCAAATAAGTTGTTGCTGCACATTGTACTAATAAGTGCCAAATTTAACGACAGTATCTACCTCATATTATAAAAATTCAGCAATTTGAACAAAATGAGCAAAGGCCAAGTTAGGATGCATGCTAAAAATAACAACTAAAATCCTCTAAGTTGTTTACGTATAACACAATAATGTAGAGAGAATTCCAACGAATGACATGCATGCTTGCTATCACAACTACTAATATTAAAGATGAATTTTAATTTCAACCTTCCTATCTTGAAATTGGTAGCACATCAAGATCCATTCAAGGGAAGAAAAAAATTTCATTCATGAATGGATTTTATAATAACCAACATCTCAATGACCAGTCCACATCCACATTCTTCACATCAACCATGCTTCTCATACATTTGAAAAGCATAGGTCAGATAAAAAAACCCGGCACATGCCAGGTTCAAAATAATAAGGATGGAGGCACACATCAAGTATCCACTTTCTTTCATTTCAACCAAAAAGAATGGAATATGTTTGCAATTGTCCTTTGTTTTTACTCCTAGTCTTCTGTTAAATTCGGAATGAATCAGTATCATATAAATTGTTGCTTAATGTCCCAAAATGAATGCTCATTCTCTTAGAAATGGGAATGCAACAAGCTTGGCCTATATTGATTGATGCAACATAATGTGTTTCTCTGGTGCCACAAAAATCAGGATTCAAAAACATTCATCTTCTTATCTATAAATCAATGAGTTAAGATAAAGCAAAGAATAAAGTTTCAAATTGACTGTGGGTAATAGGGTTATCTATTTGCTTTGCAATTGCATTATGTTACGAATTCATAATCATTCAATATATAAATGTATGATACAAAATAGTTGCTCAAAGTAGTAAGTAACATATTGAATGGTCATCTCTATTTCATATTGAATCAAACAAGCATAAGCAAGGGAAGCATCACACTTACCTTAATAAAAAACACAAGTGGTGACAACCATATAACTGGGCGAATGCTAATATCAAATCCTCCCTACCCTCCTTCCTAACTGACAGTTATCATCTAGAAAGTGTGTTAGAAACACCAACGTCCACAAACCAATGCATGTTTGGGGGAGCAAGGGCTGGTTCTTATGGTTGGGGAATGCTATTGAGAGCATGATCATCATTATAATTAGTTGTGTAATTTTGTATGGATCAGTGAATCAAATATCTTCCATTATACTACTACTCTCTTACTTCCATACTACTACTCACTTGGGATGATAATCAAAACCAGAGAAAAAAAAGTAGAAAATATATATAAAGAGAGAGAGTGAGAGACAATAATAGTGGGTGTAAGTCCAACTCAGTCAACTTTACAACCATGCAGAAACTAAATGCATTCATTATTCACTATTAAGTTATGTTCAAAAGAATACATAGTTGTAATTACTACTAGTGAATGACCGTGAAATGCACAAAAATGCTCAACACGATAAAAAAATATATTAATCGCACCGAAAATGCACAATAGCTGTCAACTGTTTATGATCATCAACATCATCAAAAACCAAAAGAACTTTTATTTGACTGAGTCTACGTTGTATCTGTGAAATTCCTTGTTTATCACCTATTATCTGGACTCCCTTCTTTCCTAATATCTTATAAAGAAGATTGTTTTGAAGATGCACCAACCCATATTTTTGTGAAATTTCTCTCACGCTTTCAAGAAAACACATACCTTAAAAATTGTTAACAATCAAGTTATAAAGAGCAAGAGCTTATTTTTCCTTTTCCACCAATTCCATGTATCCCTACCATGTGAATTCGATCAGTAGAATCCATTTCCAAAAGGGAAATTATTTTTGACATTGGAAACTCAAGTCCAACAGGGAAGTTAGCCACTGGCAAAGGTAGCCGAACAATCTTTCCTGAAATGTCTTCCATGATGTTTTTAATAAACTCATGTTCATATCGATGCCTGTCCAACAAATATACACATAGATACTTTTACAATTCAAAATTGTAATAATGAGAAAAAATCACAGAAAGAAGTATACGAAGTGAAGTTACCCGTCTTTGAAATGATGACCAGACAAACCAGCTACTTCTTTCAAAGCCTTCTTCCATCTGTCTGCCTTGTTCCTAACATTATTGTATGTGTTCTCAAGCTTAGCCATTGCTTCTCCAAAACTATGTTTCAGATGATACACATCAGAAGGATACACATTAAAGAAAACTGGCAAAACAAACCGATTGTTTCTCTTGATGCAGTGAAGGATATGGACCTTTTCCTCTAAACAAAAAAAGAAGAAGCATAGTTAGAAGAAAGCACAATGATGGCAATCCTGGACTCTTGAATTGCCTTGAGAAGTACAAGTGTGATTTCCTCTCCACATTGAAGCTTGCCATCATCAAAGAAGGTGTGAATTCCTTTGCGATAGAGAGCATTGTAGAGGTTGCTAGCGAAATCGTAGCGAGTATCTTGACCTCTGAAACTAATGAACACATCATATTTCCATGCATATCTGATGGAAGAAGAGGAAAAGGGATGGGCAGAGGAGGAGGGGGATTGGAGAGCCATGAGATAGAAGCAAAATGTTAGGTTGTATATATGTTGGAGTGTTGGATGATCATCAAATTAGAGAAACAAGGTAAAAAAATACATATAAAGAGAGAGAGTGTGTGTGAGAGTGAAAGACAATAATAGTGGGTGTAAGTCTAAGTCAGTCAACTTTGCAACCATGCAGAAATTGCATGCATTCATTATTGATTCCTATGGTCCACCTCTGACCTATGCGTCATCACTATTAAGTTATATTTAAAAGAATCCATAGTTATAATGACTACTAGCGAATGACCGTGCAATGCATAGAAAATACTCAGCACGGTCAAAAAATACATTAATCGCACGAAAAACGCACAATAGCTGTCAACTATTCATGCTCATCAATATCATCCAGAATTAAAAGAACTTTTATTTGACTGAGTCTACGTTGTATCTGTGAAATTCCTTCCTTAACACCTATTATCTTGACTCCCTCCTTTCCTAACATCTTACAAAAAAGATTGTTTTGAAGATGCACCAACCCATATTTTTGTGAAGTTTCTCTCAAGTTTTCAAGAAAACACACACCTTCAAAATTGTCAGCAATCAAGTTATAAAGAGCAAGAGCAAGTGTTATTTTTCCTATGCCACCAATTCCATGTATCCTTTCCATGTGAACTTGATCAGTAGAATCCATTTCTAAAAGGGAAATTACTTTTGACACTGGAAACTCAAGTCCAACAGGGAAGTCAGCCACTGGCAAAGGTAGACGTCCAATCTTTATTGAAATGTCTTCTACGATGTTTTTAATAATCTCATGTTCATATCGATGCCTGTCCAACAAACATACACATAAATACTTTTACAATTCAAAATTGTAATAATGAGAAACAATTACAGAAAGATGTATACGAAGTGAAGTTACCCATCCTTGAAATGATGACCAGACAAACTAGCTACTTCTTTCAGAGCCTTCTTCCATGTGTCCACCTTGTTCATAACATTCTTGTATTTATTCTCAAGCTTAGTCATTACCTCTCCAAAACTATTTTTCAGATGGCGAATATCAGAAGGATCCACATTAAAGGAAACCGGCAAAACAAATCGATTGTTTCTCTTGATGCAGTGAAGAATATGGACCAATTCCTCTAAGAAAAAAGAAAAAGAAGCATAGTTAGGAGCAAGCACAATGATGGCAATCCTGGACTCTTGAATTGCCTTGAAAAGTGCATGTGTGATTTCCTCTCCACTTTGAAGCTAGCCATCATCAAAGAAGTTGTGAATTCCTTTGTGACAGAGAGCATTAGAGAGGTTGCCAGTGAAACTGTAGCGAGTATCTTGGCCTCTAAAACTAATGAACACATCGTATTTTCAGGCATAGCTGACAGAAGAAAACGAAAAGGGATGGGCAGAGGAGGGGGATTGGAGAGCCATGAGATGGAAGCAAGCTGCTATCTGTTAGGTTGTATATATGTTGGAGTGTTAGATGATCATCAAAACTAGAGAAACAAAGTAGAAAATATATATAAAGAGAAAGAGTCAGAGTGAGAGACAATAATAGTGGTTGTAAGTCTAAGTCAGTCAACTTTGTAACCACGCAGAAACTGCATGCATTCATTATTCATTCCTGTGGTCCACCTCTGACCCACGTATAACAATCCGCAATTTTAAAAATATAAATATAAATAAGTTACAAATTATTTTTTAAATTAGAATTCTTTATTTTAGAAAATTATTTTTTAAGTAATTAGATTCATTTTATAAATATTTGAGTTCAATTAAATTTTGATTCTTACATATATTTTTATTATAATGAAATATTTTACATAATTAAAACTATAATTTTATTAATTTATAAATTGAATATATATATATATATATATATATATATATATTTAATTATTTGATATTTTTTAATTTAAAAATAGAATTTAGTTAATAATATTATCGAGCTCAATATCCGCCGGTATAAGTAAATATCGGTATTCTCCGGTGAACTTAGCTTGTTAATGCTTGACCGTATATTTTTTATTGTCATGTTGCTAATGCCATTTATATTAGTAACTCGTATATATTATTACTTGTGTTTTAATATATCCAACTTTTATAGTTATCCATTTAAGATATTTATAACTTGAACCGCTGACTCAGCAACTTGAGGAAGTGACATCCAACCTCTTGTGACACCTAACCATTCATTAATCATCATCACCAATGTCTCATAATCTCTCCTTCACGTTACAAGAAGAAAGAAAAGTGACTGTGAGTGAGAAAGAGAATCCATGGCACCTTTGAGAGCTTCCGACTTCGATTTCTTATGATCTGTAACTCCAATAAAAAATCTAATCCAATAAAAGTATTCGTATCCTCCTCCTCTACACGTTGGCATTACTTTTGATCAGTGAAAGTTGACGGTGACGTAGCTCTCCTACTTCTTGAGTTCGGCCAACTAGTATTCTAGGAGGCACAGACGATTGCTGACGTTTTTCTCTTTAGCAGCTCGGTCAGAAAGCTTCTCTGGAGGTCCCATTGGTTTGATTTCGTACGGAGGTAGGTTTTGGTAATTTATCGTTGGTTAAATTGGTGTTGGATAAGTGAATTAATGTTGTAATTGATTGTTGATTGAATTTGACTGAATTTATGTTGAATTTTTGTGATATATTGATATTTGTGATTAGTTTGGGGTTTGGTCGGTTTAAATGCCGCCAAGAACCGAGTTATTTTGATGAATTCGGGGCTGGAATGTTGTTGGTGATCAAGTAGAATTAGTAAAATTTGAGGATGGCATTGAGATTTAATAAAAAATAAATTGATGAATTGATAATATGATTAAGATATGAAAATGGTTTGATTTTGGAGGCGGTTTGATTTTTAATTGGTTTGATTTTATAAATATTTTGATATTAGAAATGGTTTTGATTTATTGGAAATGATTTGAAAGAGTTTGAGAAATAGTTAGGAGGGACCCAAGAAGGGTGGCAAAGTCCAAATTTTAGAGGAGATATTGCCGAGGTTTTGTTTTAAAATTTAAGACTTTGTTTGAAATGTTATTTAGAAAAAGATTGGATTTGAGAAGCTATATTGTTTGATTTATTAAGAAAATACTTATGTTTCGAGTTTAATTCATTTAAGAAAAGTATATGTTTTGAGTTCGATTTATTTTGAAAAGAATTATTTTACGACTTTAAATTATTTAGAAAAAAGAGTATTATGTTTTAAAGTTAATTTAAATATGAAAAGAGCTTATATTTTGAATTTGACTTAAGAATTTCATTCGGAGGATTTTTAGTGAACTTTAAAAGTAATTGAATTTCAATTGAATGGTTTCGTTTTGCGACGTCTTGGAAAAAGTTAAAGAATTAGTTTTAAGGATGAGATTGGGATTGGTTTTGCTTTTGAAATTGGTTCGGAACTTCTAATTTGTATGATTTGATTTTGAAACTTTATTTGATTAAATTTAGTTTAAGAAAATAATGATTGTTAAGCATTTATAATGAACTCAAGAAAATGAGATTGGTTGCCACTCTCCTAAAGTCTAGAGGCCTTGCTGATGGGTTTAACTAATAAATAATTTTCCTTTGTCTTTTAAAAGAAGAATTGGTTTAAGTGAAATTGTTTTAAAAGGTTTTGGAGAATGTCACAAAGAGCTGATTTTGGTTTTAAAAGAAAGAAAGAACGAAAAGAAAAGGAGAGAAGCAGAGATGATTGTTTACCTGCTGAAAATTATAGTGGTGAGTCCACCAAGATTTGCTTTCCAGAGATACATCGGCCAATCCAGGAGATGGTCGCACCTGTAAGACAGAGGTTGCTTACAGAGGTTATCGCTACATACATTGGCTAGAGAGAGCCTCACCTGTAAGACAGAGGTTGCTTACAGAGGTTATGTTTGCATTCATCGGCTTAATAGAGTCGTACCTGTAAGACAAAGATTGCTTATAGAGGTTATGACACTGGAAACCAAACTCAGACAAAGGTTGCTGAGTTACGTCGGGAGCGGGTCGAAACCGAAAGATGACCTCATTACCTGCACTAGGGATATACATGCATCATACTTGTTTGCGCATATTTGTTTGTGATTGTGTTTTCTATGATTGTGTGTACTTGTGATTGGATTCTATGTTCTATAATTGCTGAGTTGGATTATACTTTGTTGACTATTGTTATTGATTGTGAACATAATGAAACGAACTTAACTTCTAACCTTGACCCTACTAAGAACTCCCCAGTTCTTACCCCCTATCTCCACCCCTTTCAGCTACAGGTGCGAAGGCTTAGTGCGGAACTACAAGAGCATAGAAGATTCTTTTTACAAGTTGAGTTGTTAGATTTTATTTTCCTCTCGTCATTTATTGTTTTAGTTTTTAGAAGGGTAGGAATTGTATTTGAGGGTCTTTGAGTAAGTCTATGTACATCATGCTACGTGGATATATATAATTTTGTGATTAAATGATTTAAAGTACCGACTCTTTGTTTTCTTGGTGAAAGTTTCGGTTCGTATTCGCGAAGACTCAATATT
Organism: Arachis hypogaea; assembly: GCF_003086295.3. Taxonomy (NCBI): domain Eukaryota; kingdom Viridiplantae; phylum Streptophyta; class Magnoliopsida; order Fabales; family Fabaceae; genus Arachis; species Arachis hypogaea. Next base: position 153,094,433 of record NC_092050.1, read on the forward strand.
AAATAAAAATAATATAGAATAAAAAGGTTTAGAGGTAAGTAATGCCTGAGTTTTTAGTACGATCATTAGGTGCTAAAAGTTAGGGTGTTACACCATGCATCATCACTATTAAGTTATGTTCAAAAGAACTCCAAGTGTCCACAACTCAATTCCGATGCATATATATATACTTAATTCACACCTATTACACATGTATACCTCAAATTCAGAATTCACATAATAAAACCAAGAATTGGCTAAGGTTTAGGTGATTCTTATCACACCCATGCACATAGCAACTCAAACTCGATAAGCTCTGCAAGCTAAATCGAACCTACAATACCGAATTCGGAAAAATCTCATTACAAGGGCTCAATTTCAAGAATCAGAAAGGGGGTAGAGAATCTGAGATAGGATTGTGGCTTGCCCGTAAAATTGATCCGATAGAAACGTAGAGCTCGACACGCTGGACACGTGGCCGCAAACAGTGCAGCGATCGGAGCTCGAATGGAGAAGTTATGGCAGATGGAAGTAATGGTGAGGGTTTGGAGCTCTTCTCTCCCCCTTGCTGTCTTCAGCGTTTTTTGTTGCTGAGTGGGGAAGGAGATGCTTCTGCCCATTTTAAGTTATGGGCCCGGTTTTGGTTCGATTCAATCGGTTCGGTTTATCCGGTCTAATTTTGGGCCAAATTTTTTGAAATTGATGTCAAAATTTTCGTTTTGAAGAGTTCTATCCTATTTTGATATTAGATTTACATTTTTTATTTTTCTAATTAAAATTCAATTTATTGACTAATTATTTACTAATTTAGCGGAATTTACATGTGACGCATTCTAATACTAGTATGCTTGTCTCTCTTTTCTGCTTTTTTATTTTTGAAAATATTAATTTTAAATAATTATATTTCTTATCATTTAATAATTAATAATAGTAAAATTTGTTAATAATCATTATATTTTATATCATATCTTATTAATATATGATTACGAGAAAAAAAATATTTATATATTATTAAAATTAGAATACGTGTAATAATACCTTAAATCAATTAATGTTAAGAACGGATATGATTATATTATTAGGAAAACGTAATATTATAATTTAATTTATTATTGACTACACTAAATATAAATTATATAAACTACGATTATACATAATTATTTGTTATTAAATTAAAAAATTAATTCATTATATCATTAATTAATAATTTTTTTCTAGTCTTAAAAATATTATAATTAAATGTATAGACCTACCTTATGGAATGAATATGTTAATCTATTAAATAGAATTTTTAAATTAAATTTTGATAATTAAATAATATAGTCTATTTTTTCTTGGTTGAAAATATCGACTATGTGATTAGTTAATTTTACGTTATTTTGAGATTTTATTTCCTAACGTATTGGGTATAATTTTATTTTGATATTTTTTTTTGGCTATCCATGGATGTTTTGGAAGTGTACAATTATTAAGAAAAAAATATTTTTAATAATATTAAATATTTTTAAAATTTATTTTATATAAAATTACAAATAGAATAACTTCTCATTTTGACTATAAATAGTAAAAAAACAAAATAGAATAATCACCGAATAGAATGTATATTAGTTGAATTGTTAAATTAGAATAATTTTTTGTAACACATATAATATATTAAAAATACGATGATGATTCTTATTATTATTATTATTATTATTATTATTATTATTATTATTATTATTATTATTATATAAATGATAAAATTATTTTTTTAAATTAATAACATTATTTTTTTATATTAAATATGTTCATGATATTTTTTTAGAAATATATTTTAAATATAAATATAAGAAAGTAAACATTTCTCGCGTATTACACGGGTAAATATACTAGTGTATATATATATATATATGGAATAGTCTTCATTCTACGAACTGATATTATCATGAACCCATCATTAATTATATTGTGCAAAAATGAGTACATCATTAATATCACCGTCCAAATCCAAAATGACGAGAGTATCATCATCACTTTTTATGATACTGGCAATAGTTCTTTCTTTCAATTTCAATGTCGGTATGAGTGTTGATTCCATTCTCCCTCCTAAAGAAATAACAGTCACCATTAACAACAAACTGAACATGAAACTTGGTCTCCATTGCAAGGACAAGCATTCGGATTTTGGGTTCGTAGAACTTCAAGTTGGTGAGAGTTGGAGCTTCGAGTTTTATAACCCTTTTCGCATTTGGTTCTCGCCATTGTATTGGTGCATGTTTACATGGTATAATGGGCAAGAAGTAGTGCACTACTTTGATATTTATGTTGGTAAACGTGATTGGCCAAATAGATGCTCTTACCTTTGTGTTTGGGATATATTTGAAGCACATCCATGTAGAGTTACCGGTGGAGAACCTGAGTGTTTTCCTTGGAAGAATAATTAATGGACTTGCTATATATATGTTTTCCCTATCAATGTAATAATCATTTCATGTAATAAATAATATAATGTAATATATATATAATTCAAAATATTTTATTTTATGTAGCATTATTATTCTTTTGGTTCAAACTATATATTTGTCGTACTTAATTATTGTCATGAAACTAATTATATCAATCTTCGTGCAAGAGTTTTTTTTTGGATTATTTGAAATGTGAATTTTTGCATGCGTCTTTTTTTTTTTTTTAATTTTATCCTATATATGTTAAAATTCTTTGTTTTGGATAATAATATATAACTGGATTTTTAAAACTTTTTTTTTTCTCGTAAAGATTTTATTACCATGAATCAAGTCATGCTACGGATTGGAGAAGGAACCTGTCTTCCACTGTCTCTTGTCTTGTCCGAATGCCGGCGAGTTTTGGAAGGTGAATCAACTCCCATTCCCTCACCGTCGAGAAGAGCCATGGCGGTGGTGGCTCCAATTGATCGAATCATTTTAGAAAAGTGGAGGAACTCAGCGATCGAAGAGCTTTGGAGGAACAACAACACCATCTCATCTAATTTTCTTCCTTTTGATTGGTTGTAATATATTATATATGTTGGAATTTCCGTTTTTATCCTATGCCAAAATTAAAGCTTAAGTAGTTGTTTGGTAGAGGTTAGGATATATAAACATTTATATAATTTTATCTAAGATTTTTTTTTTTTTGAAATAAATGGTTTTATGAGATATATGATCGATTTTACATGACCAAAAGATATAGAGTTTGATATTTATTGTTTTTAATTTTTTTTAAAGTAAAGAAATAAATAAAGTATAAGACAAATAGAAAATCTTGAGGCTACAGTAGATTTTATTAATTTGATAATATTAAAAAATAAAAAAAATTAGTTAGAATTTATTTTATTTAATATTTATTAATTATTATCATAATTAATAAATATTAACTAAGATAAATTTTAATTATCTTTAATTAATTTATTTTTATTATCAAATATTTTTGTTATTCATTGTTTTGGTCAGTAACTCATTAATACTAACACTAAATTATTTTTAATAAAAAAATTTTATTGATTTTGATAAATATAAATGTAACTTATATTGTGTTGATTTATGTGTATAAATTTTTATAAATATGAGTATAAATTATTAAGGTTTAAGTATTAGTCTAAAATAATAATATTTATTAGATACCTCACATTACTATTAATAATTTATTGTCTATTTTATCATAAGAGCCAAACATGGAAATAATTAAATATTAATATAATTGCCAGCTCATTGATACCAAGGCAGTAAAAAAAAGAAAAAAGAAAGAAGCCTTAGCTTCTTCTATATGTATAGATTGATTGATCTCATCATCAAAATTCATCAACATAGTGCAAAATAAAGATGACGCTCTCATCATCGTCACTCTCTAAGGTTGTAGTAACAATTTCCATGATAATGCTCATACTTGTTTCTTTCAATCTCAACGTTGCTGCTATTCCTTGGACCATTCGTGTGACCATGAACAACAAACTGAACAATATGCAGCTTGGTATTGAATGCAAGGATAAACACTGGGATTCAGGGTTCAAAGTAGTTCCAGTTGGTCAAAGTTGGAGTTTTTATTTCCATCCAAACCCTTTTTGGTTCAGATCATTGTTCTTCTGTACCTTTAATTGGTATGAGGGGGGAGGAGTACATCACTTTGATATTTATGATGCTAAACGTGATGTTAATGTATGCAAAGAATGTATTTGGGACATCTCCAAAACTGGTCCATGTAGGGTTTCGGGTTTTGCTGCTCCTATATGTTATCCCTGGAAAAGTACTTAATTTATAATTATACATAAGGCGTAATAATAATTATTTCGGTACTTTTTATTATCTTTTTTATTAATTTTTACGTATTAATAATGTGAAATACCTTACATAATTCAATTATATTCTATATATTTTTGAATGATTGTTTAAAGAAAAAGTATGAGGAGCTAATGTATATTTACAATGTCTACAATGGGATTAAATTGAAATTAGAATTAAATTAGAGACAATTAATCAATTTTGAGTAGTTTTCAATTTAAAATTTGAATTAAATCATGATTCCTATTAGTTATGGCAATTAATTAATTTTGAGTAGTTTTCCATTTAAAATTTGAATAAAATCATGATTTCTGTCATAATCAAATTAGGATTATCTCCCTCTCTCAATACGGTGTAAACTCTTCTCTCACTTTCTCCTCGAAGCAAAAACTGGTACAGTGCCGCCACGGTTACCAGTCCCGTCGGACATCGCACCGACACTCTTCCGACTGGCACCGTCGTCCGCACAAGCCACCGTACGTAAAGAGGACGCGCATATTGTGCGAGTCGAGCTCGCAGCACCACAGCAACCAGGACGTCCAGCGCCTCCATCACAGCCGGTTTGTACCTTCTTCCTGTCACCGGATGTTCACTTTCTCTGTGAACGTGGATGGTTATTCTTGGGTGCTTAGTTGTAGACGATGATTGCTGGTTATGATTTATACACGTTCACATTAGATGTTCATTTTTGTATTATTTTGGATGTTCACTTTCTCAATTTTCGTGGATGTTTATTCTTCGAGTAATTCAACAAGACCCAGGCAGTAGCGCTGGGATGATGTGAGCGCGGGGTTCGGGGTTGCAACTCACGTCGACGACACTGACAGTTGCAGGTTACAGATGTTCGGCCGTGTGAGAAGTGACGTAGGTTCTTCCAGTGAGAGCGTTGACGTAAGGAGGCGGAGCGCGACAGTTCCGTTCGGCAGGAACGGAAGCTACACGTCACGCAGAAACAAAGCGGTAGAACGCAGGTTGCTGCGTACACGATGGGACAGCGAAGAAAGGGGATTTTTCTGCGGAACAAACAATGGATTTTTTTGGAGGATAGGTAATGGTGGGTGATGAAGGGTTAATGTAAAAGAATTTGGAGTAAATTGAGGGTAAAAATCACAAAAAAGCAACTAAAAATTAGGGATAATAATGTTTAATTTACATTATTAATTTATATTGGAACAAATAAACAGTTCATTATTGTACATATTATATAAATAACTCATTGTGTTCTTAGCGAAACTCTTATTTAAATAGTATACTTTTATCAATATAGTGATACGTAATTGAATGTATCAAAAGTTCGCATGAACCTTAGCATGTGAAATGGGTTTATGGGATCGGAGAGAGATGAAAGAAGAGTATATGTTAAAATGAATATTATTGTGATTGCCTATGATTCAATACACCTTACGCAGTATTGTATATATACTTTAATTAGAGTAGGTTTAACACATTCTGTTGTTTTTTATATAAATAAAAAAAAAATTATTAATTAGTTAAATAAATCGAATTATGCAGATTTACCATTTTAAACATTTAATTTTATTTTTACATGAGTTATGCTAGGTAATTGATGATTTTTTTGAATAATATGAACAATGGACTCTAAAATTGACTTAATTTAAGTAAAATACACTACATCTCCAAATTATTTACTTAAATCTTAATATTAGAATAACCATCCGCATATCTAATGAATTGAACATCTGATAGATTTATTGTTCATATTGTTTAATATTTTCATTGACTACCTATGCTTCTACTTTCTACATTGCATGGCTGCGAAAATATAAATTACAAAGTTTTCGCAGTAAATCTCAGCAAAATTCTCTCTATTTTTACTATTGCTAGCTGCAAAAGCATGATTGCATTTTTGCAATCCCTGACAGCAAAAATAGACAATTAATTTGGCGCCTGTAGCTAGCGAAAATATGGGGAAATTTTCTCTTATTTTCGAAGACCATGGCAGTAAAAACGAGTTTCAGTTTATGGATTTGGTGTCTGTGAAAATAGGAATACTAACTAGAAAAATTAAAGAAAATAATGCAATGTTAACCTGCTCATTTAGATTTTTCGCAATGTGTTTATCTACATTCATTCGATTAATGTCATTACTGTCTTTTTGGTTTTTGCTGTCATGCTCTACGCAAACCGTATAATTATTGTTTTCACATTTTAAGCCTTCGAAAATGGAACCAAATGTTCAAAACAGTAAACTTGTGTAGTTAGATTTATTTGAGTAAATAATAATTTTTTCTTTAAATTAAAAAAGTCCACATACATTTTGTATATAAAAGAATTGGTTGCTTTGCTAACAGCTTTACACACTAACTACTCTTAACTGTTTTTCTCTTTTAGTTTTGGTATTTTTATAAAAATATCTTTATACGAAAATGATATTATGAATTCAACTAAATATATTCAATTAAACATATTAAATTATTTAACAATTCATAATATCATCTTTATATGAAAATATTTTCGTAAAAGTAACCACCTTTAACTTTTGATACTATTATGTTATCTTGTTTCAATATAATTCATGCAAATACATGTGAAACATACATAACTACTATACTTATCTTTTTAGCATTAATCTATGAAGCACGGACACTTCGCTGAGTTGTTGTGTCCGCGTATTGGACACATTTTGAACACGACACTCACCGACACTCGTTCGACACGCGTGTCTGCTGTGTCTAAACCGTGTCTTAATAAAAAATAAAAAATTCTTAACTAGACACGCTTGGATACAGCTAAATACCATCACATGTCAGCGTGTTCAATCTTATTCTTAACATATATTTTTGAAATAAATTTAGATATAGTATATATTATTATTTATTAAAACAAAAAATATTTTAAATATTTTGATATAATTAAAATAAGATATTAAAAATAATTAAAAAATTAATTTATATTTTAGTATCAATAAAATATCAAAATACCATTATGATTTATCTAAAAAATACTTTATATTTTATATGTATACGTGTCCTCGTGTCTTATAAGATTTTAAAATTCGCGTACCGGTGTATCTCGTGTGGTGTCGTGTTCCGTATCGCTGTAAGTGGCTCTGCATCATAGGTATTAATCATATTTTAAGGTATATTTGCGAATAAATGTGGTAACAAAAAATCTGTTGATAAAATCTAGCGATAAATTCGTTAGTAATATAATTTTTTTTCAGTAGTGGACTTTGGTTTACAAGGACAAGGGAGAGAAGAGAAAGCCTTATGAGTTATGACGGAGAATTTGAGATGCTATACATGAATTTTGTTATTCAAAGCTAAAACGTATATTAGAGATGTTTATTATATCTTTAAATATCTTCAATTAAAACTCTATTTTTAAGCTCTTCCAAATTGAAAAGTTGTAGTCAGATTTAATGTAATTTATCGTTTTATTCCTATAAATTATTATAATATTATTATAAATGATATTATTTTATTTTTACTTTTGTAGTATTAAATACTAAAAACAATTTGTTATTATTTCTCTTTAATGAAAACTACTCATGTGAATATTAATTGCATTTTGATACAAATATTTAGCGTTTTACATACATTTCGTCTTATTATTCTTTGGGGGTAGGATCGAATAGAAGCCAAGTTTCTCTCTCTCAACAATTATTTCTCTTATCCAAATCCTTATTTTACTGAAATTGTCAACGCTGCTTTTGAAATTGGAAGGTTGGAAGCATGAGCAAATTTGTCTCGAGGTGATGGAGGTTGATGTTGAAGATGATAAATTTATTGCATGATTTTGTTTGTTTATTACCATGGAGTTATTATACCCTTTATTGAAAATGGTAACTAATTTTTAATTGGTTTGTTGGCACTTCGATATATAATAAGTGGGATAATTGACTTCGGTAGCACTTGAAATCATGTACACAAATATACATGTGTAAATTGCTTTAATTACACACACTATTTATATAAACTAAATTCTAAATTAAAAACTTGAATAAATACCTAAATTAATCTATAAAAAAATTTAGATAAGATATTTTAGTTTTTAATAAATTTTTATTTTTTATAAATTTTTGAGTATTATTTTTGTTGATAATTGTCTTATAATAAAATTTATTAAAAATTATTTACTCAACGTGTATATTATCAAATTTGTTAGCGATTGAGAGATTAATCTATCCTATAAAAATAATTTTCAAAAATTTTTACGGAATAAAAATTTGTTTCAAACCAATTATCTAAAATTATCTAATATAGTCACAAAAAAAAAAAAAAACCAATTATCTAATATGAAAATTTTTGAAAATCAATTTAAGTGTTTACTAACGAACTTAAATAAATGTGTTATACTTTTATAGTGTTATATAAATATAATAATAAAAAATTTATTTTATCAGACACATAATTATACGGTGAACTTTAGTATGATTATGCTAAGGTGGTTACATGATTATATGCAAGTGTTGTTAAAATTAAAATAATATTTTTTAATATTTTGGTAATACTTTTTTAAGTAATATTTTTTGAAAAGCGTTATTTAACAATAAAAGGCGTTATTTTAATTTTAGCAATACTTTTTAAAATATCATAGTCACTGTAGTATAGTTATACTAAAATAATTTTTATATAATATGTATTTTAATATTAGAAATATAATTATTTATATACTTTATAGTCATTTTATCAGGTTAAATTTTTGAAAAAAAATAATTTTATAATATAGTATATATTAAAATTTTTATGACTAAAAAATTTAGAATTTGATTTTTCTTATCTCTACCAGAAGAGGAAAAAAATAGCATGAGATAAATAAAAAAAAATTCTACGTAAAGAATCATATAAATCTAAATTTAGAAGATAATCTTATATAGAAAAATATATTAGAAATATAATCATTAGGTAGTTGATTTTATCAAATTAAACTATTAAAAAAGAATTAAATTTTGATGCATTGATAGTGTAAAATATTTTACATAATCATGCAATCATAACCGTTCTCTCAAATCATCATTTACGCAGTCAATATAAAAGATAATTATTTTTATAATATGAAATTATGTGATTATATTAGATATACGTATAAAACAATTTTATACTGATAATACATTAAAATTAAATTCTTAAAAAAAATTGATTTCGTCACATTTAATTTAACTTTTTCCCATATACACATTTGACTTACCATTCTCAACGTCCTCTTCCTTGTTGAAGCTTTGCAAATACATACATTGACGTAGCGTTATGTGTGTGAACATTTGAGATATTAATTGCAGTTGGATAGAAATATATTTACTCCATCTACTTTTCCTTTTCATCTGCATATTTTTTATCTTTTTTTAAGGCACGTAATCTGTCACTTTTATTTTTTTTATGCAATATTTATTATTGAAATATTGCTTATATATATATATATTAGAATTAATTTTGATTTACTGTATATCAATATAAAATAATTATATATATATATATATTTAATTACATAATATTATATCAGTAAAAATAATTATTTTTTTATTTATCGATAAATGATCATCTCAAATGAATATATTTAGGTGATTCTATAAAACTTTTTATACTATCAGTACATTAAAATTAAATTTATATTTATTTAAGTGTATTCGTACTTCATTAATTAAGTATTTTTTATTAGTAATATTATCACTAGATTATGGTTAATTTTAAGACATGTTTAATAATTATATATTAAAAAAAATGACAAATAAAAAGGAAACGAAAAAGTATAAAATAATCATATATAAATGAACACACATAGAATTTAAATTAAAGTTTTATGAAATAAGTAATGTAAATAATTATTCATGTATCATCTACTACATGTTATCTTACATATATAATGATAATTATTCTCCTTCGTTGGTGTTCAATTTTTTTCTTCGTAAAATAATATCCGTTATTCTCTTAAAGAAAATACCATAAATACATTTTTCCCCGTAAAATTTAACTCAAGGTCACCAATTAAATAGGTACTTGCTATCTTGACGACCAATAATCTCATTAAGCTATTATTATTACACACATTGATAATTTTTAAACAAATAATTTTTTAAGAAAATAAATATATAAACACATTAATTAGTAGCAATTGCGATGCCACGATCAACTACTCCAATTTATGGCGACTCCTCCACTCGTGATGTGTGGTCTCTATAACTTTCTCCTCACAACGCGCCACCGCGAGTCCCCCTCCGTCCACGCAACGCCGTCTAAGACATCGTCGCCGGCCGACTTGCGGCTCTTCTTCCCCTCCTTCTATTTGATTTTGAATAGTTCTTTAATTTTAACTAGTTTTTTATGTTTTTTTTTTCTAAATTTCGGATGATTCTTTTTATTAATTTTGAATGATTCTTTTTCTATATTTTGTATGTTTTTTTTTTTAAATTTGGATGATTCTTTTTATTAATTTTGGACGATTCTTTTCTCTATGTTTTGTATGTTTTTTATTTAGGATTGGATGATTCTTTATCTTATGTTTTGGTGTTTTTATTTTTTATTTTTTATTTTTGAATTTTCAAGATTTTTTTAGAAAGAGGAATTAGGATTTACGTAATAAATAGTAAAAGATAAATTAGAGTAAAAGAGATAATTAATAATCTAATTGTATCTTTTAAATAAAATTAAATAATTATTAATTAATAACAATTAATTAATAAAGAGTGCAAAAATGCTTGTTGGCTGGCTAGACCCTATTATGAATTGATGATTGAATAAAAAGATGACATTTCATTTAAGCCGACTTATATATATATGTATAAAAGAAGAAGAGTCTCTCATCATCAACACATACATTAATATAACAATAATAATATTGTGCAAAAATAATGAGTATATCAGTCTCCAAAGTTGTAGTATCACTTTGTACGATATTGGGCCTACTTATTTGTTTCAAGTTCAATGCTTGTGTGATAGATGATGGAATTTTTCCACCTCTGAAAGTAACAGTCACAATTATTAACAATTTGAGCGGCGGCAAGCAGCTTACGGTTCATTGCAAGGACAAGAAGAATGATTTTGGATTCAAAGAACTTCAAGTTGGTCAGAATTGGAGTTTCATCTTTCCTCCTTGGTTCACATCATTGTACTTCTGCTCCTTTGCATGGTCAACAGGATTTCACTACTTTGATATTTATGTTCATAATCGTGACATATATAGATGCAAACATTGTATTTGGGATATTTATGAATTAGGTCCATGTAGGGAAACAGGTGATGTTCCCATATGTTATCCTTGGAAAAGTTAATAAAAATAATAATCATGGCATGTGAGGTATTAGGAGTGTTTAAAACTGATCTGGACCGAACTAAATCGACTAACTAAACTGAAATAATCGAAAATCGAACAAACTAAAAACCGAAAAAACTTGTTTTGTTGTTTTTCGGTTCGGTTCGATTGTTAATTCTGACCATGAAAACTCCAATCGAACTGAACCGGTTTGACAAAAATTCTAAAAAAACCAACCCCACCCTAGGCCCCCACCCCCGATCCCCAAATGTGATGCGCGTCACCTAACTCAGGAAGGCCCCCCACCCCCAATCGAAACCTAGCCCTCTCTTCTCACAATCTCACCCTCAGCACCGGTGCACCCACCACCCAGCCACTCACGTTCTTGAGTCTCGAGGCCGGCGGCACCCACTTTCCTCCCACCACCTCGAAGCCTTCCTCCCAAGTCCCAACGCCGAAGCCTTCCTCTTCGCGGACAGAGCAGAGATCCTCAGTAGTGCACCACGAACACGAAGCCCCAGCCACGGCAGCCAGACAGCCACAACCAGCTCGCACAAAATCCCTCACAGGCCAGCACCACGCCACCACTCAGCAGCGTTTCTGGTCACAATCAACACAGCACCTCCCAGTCTTCCACCTAGCCACCGATTTAAGTTAATATGGAGCCCGAACAAACGAGTCTGGTAATGTTTACCAATTGCTGTTTATTGATTCATTGTTGTTACTTGCTGTTTGTCATGTAATGTTGGTAACTTGTTGTTTGAAATCAGATTTGAAATTAGACAAACTAGTTCTAGATCTTGATAGGAAGATATTGAAATCAGATTTGAAGCAGATTTAAAGAATTAAAATTGGAGCAGATTTGAAATCAGTGTATTGTTGCTGATTGTTGGTATTGTTGTTAATTGCTGGTTGAATTACTTTTGTTGAATTACTTTATTATTGGTATTGTTGCTGGTTGCTGGTATTGTTGCTGAGACATGTAATTAAGTAATTAGGTAATTTGACGAATCAAGTGAGATATGAAGCCTAAACCTCCGAATCAGGTATGTAATTAAGTAATTTGACTAATTTCTGTCAATAATCATTTGTTAGATGATTTATTATATTTCTATTGATTTTTGAATTGTAGGGCTCATGTTTGGGGACAATTTTACTTATGTTACGAAGGACATAAGCTTGTCATTGAAACAACTTATTTTAGAGATTATGGCATGCCAAGGATGATGACTAGGTTAGTAAATTTTAAGGCTTACAATTTCAGTGAGGGGAGCTAGAATGTTGAATTGATAGAAACATGAACGGTTAATTTATAATTTATGTTATTGAAAAAAAATTTGATTAAAGTTGTACATGAATGTCCCTATGATTTTATTCAATTCTAATACTGTTACCCTGCTATTAATCCATTCATCTCAATGGCTGTTGTACTTACTCCATTCTTCTTCACTCATGATATTTATATATTCAATTCTGATATATTGTTACCCTGCTATTAATCCATTCATCTCAATGGCTGTTGTACTTACTCCATTCCTCTTGACTCATGATATTTATATATTCAATTCTGATATATTGTTAATTACCCTGCTATTAATTCATTCATCTCAAGTCTCTTTATTATTAGAATGTATAACTAGATTAGAATGCTTTTCTATTAGTGCGTGTTATTATTATTATTATTATTATTATTATTATTATTATTATTATTATTATTATTATTATTATTATTATTATTATTATTATTATTATTATGTAACTGCTTTTTTATTTAAGGTAGGTTGGTTTGCGTAAAGAAATTTAGCTGTTCTGTCGGAGAAGACACCATAATTTGGCTATCTTTCGATGGAAATTTATATTTATTTTTAGTTGTGTTGACTATTGAACTTTTAAACTTTTTTAATTGTCCTATTTGAATTCCTTTTATCGTTAAATTTCATTGGATCAAGACTTTGTTAGCTATTGTGTATTTGTGTTTGTCGATTTCAATGTTATGACTTTGTGAAATAGTATGGTAATATTTTTTTTTGAATTGATTGAAAAACTGAACAAACCGAACCAAACCAAACCAAATTTAATTGATTTGGTTTGGTTCGGATGGCTTCAATAAAAAAATTGAACCAAACCAAATCGCACTTTGATTAAACGATTGGATTGGATGATTTTTCTCTCAAAAATCAAACCAAACCGCACCGCGAACATCCCTATGAGATATATACAATTACTAAGGCTTCATCACTCAGTACAATTACCATGGCTTTATTCATTAACAATTGAGTGTAATTTATAAAGATAAATTCTTGGAGAGTTAGTAATTTTTAATATTTTTGTCTTTATTATTTAGTTAGTATAAATATTAAATTATTTTTAATAAATAAAGTTTATTAATTTATGTATACAAATTTTAAAAAATATAAATACAAACTGTATTTATTTATATGTGCAAAATTTTAATAAATATATATGGATACAAATTATTATTAATCAAGTACTAACAAAAAAAATAATATTTATCTTTAAGATAGAATAATTTTTCGTTAATAGCAATATTTATAAAAATGTATCTTTATTAAATTTTACTTATGCCAGTTTTATTTATTGATATCATATTTATTATTGAAGTCAAAATAATATGACCAATATTATTATCTATTAAAATTTAATATTTTATGACATGATTTCTAAATTCTAAATTTATAGATTTATACCATTATAAAATTTATTAAATTGATTAATATTACCTAGTAATATTACAATCGTCAAATATTAATTTACATGAAAAGAAATCATAATAACTTTTGTCATTCAATATATAATTTATTATATTAAAAAATAAATTATTATTCCATAGATAATTTATTATATTAAAAAATAAATTATTATTCCATAGATGAGATACTTTTGTCACCTATACATTTTCCGGTTTCCAAGCATAACATGCAGGAGCCTGATAACCCGAAACCCTACATGGACCTTTTTCGGAGATGTCCCAAGTACACTGTTGGCATACATCATCGTCACGTCCAGCATCATAAATATCAAAGCGACGTACTACGGATATTCCCCCCTCTACCCAACCAAAGCTACAGAAGAACAAATAATTTGCAAAAGGGTTATTACGAAAATGAAAAGTCCAACTTTGACCAATTGGAGCTACTTGGGGATTTGAATCCCAATGTTTATCCTTGCAACGAAAAAAAAGCTGCTTATTGTTCAGTTTGTTGTTAATGGTCACATGAACGGTCCCCCAAGGATTAAGAAGCGTATCAGCACTCATACTCATATTGAGATTGAAAGAAACAAGTATGAGCATTATTACAACCTTAGAGAGTGATTTTGATGAGATCGTCATCTTTAATGTGCACTATGTTGATGAATTTTGATTATGAGATCAATCAATTTGTATATATAGAAGAAGCTAAGGCCTTTTTTTTTTCAATACTGCCTTGGTATTATTGAATTGACAATTATGTCATTATTTAATTTAAAATTATCATTTATACATTAAAATTAGTCGCTAAAATTAGTTATTATATATTTATGTATAAATATAAATAAATATATGTATAATTTAACTTATTTTTAAAGTATATTTTGTATTTTAATTAATATTTTATATTGATAACTTAATTTATTTGCTATTTTAATATACACCTAATATGGTTGTATTTAATTATTACTATTTTTTGTTATTATGGTAATATACACAACAAATTATTAAATCATTTCACGAAATAACTTTTTTTCTATATGCGACTATGTGTTAGGTATACAAATAAATTTAATGTTTGTGATCTAATAGAATAGATACTAATATAATACAAAAGAGGAAGAGAATCCAAAGAATTTATTAATTTGAATGAGTGTGAAATTAAAGAATGAATTCTAATAATACAAGAGGACAAAAGGTTATAAAGAAACGGATTGAATTGAATGCTTGTGATATCAACAAAAGAAAGAAAAAAATAAATAAATCTTAAGAATTGCAATAAGTTGAATGATTGTGATATTATATGATCATTTGAAGAGAGGAAAAGAAATTCAAGAATTAGTGCTCAATACTCTATGTTTTTGTGTAGAGTATGGAATAATACATAAAAATATATGAAGTTTTTCATTAAAAAATTAAATAAAAAATATATATAATAATTATCACTATAAATATTTTATAAAATTATAATTAAAATAAAAATTTAACGATTTTTAATGTTAAAAATATTAAAAATAATTAGTATTTATCTTAATTAATAATTTAGATTTGTTGAGTTATCATTTCATTCGTCTAGTTAAAGTAAATATTAAGGATTTAAATCTTATATTGTGTATATATAACAATTTATTGACTAACAGCAAATATTCTTGCTGAATTGAAAAATACTGTAAAAAAAATAATATTTGCCTTTAAATTAAAGTAGAACAATTTTTTATTGATAACAATATTTATAAAGATTTGTCGTTGTTAAAATTTACTTGTGACAGTTTTATTCGTTGGTATCATATTCATTATTGAAGTTATAACAATATGGCCAATGTTATTACTTATTAAAATTTTATATTTTATGACATGATTTTTAAATTTCAAATCTATAGATTTATGCCATTACAAAAGCTATTAAATTGATTAATACTCCTTAGTAATATTATTAAAACACTATTACTGAGTATTAGTTTGTGTGAAAAAAAATCATAATAACTTTTGTTATTTAATATATAATTTATTCTATTTAAAAATAAATTATTATTTTCTAAATTAATAAATATATTTTTTTTCAATTTTTTATACCAAAATTACTATTAAAAAATAAAAATAGAACACAATTAATTATAGATAATATCTCCGTATATATTCAAAATTAATTGTAAAAAAATATCTCACTACATAATAAAAAAATTATGAATAATTTTTTAAATAATAAAAAAATAAAATTACTATTTTCACATACTACAAAATTTATAAAATATTTTGGATAATAAATCAACCTTCATTAAATTATACATTAACTCTGTCAAAAATATAAATAAATTATATATTAGATATTATTATTTATGTACTATTAATATATATATATATATATATATATATATATATTATTGATTATTAAGTAATAATTAATTTCTAATCGAAGTTATGGTAATTGAAGTTTAAATTATTAAAATTATTAAATGGCAAATATTTTGCACTTAATTAATTTTATTTTTGTTATTGAAATTAAAAAATATGAGTTGTTAATCAATTTTAAATTTAAATTTAAATATGTAAAAAAAATTTTTAAATTTTATCTAACCATAATTAATTTTAAAATAAAAAATTACTTTGTATATTATTTTATAGGATAATGTAGACATATGTTTTCTAATGGCAATTACAGTGAAAGAAATTAGAGAAAATGTATTTATCAATTTAGGGATAATAATTTATTTTTAAATAGAATAAGTTATATATTGAATAATAAATGTTATTATGATTTTTTTTTCACATAAACTAATACTTAATCATGATATTTTGGTAATATTATCAAAGAATATTAATCAATTTAATAATTTTTGTAACAGTAAAAGTTTATAAATTTGGAACTTAAAAATCAAGTCATAAAATGTGATATTTTAATAGGTAATAATGTTGGTCATATTGTTTTGACTTCAAGAATGAATATAATACCAATAAATAAAATTGACACTACTGGTAAATTTTAACAAAAACAAATTTCCATAAATATTGCTATCAATGAAAAATTGTTCTACTTTAAAGACAATTATTATTTTTTTTATGGTATTTTCCAACTTAGCAAGAAGGACCGCCACTAGTCAATGTGTAAGACCTAAAACTTTTGAAAAGCCTTATTATGAGTTAATTTCAATTTATTTATTCATTAAAAATTTTACTTTCAAAAATTAAATTATATTTCAAATTTATACATTATACCCATAATTTTATTAAAATTAACTAAACTACCCAAAAATTTTCAAATTGAACCCACTAGCCCTAAGCTCCTAACCTAACCTAGCCACCGACTTACCCACTGCCACACCCTCCTTTCCTCAAGAATACACACACAAAACAGGACCCACACACCCCAACTAAAAAAAAAAAGAAAAAAAAAAGAGAGAAAAAGAGAGAAGAGGGAGATCGGAGGAAAGGGAAGAGCCGAGAGGAGAAGAGGGGAAGGAGGCGCACCGGCATTGCTGGGCCTCGCCGCCGCCATTGCGTCCTCACCGAGCCTTGGAGGAAGCCCGCGCCACCACATGCAGTCATCACCGCCGCACCATGTCGTTGCTCTGCCGCCGTTCACGCTTCTGTCGCTGTCAGAACCGCATGCCGCCGCTGGAAGCATCTTCATCGTCGCTGTTAATGGAGGTCGGTGAACGGTGGGAAGACGCGCGAGGAAGGAGAAGCCTTCGCCATCGCGCCTTGTGCTGCCAGCTTTGTCGCACCTCATCGTCATCATCGCTGCCGGACCTCCGTGTCGCACCGGCGCCGCGAGTTGCTATCGATCCACCACAAGCAGGACCCGCTGCACGAAACTGTACCGCCACGTGCTGTTATTGTTGCCGAGCTCCCATGGCTGCCGCCGGCAAGATTCGATGAAAGAGAAGCTCGAGGAGAGAGAGAGATTGACGGAGGGGTTACTGTTCATGTGGCCGTGCCTCCACTGCCTTTCACCGCCACAGATCCGCCATCGTCCGCAGCGCCGCACCACGCCACGTCGCTGCCGGAAACTGTCACTGATGTCCCTTTTCCCTTGGTAAGCGTTATCGTCTCTGAAACTTTTGAAATCAGTTTTCCGTCATAGCCTATATATTAGAGTAACTGAGATGATGGTAATGTAAGGCTAAGTTGTGGTTCTTGCATGCTGAGTTCAGTAGCCGTGCATGTGACATCAAGCTGTCGCGTCGTCAACGGAGTCGCCGCCGTTCCATTTTCTCGGATGCTCGTAGGTTCAGTAAGCCTTTCCCTGTTCCAATTTCTTTTAGTCACTATTCTGTGATATGTTCCTAAGGTCCTTGCAATGTTAATGCTTTAGGTTTGAGTTCGGTTCTTACGTGTCGTGATTAAAGTTGCTGTGGTTGAGGTTGTGTAGTTGCGGGCTGTGAGAAAAGAGTTTCTGTCACGTGGTTAAGTCGAAATCGAGGTAGGGGCGTTTTCCTCAAAATCATTTTATTTCTGAGAATTGTTATAAATCGATATTGATACAAAAATATATGTTTGGTAATTATGTGGGTTTTATGGATTGAATTGATTTGCTTTGGACAAGTGAAATTATTTGCTTGATTGGATTATTGATTTTCTTGAGTTGGCATACGGTTATTGAAAATTTATACTGAAAAGTGATTTTATTTTATAAATTTGATTTATATATATTTATTTATATATTACGGAATGATTTGGGTTTGAAATTGTTGAAAAAAATCTGAAAAACTGTTGGTTTGATTTATTGGTAATGGGTTGAGAGTTGGTAATAATTTAATATTAAAGTTGGTTCAATTTTGAAAGTGATTTGACATTGGAATTCTACGATATTGAAGCTGGATGAGAATGGATTGGAAAACATGGTTTTGGTTGGGACCCGAAAAGGGTGACAAAGTCCAAGTTTTAGGGGAGATACTGCTAATTTTTTTATGAAATTTAAGATTTTGTTTTAAGAATGTGATTTAGAAAAGGAATGAATTTGAGAGGTTCTATTACTTTGTTTTTGATTTATTAAGAAATAGATGTTTTTCGAGTTTAATCTGTCTATGGAAAGTGGATGTTTTAAGATTGATTTAAATAAGTAAGAACCTATGTTTTGAAGTTTGATTAAAGAAATACTTTTGGAAGAGTCTTAGTGGATTTTAAAAGAAGTTGAACTTTGATTAATTAGGTTTGTTTTGATTTTGAAGTATTCTTTAAATTTTGATTTAGCAAGACTAAACAACTCTGAGCCTTGGAGAGGTTTCCGATTTACGAACGAAATGAAATTGGCTTTTAAGCATAAATAAGTTGGTTTTGAAAGTGGCTCGGAACTTTTGGCCTACATGCCTTGGTTTTAATTTTAAGTCTCCATTTTAAATGATTTCAATTTGAGTAATTATGATTCCGAGGATTTCTAAAGAATTTAAGAAGTGAGGCAGGTTATTCTTTCCTAGAGTCTTGTGTCTTCTCAAAGAAAGTTCCTTTTTAAGGTGATTATTGAAAGTCTCTTGAAAGTTTTATGAAATGTTATATTAAGTGACTAAGATTTGAAAGAGATTTGATTTTGAGGAAAAGTTGAATTATGAGTTTGAAGAGATTTGAGAAATAAAAAGTGACTTATGGCTTGAATAATGATTGGTTGATATGAATTGTTAATGAAATGCGGAAATGATGATGGATGAATGATTATGAATAAATATATGTGGCTTCCGCACTTTTATCTGAGATACGAGTTTTTTTGGGTAAAGTACCGTGGCTTGCCACCACGTGTTCCAGGTTGAATCTCGATACTTTGTTGACCCTACGTCGTAAGGGTGACCGGGCACGTATAAATTTTCGGGTATGGATTGCCCCCAGTGAGTGATTTGAATGATGTATGAATGTAAAATCTATGCATAAACTCATGGGGATGCGCGACGGGGGACTGTCTAAGGTTTTCGGACTTGTCGGGTTGGCTGGATAACCGACAGATGAGCTCATTAGCTATAGGACAGGCATGCATCATATGCATTTGTATGCTTTGCTTGGGTTTGAATTTGTTTTGTTTTGCCTAATTGTTAAACTGTTCTTAACTATTACCTGAACTATTTGCTGTAACTGCTACCTAAATTTGTGCTTTCCTTGTCTGTTTTGCTTGTATTTGTCCTGGTGTGCTACTTCTGAGAATGAGCTTTGGTGCTGAATTGATGATTATTTTGATTAATTGCGTAGTTGGTTTCTAATTAAGATTTTCTTATAAGAAAAGAAAGGTTTTTGAATTTCAGAAAGATTAAATCTTGTTTCTTTGAAAAGGTTTTTGAATGATTAGCTATTGGTTTGTAAAAGGTTCACAAGGCAATAATAATCATTGAGTTTGAAAATAGTTTTTTTATTAAGTATCTTCTTATGACAATTCTAAAACTGCATGGTGAGACCGTGTGATTAGGTTCTCACCCCCTACAGCTTTACCTTTTCAGGAATCGGATGAAGGAGCATTATGAAAAGTTATACTACGTTTTGGTTTATACGATATTGTATTAATTAGATAATTTTTCTTCCCTCGTCTTGTTGTTACAATTTTGTAAGAGGGGTAGGAGTTGTATGTTTTATATGTATATTATATTATAAGCTATTATGTAAGAAGTCTTGTATATGAATCTATGATTGTTTGTTCTTTTTTAAGTTAAAGTATTTATTTTCAGTTTTCAAAGAAGTTAGCGATGCGGTGTCGAGTCAAAGGCTCCTATTTTAATATTAATTATATAAAATCATCGTAACACTTCTTGCTATCCGAGTAGCGCAGCCAGAAGCGTGACATTCTGATAGTGAGGGTGTTACATTATGGTATCAGAGCAGTTCATCCTAATTAGAGCCTTGGAGATAGACTGACCATGCTTCATTGCATTCTCTAAGTGTCTGTCATGTTGTAGGTCTTGTCTAAGTAACAAAAATACACTATGTGCTAACACTAATGGTATTTTTTTAAAAAATATATTGATAAAAATAGATATAATATAATTACAAATCTAACATAAATAAATAAAATATATAAATAAATACAAAACCAATATGTTTACTATTGTCTTTGTTAAATTTTATAAATTAGAGAATAAATTATGTATTCGGTTGCTTGGTGATCACATAGATGATCAAATAATTGGATTATAAATTGATCTCATAGTGTACATCTTATTTTTTTCTCATTTTTGAATGAAAGCGAGAATTAAGAGAGTAAGTAGTAATACATAAAGAAAAAAAATTTGCACCACAATACATAATTATTACCAAAAAAATATTCATATTAAAATTTTACATACTACAAATTATGAAAATCAATCACAATGTACTGGTCACTTCTCTCTATTTTTAACCAGGATATAAGTTTTTCTTTTCTAGTCAAGAATTCAATAACATCTAATTGAACAAAAAAAATTGAATTAAAAGTACCAAATTAAGGACAAATAAGCGAATAATATAAGAAATTATAACTTCATACGTGTATAAAATAAAGAGAATTTACTGGTTTATTTTATGTTAAACAATAAAACTAACAATAGTATATTAATAAAAGGATATACCTTTAAAAAAAGTCACAATACAATTTCAAATATTTTCATAAATAAAGTGTTAAAATTTTTGTTATCGATAAAATGATGCTATTATACAATTTTTTGGCAAAACTTAAAATCAAAAGGAAAATAATTTTGTGTGGATTAATATAAATTAATTACGTACCAAATAAGTAGAATCGTTCATTTGTTTGTTTCAATATATGAGCATGGGTAAGCAAATTAAAATGATTATCCGGAATTTTACGATCATCGACCGTATGTACTATACGTGACTCCATCTTAAAAGATATTTTGTACGTATGTATAGTCAGAAGATATATTCCACTTGATTTCTTAATCTCAAAATTTGAGAAGACATAGATCTTCCTTTTTACCAATTCATTCTCAAATATTTTTGTCAAATAATTCTTGATTGAACAATGAGTTTTATCATATTGCAAAATAAATTAAATATAAAAGCTATTAGTATTTACAAAGCTATTAAAAAGAATTGTCTTTGACTTATAAAATGATGTACTTATAAAATTAACTTAAAATATGAACTACAAATATTTATAAGAATTTAATTTTGATGCACTAACAGTGTAAAGTAGTTTTACACGTGCATCCCAATTACGAATAACACATCAATAAAAATAAATACATTTTACATTGACCGCGTGAATGGTCATCCAAAAGAACGGATGTGATTGCACGACTGTGTAAAACGTTTTACATTGTCAGCGCATCAAAATTAAACTCTATTTATAAATTGAACTTAGCATTACTTGAAAAAATTTAGTAAATGAATCAACTAATCTTATCATCTATTAGAACTATTTCTATATAAACCGTCTTGCTCTTGTCAAACTTGAATGAGACTTTCTATGACCTTATAATTCTTGTCTTTATTTTCTATACTTTCTCTTCGTATAATCTACTATAGGTGATACTATTGATAGGATCGTAGTCAATATATAGTCATTAGGTATAAAAAAATAGAATAAAGACTATGTGAAAATTATAAATTTTTTAAATGATAAATATGAATGAAAATTTACTATTGCTTATTATATATACTAATAATATGTCAATAATTTTAAAAATTTACTAATAATACTAATAGTTTAAAGATAATTTTACTATCGTTATAATAAATTTAGTTATTACTCTAAATAAATAAAATAAATAATATATTTAAAAGCTAAAGAAAAAAATTAGCGATAATTATGTTTGGAATGTTCCCATATTTTTTTTCTATTTTTTTTATTTGCCATTCTTTTACTGTAATGTTAGATCAAAGAAACTCTAAATTTAAAATATAATAATATGTTATGTGATAGAAAAATAATAAACTAATATATATATATATTATTGCTATATAGAGAGTCAATACACAAATATATGTTATCGTAATAAAATATCACACTATGAATAATTATATTTGTCAAATAAATTTATTTATACTCTATATCTATTATATTATTTTATGTAAAATTAAAATATACTCTTCTAATTTAATATTATATATATTTGCTTTTGACATTGTCCAAAATTAAATTGGAATTATATCTAAAGTCTTAATACGATAAATGGAATATAATTAATATCTAATATTTTAATACCTAAAATAAGTTAATAAATACTAATAATTAATACCTAAAATATCATATATATATATATATATATATATATATATATATATATATATATATTTGTTTTTGATATTGTCCAAAACTAAATTGAAATTATGTTCAAAATTTTAATACCGTAATTGAGGTATTAATACCTAAAATTTTAATAAGTAAATACCTAAAATAAGTTAATTAAATAACAACAATTAATACCTAAAATATTGAAAAAGAATTTTTGATAAATGTGAGAAATAAAAATAAAAAAATTAATAAATAATATTAGTGTTTAAATGAAAGAATTGATAAAAAATAATAATTATAAGTAAAAATAATTTTTTTATTTTGGAAAAAAAACACATGAGAAA
Organism: Arachis hypogaea; assembly: GCF_003086295.3. Lineage (NCBI taxonomy): Eukaryota > Viridiplantae > Streptophyta > Magnoliopsida > Fabales > Fabaceae > Arachis > Arachis hypogaea. Next base: position 153,118,094 of record NC_092050.1, read on the forward strand.
TTGTTTAATAATCCGTGCCATGCATGTAATAATAAATTGTTCAATAATTCGTACTATGCACGTGATAAGGTTGAAATTATAATTTTAAATTATTTTATTAAAATTAATTTGAATTGTAACAATTTGATTAATAAAAAAGTAACATATTATGCGTTTATTTTTTCTTAATCTAGTGTTATGTGTATCAACTCTAATATAGTTATTAATCGTTTTTGTTAATCTACTTTTTTTTTTCTAAATTTATGATTTAAAATAAAAATTATAAATATTAATAATTAAAAAAATTATTATATTATAATTATTTACGTTTTATTCCCAAAATTAAAAACATACTATTTTTTATTTAATAATTTTTTATTTATACTACCAGTATATATTAATCGATTAGTCAATAGTTTTTTTTATTCGTAGGATATATTTATTTATTTTGTTTAAATAATTTTAAATATTTTCTTATTTAAGTATACATATATATTAAGTCACATATATTAATTTTTTTTTATAATTATAAATATTTTTTTAGCCTATAATTATTCAATGATTTTGTTATTCCATTAATATCATCATACGCATAATAATATTCATAAATCATACTAATTTTCGTATTTATTTATATGTATATATATCAATTGTTTAGTTAATAATTTTTTTTATTTTTAGAATATATTTATTTTGTTAAATAATTTTAAATACTTCTTTATGTAGTTTATATAAATATTTCTTTATGTAGTTTATATATATATATATATATATATATATATATATATATATATATATATATATATATATATATATATTAATTATATGTAAATATATTTAATCGCATATCTTAATTATTTTTTTATCATGATTAATTTTTTTGAGCCTACAATCATTCAATAATTTTTTTATTTTTTATTATTAATATCATCATATGTGTAATTTTCATAAATTATAATAACATCTTTATTTATCTATACATATATATTAATTTTGTTAAATAATTCTAAATATTTGTTTATATATATATATATATATATATAGATGATTATTTTTTATTCTACAATCGAGTAATAATTTTTTATTTTTTATATTCATGCATATTCTCTTATCCCTTTTCATATGCATGATTAACAATTTTTTTTTAAACGGTGATATTTTAATTTTTGTTTTCTTTCATGTATTTTTATATATTAGCAAGAAAGTAAAACCACGTATTGTGACTCTTTTTTCTTTTTCACGCCTTAATCTTAATTAATCAATCTTTTGTTCACACAATATAATTAAACTTTTAATCATTCTAATTTATTGATGAATTAGATTTCTCTTAATAATTGCATTATTAATCTGAAATACAAAAAAAAAAGGTGATACATATATCCAAAAAAGAAAACAAACTTAAAAATTAAAAAAAAATCATATTAAAAAGTTTAAAAATAACATATCCAAAAAGAATAGTCCTAATATATAAATTGATACAATAATTTAAATTTTTTCTAAAATTAATTTAATCAATTATCAATATTAGAACTAAATTATTTAAATAATATTTAATCTATTTTAATCCTTAGATACGTATAGATTAGAATCATTCTCGTAACAACCAACCGAAATAACATCATAAGATTGAACACTTAGAATCCGTAAAAATTCAGACTATCTTCTTGTTAAAATTGTCAAATTAAATTGACTTTTATTCTCCTCAATGGCATTACATTAATGCACCAGAAGGCCGGTAGCTAGTTTCTGAAAAAAATCACAATATGTTATAAAATTATTTTTAATACAAAAAGCTTAAGAGAAGAAAATTTAAATATAGTACCAATTTTTAAATTGCATCTTCAAGGATGGCACGAATTTTTTAAAATTGAACCTAAATTGAGAAAATTCAATCTCATTATATGCTTCACTTCAAATATTTTCGGACAAATATAGAAAACGTGGAGGGGATGTGACTTGAACTTTACCTACAAATCTTCTTAGAAATAATTGCCCAATTAACAGATTAGAAAAAAAGAATGCTTTGATTCTTAGATTTAGACTCACTAACCACAAAGAAACACTATATAGCCTTTAGTAGTATAAAAATAAATATAGAAATTAATTATTACAATATCAATTTATCACTATGAACGTTAGTATCATATTTATAGCAATTAGAATTAAGATATTTTTTAATTTAGTATAATAATGTATTATTCATTAAATGCTAATTGTAATATAATTCTAATAAATATATTTTTTAAAATAAATTTTAGAAGAGAAAATAGTGTTTTTATTTTGAAAAAAAAAATTTATGAGGAAAAATCCAATTTTAGTATATTAAGTAGATTATTTTATATAAGTATAATAAAGATATTTTCCTAAATTAGTATAATCATACATTATTTATTAAATGCTATTGTAATATAATTATAATAAAGATATTTTTCTAAAAATAATTTTAAAAGAGAGAATAGTGCTTTCATTATATGAGAATAGTACTTTCTAAAAATAAAGATATTTTCCTAAATTAGTATAATCATGCATTATTCATTAAATGCTAATTGTAATATAATTATAATAAATATATTTTTCTAAAAATAATTTTAGAAGAGAGAATAGTGCTTTTATTACATGAGAATAGTACTTTCTAAAAATAAAGATATTTTTCTAAATTAGTATAATTATGCATTATTATTTAAATGCTAATTATAGTATAATTATAATTTATAATAAAAATATTTTTATAAAATAAACTTAGAAAAGAAAATAGTGCATTTATTTTTGCAGAAAAATAAATTCATGAGGAATCAACACCTCATTTTCATTAGTGGGAAAAAACTCAATTTTAGTATATTAGGCAGACGAAAACTACTCATGTGAATATTAATTGCATTTTGATACAAATATTTACCGCTTTATTACATACGTTTCGTCTTATTATTCTTTGGGGGTAGGATCGAATAGAAGCCAAGTTTCTCTCTCTCAACAATTATTTCTCTTATCCAAATCCTTATTTTACTGAAATTGTCAACGCTGCTTTTGAAATTGGAAGGTTGGAAGCATGAGCAAATTTGTCTCGAGGTGATGGAGGTTGACGTTGAAGACGATAAATTTATTGCATGATTTTGTATTTGGGATATTTATGAATTAGGTCCATGTAGGGAAACAGGTGGTGTTCCCATATGTTATCCTTGGAAAAGTTAATAAAAATAATAATCATGGCATGTGAGATATATACAATTACTAAGGCTTCATCACTCACTACAATTACTATAGCTTTATTCATTAACAATTGAGTGTAATTTATAAAGATAAATTCTTGGAGAGTTAGTAGTTTTTAATATTTTTTGTTATTATTATTTAGTTAGTATAAATATTAAATTATTTTTAACAAATAAATTTTATTAATTTATATATATATAAATTTTAAAAAATATAAATACAAACGATATTTATTTATATGTGTAAAATTCTAAAATATAAATATAAATTATTATTAATCAAGTAGTAACAAAAAATAATAATATTTACTTATCATATAACATTTTTCATTTACAAACTCAGCGATAAATACTATAACTAAGCATTCTTTGAGATAACATGTTAATTATATTGAGTGACTTTAACCTTTGGATAGGATAATCGAAAATATGATAGAAAAAAAAATAGTATTCATCTTTAAGATAGAATAATTTTTTACTGATAGCAATATTTATAAAAATTTATCTTTATTAAATTTTACTCATGCTAGTTTTATTTATTGATATTATATTTATTCTTAAAATCAAAATAATATGATCAATGTTATTATCTATTAAAATTTAATATTTTATGACATAATTTCTAAATTTATACTATTATAAAAACTATTAAATTGATTAATATTACTTAGTAATATTATCCAAGACATTATCGTCGAATATTAATTTATGTGAAAAAAAAATCATAATAACTTTTGTCATTCAATATATAATTTATTATATTAAAAAATAAATTAGAATAAAGTATCGTTTTTATCCCAACGTTTAGGGTAAGTCATATTTGTGTCTCTAACGTTTAAATCGTCCTATTTGTATCCCTAACGTTTATAAAAGTGATTCAATGTTATCCTATTATCAATTATACTAACAAATCAGATTATATTTTTCAATTATTCTCACTTGGATGTATTCATTCTCAATTAGGCCTCACTTAAATGTGTTCGATTTTAATATTATATCCACTATTTGTGTTTAGATTCAATATTATGTTCTTAGAAAAGTGAATTATGTAAATGTTGTAGGAATTAGTTTCAACTTTTGATGAGCTATTTTTCAGAGTGGATCATCGATTCTATCCCAGGTATTTGTATTCTAACTTCAAGAAGAGATTTTTAAAACTCAAACTAAAGCGTTCATGATGTGTAATTGATGGGAGGATAACATTGAATCACTTTTACAAACGTTAGAGATACAAATAGGACGATTTAAATATTAGAGACACAAATAGAATTTACCCTAAATGTTGGAGACAAAAACGATACTTTACTCAATAAATTATTATTCCATAGATGAGATACTTTTGTCACCTTATACATTTTTCGGTTCCCATTCATAACATTCAGTACCCGGATCACCCGAAATCCTACATGGACCGTCTTCGGAGATGCTCCAAACACAGTCTTGGCATACATCAGTGTCACGTCCAGTCTCATAAATATTAAAGCGACGTACTTCGAATATTCCCCCCTCTACCCAAGCAAAGCTACAGAAGAACAAATAATTTGAAGAAGGGTTATATTGAAAATCAAAAGCCCAACTTTGACCAATTGGAGCTACTTGGGGCTTTGAATCCCAATTATAATCGTGGCAATGAATAACAAGCTGCGTATTGTTCAGTTTGTTGACCATGGTCACATAAACGGTCTCAGCACTCATACTAATATTGAGATTGAAAGAAACAACTATGAGCATTATTACAACCTTAGAGAGTGATAATGATGAGATCGTCATCTTTAATGTGCACTATGTTGCTGAATTTTGATGATGATGATCAGATCAATCAATTTGTATATATAGAAAAAGCTAAGGCTTTTTTTTTTTTTAATACTGTCTTGGTATCATTGACAGGTGTCATTGACTGTTATTACTTATGTCGTTATTTAATTTAAAATTATTATTTATATATTAAAATTCATTATTATATAAAAATAGTCACTATGTATAAATATATATAATATATATAGTTTAATATATTTTTAATATATATTTTATATTAATAATTTAATTTATTTACTGATTTTAGTATATACCTAGAATTATTATATTTAATTATTACTATTTTTTACTCTTATGGTAAGATATAGACAAAAAATTATTAAATCATTTCACAAAATAACTTATTTTATGTATGCGCCCATGTGTTAGGCATACAAATAAATTCAATGATTGTGATTTAGTAGAATGGATGCTAATATAATACAAAAGGAGAAAAGAATATGAAGAATTTATTGATTTGAATAAGTATCAAATTTTAAAATCAATTATAATAATACAAGAGAGGAAAAGGATATAAAGAATCGTATTGAATTGAATGCTTGTGATATTATAGAATCAGCAAAAAAAGAAAAAAAAATTAATCTTAAGAATTGGATTAAGTTGAATGATTGTGATATTATAAGATCAATAGAAAGGAGAAAAAGAAACTCAAGAATTAATGCTCACTAGTGTATATTTTTGTGCACTCCATTGGTTAATACATAAAAGAAACAAGTATGAGCATTATTACAACCTTAGAGAGTGATTTTGATGAGATCGTCATCTTTAATGTGCACTATGTTGATGAATTTTGATTATGAGATCAATCAATTTGTATATATAGAAGAAGCTAAGGCCTTTTTTTTTTAATACTGCCTTGGTATTATTGAATTGACAATTATGTCATTATTATTTAATTTAAAATTATTATTTATATATTAAAATTAGTCACTAAAATTAGTTATTATATATTTATGTATAAATATAAATAAATAAATATATATATATATATATATATATATAATTTAACTTATTTTTAATGTATATTTTGTATTTTAGTTAATATTTTATATTAATAGCTTAATTTATATGCTATTTTAATATACACCTAATATGGTTGTATTTAATTATTACTATTTTTTGTTATTATGATAATATACACAACAAATTATTAAATCATTTCACGAAATAACTTTTTTTCTATATGCCACTATGTGTTAGGTATACAAGTAAATTTAATGTTTGTGATCTAATAGAATAGATGCTAATATAATACAAAAGAGGAAGAGAATCCAAAGAATTTATTAATTTGAATGAGTGTGAAATTAAAGAATGAATTCTAATAATACAAGAGGACAAAAGGTTATAAAGAAACGGATTGAATTGAATGCTTGTGATATCAACAAAAGAAAGAAAAAAATAAATAAATCTTAAGAATTGCAATACGTTGCATGATTGTGGTATTATATGATCATTTGAAGAGAGGAAAAGAAATTCAAGAATTAGTGCTCAATACTCTATGTTTTTGTGTAGAGTATGGAATAATACATAAAAATATATGAAGTTTTTTATTAAAAAATTAAATAAAAAATATATATAATAATTATCACTATAAATATTTTATAAAACTATAATTAAAATTAAAATTTAACGATTTTAATGTTAAAAATATTAAAAATAATTAGTATTTCTCTTAATTAATAATTTAGATTCGTTGAGTTATCATTTTATTCGTCTAGTTAAAGTAAATATTAAGGATTTAAATCTTATATTGTGTATATATAACAACTTATTGACTAACGCAAACATTCTTGCTGAATTGAAAAATACTGTAAAAAAAAAATAATATTTGTCTTTAAATTAAAGTAGAACAATTTGTCGTTATTAAAAATTTACTTGCGACAATTTTATTCGTTGGTATCATATTCATTATTGAAGTCATAACAATATGGCCTGTGTTATTACCTACTAAAATTTTATATTTTATGACATGATTTTTAAATTCCAAATTTATAGATTTATGCCATTACAAAAGCTATTAAATTGATTAATACTCCTTAGTAATATTATTAAAACACTATTGTTGAGTATTAGTTTGTGTGAAAAAAAATCATAATAACTTTTGTTATTTAATATATAATTTATTCTATTTAAAAATGAATTATTATTTTCTAAATTAATAAATATATATTTTTTTCAATTTTTTATACCATAATTACTATTAAAAAAATAAAAATAGAACACAATTAATTATAGATAATATCTCCGTATATATTCAAAATTAATTGTAAAAAAATATCTCACTACATAATAAAAAAGTTATGAATAATTTTTTAAATAATAATAAAAAATAAAATCACTATTTTCACATACTACAAAACTTATAAAATATTTTGGATAATAAATCAACCTTTGATAAATTATACATTAACTCTGTCAAAAATATAAATAAATTATATATTAGATATTATTATTTATTTACTATATATATTATTGATTATTAAGTAATAATTAATTTCTAATCTAAGTTATGGTAATTGAAGTTTAAATTATTAAAATTATTAAATGGCAAATATTTTGCACCTAATTAATTTTATTTTTGTTACTGAAATTAAAAAAGATGAGTTGTTAATCAATTTTAAATTTAAATTTAAATGTGTAAAAAAATGTTTTAAATTTTATCTAACCATAATTAATTTTAAAATAAAAAATTACTTTGTATATTATTTTATAGGATAATGTAGACATATGTTTTCTAATGGCAATTACAGTGAAAGAAATTAGAGAAAATGTATTTATCAATTTAGGGATAATAATTTATTTTTAAATAGAATAAGTTATATATTAAATAATAAATGTTATTATGATTTTTTTTCACCTAAACTAATACTTAACGATGATATTTTGGTAATATTATCAAAGAATATTAATCAATTTAATAATTTTTGTAACGGTATAAGTTTATAAATTTGGAACTTGAAAATCAAGTCATAAAATGTGATATTTTAATAGGTAATAATGTTGGCTATATTGTTTTGACTTCAAGAATGAATATAATACCAATAAATAAAATTGACACTACTGGTAAATTTTAACAAAAATAAATTTCCATAAATATTGCTATCAATGAAAAATTGTTCTACTTTAAAGACAACTATTATTTTTTTTTATGGTATTTTTCAACTTAGCAAGAAGGACCGCCACTAGTCAATGTGTAAGACCCAAAACTTTTGAAAAACCTTATTATGAGTTAATTTCAATTTATTTATTCATTACAAAATTTACTTTCAGAAATTATTATATTAAAAGTAATTAAATCAAGTTTTGATAATTGAATTAAAAATTTTACTTAATCTCATAATTATTGAATAATTTTCTATATTTAAATGATATAAATTAACAGTTATAAAAGAATAAGAAGAGGGAGATCGGAGGAAAGGGGAGAGCCGAGAGGAGAAGAGGGGAAGGAGGCGCACCGGCGTTGCTGGGCCTCACCGCCGCCATCGCGTCCTCACAGAGCCTTGGAGGAAGCACGCGCCACCACATGCAGTCATTACCGCTGCACCGTGTCGTTGCTCCGCCGCCGTTCACGCTTCTGTCGCTGTCAGAACCGCATGCCGCCGCTGGAAGCATCTTCATCATCACCGTTAATGGAGGTCGGTGAACGGTGGGAAGACGCGCGAGGAAGGAGAAGCCTTCGCCGTCGCACCTTGTGCTGCTAGTTTTGTCGCACCTCATCGTCATCATCGCTGCCGGACCTCCGTGTCGCACCGGCGCCGCGAGTTGCTATCGAGCCACTACAAGCAAAACCCACTGCGCGAAACTGCGCCGCCACGTGCTGTTGCCGTTGCCGAGCTCCCATGGATGCCGCCGGCAAGATTCGAAGAGAGAGAAGCTCAAGGAGAGAGATAGATTGACGGAGGGGATTACTATTCATGCGGCCGTGCCTCCACTGCCTTTCACCGCCACAGATCCGCCATCATCCGCCGCGCCGCACCATGCCACGTCGCTGCCGGAAACTGTCACTGAAGTCCCTTTTCCCTTGGTAAGCGTTATTGTCTTTGAAACTTTTGAAATCAGTTTTCCATCATAGCCTATTAGAGTAACTAAGATAATGGTAATGTAGGGCTGAGTTGTAGTTCTTGCATGCTAAGTTCAGTAGCCGTGCATGTGACATCAAGCTGTCGTGTCGTCAACGGAGTCGCCGCTGTTTCGTTTTCTCGGATACTCGTAGGTTCAGTAAGCCTTTTCCTGTTCCGATTTCTTTTAGTCACTATTCTGTGATATGTTCCTAAGGTCTTTGCAACGTTAATGCTTTAGGTTTGAGTTCGGTTCTTACGTGTCGTGATTAAAGTTGCTGTGGTTGAGGTTGTGTAGTTGCGGGCTGTGAGAAAAAGAATTTCTGTCGCGTGGTTAAGTCAAAATTGAGGTAGGGGCGTTTTCCTCAAATTCATTTTATTTGTGAGAATTGTTATAAATCGATATTGATGCAAAAATATATGTTTGGTGATTATGTGGGTTTTATGGATTGAATTGATTTGCTTTGGACAAGTGAAATTATTTGCTTGATTGGTTTTATGTGGGTTTTATGGATTGAAAGTTTATACTGAAAAGTGATTTTATTTTGGAAATTTAATTTATATATATTTATTTATATATTAAAGAATTATTTGGGTTTGAAACTGTTGAAAAGAATCTGAAAAACTGTTAGTTTGATTTATTGGTAATGGGTTGAGAGTTGGTAACGATTTAATATTAAAGTTGGTTCGATTTTGAAAGTGATTTGACATTGAAATTCTACGATATTGAAGCTGGATGAGAATGGATTGGAAAACATGATTTTGGTTGGGACCGAAAAGGGAGGCAAAGTCCAAGTTTTAGGGGAGATACTGCCAAACTTTTTTATGAAATTTAAGATTTTGTTTTAAGAATGTGATTTAAAAAAGGAATGAATTTGAGAGGTTCTATTACTTTGTTTTTGATTTATTAAAAAATAGATGTTTTTCGAGTTTAATCTATCTACGAAAAGTGGATGTTTTAAGATTGATTTAAATAAGTAAGAACCTATGTTTTGAAGTTTGATTAAAGAAGTACTTTTGGAAGAGTTTTAGTGGATTTTAAAAGAAGTTGAACTTTGATTAATTAGGTTGGTTTTGCTTTTGAAGTATTCTTTAAATTTTGATTTAGCAAGACTAAACAACTCCGAACCTTGAAGAGGTTTCTGATTTACGAACGAAATGAAATTGGTTTTTAAGCATAAATAAGTTGGTTTTGAAAGTGGCTCATAACTTTTGGCCTACATGCCTTGATTTTGATTTTAAGTCTCCATTTTAAATGATTTCAATTTGAGTAATTATGATTCCGAGGATTTCTAAAGAAAATTTAAGAAGTGAGGCAGGTTGTTCTTCCCTAGAGTCTTGTGTCTTCTCAAAGAAAGTTCTTTTTTAAGGTGATGATTGAAAGTCTCTTGGAAGTTTTGTGAAATGTTATATTAAGTGACTAAGATTTGAAAGAGAATTGACTTTGAGGAAAAGTTGAATTATGAGTTTAAAGAGATTTGAGAAATAAAAAGTGACTTATGGCTTGAATAATGATTGGTTGATATGAATTGTTAATGAAATGCGGAAATGATGATGGATGAATGATTATGAATAAATATATGTGGCTTCCGCACTTTTATCTGAGATACGAGTTTTCCTGTGTAAAGTACCGTAGCTTGCCACCACGTGTTTCGGGTTGAATCTCGATACTCTGTTGACCCTATGTCGTAAGGGTGACCAGGCACGTATAAATTCCCGGGTATGGATAGCCCCCAGTGAGTGATTTGAATAATGTATGAATGTAAAATCTATGCATAGACTCATGGGGATGTGTAATGGAGGACAGTCTAAGGTTTTCGGACTTGTCGGGTTGGCTGGATAATCGACAGATGAGCTCATTAGCCATAGGACAGGTATGCATCATATGCATTTGTATGCTTTGCTTGGGTTTGAATTTGTTTTATTTTGCCTAATTGTTAAACTGTTCTTAACTGTTACCTGAACTATTTGATGTATCTGTTACCTAAATTTGTGCTTTCCTTGTCTATTTTGCTTGTGTTTGTCCTGGTGTGCTACTTCTGAGAATGAGTTTTGGTGCTGAATTGATGATTGTTTTGATTGATTGCATAGTTGGTTTCTAATTAAGATTTTCTTATAAGAAAAGAAAGGTTTTTGGATTTCAGAAAGATTAAATCTTGTTTCTTTGAAAAGGTTTTTGAATGATTAGCTATTGGTTTGTAAAAGGTTCACAAGGCAATGATAATCATTGAGTTTAAAAACAGTTTTCTTATTAAGTATCTTCTTATGACAATTCTAAAATTGCGTGGTGACACTGTGTGGTTAGGTTCTCACCCCCCTACAGCTTTACCTTTTTAGGAATCGGATGAAGGAGCATTATAAAAAGTTATACTACGTTTTGGTTTATACGATATTGTATTAATTAGATAATTTTTCTTTCCTCGTCTTGTTGTTACAATTTTGTAAGAGGGGTAGGAGTTGTATGTTTTATATGTATATTATATTATAAGTTATTATGTAAGAAGCCTTGTATATGAATCTATGACTGTTTGTTTTTTTTTAAGTTAAAGTATTTATTTCCGGTTTTTAAAGAAGTTAGCAATGCGGTGTCGACTATAAAATCGTCGTAACACTTCTTGATATCCGAGTAGCGCAGCCGGAAGCGTGATATTCTAATAGTGAGGATGTTACACAATGAGTTATTACATATACAATGTAGGATTTAAATCCTTATTACTTACTTTAAATGAATGAGTGAAATGATCACTCAATCAATCTAAATTAATTAAAATAAATACTAATTATTTTTAATATTTTAACATTTAAAATTATTAAATTTTAATTTTAATTATAATTTTATCAAATATTTATAATAATAATTATTATATATATTTTTTGTTTAATTTTCTTTAATAAAAAATTTCATATATTTTTATGTATTATCCTATACAGAAAAACATACACTAATGAGCACTAATTCTTATGTTTTTTTCTCTCTTCAAATGATCCTATAATATCACAATCATTCAATTTAATACAATTTTTAAATTTTTTTCTCTTGTTAATTCTATAATATCACAAGCATTCAATTTAATATGATTCTTTATATCCTTTTTTCATCTTGTATTATTAGAATTTATTATATTATTTCATACTCATTCAAATCATTAAATTCTTCAAATTATTTTTTAATTCTTTTGTATTATATTAGTATCCATTGTCACATGGTTAGATACAGAAGATAAATTGTTTTGTGAAATGATTTAATAATTTGTTGTTTATATCTTTTCAAATACTATATATATTATTAAATTTTATTACATTTAGTATATATAAAAATTAAATATATTTACAAAAGATTTTTCAATTTAAATAAAAAACTTTTTAATTTTTTTTTAATTTTATATATTATTTACTAATACAATAAAAAAGTAAATAACAATAATCTTTCGCATAATTAAAATAGATTATCCTAATATATACATGACGTTATATATATCAAGAATTATTATATATAATAAATAATTTTTTTAATAAAATTTATGTGTAAATCAACTAATTTTTATAACGTATAATTTATTGCATAGTTTTTTTCCTCTTAATATGAGTAAATTAATAAATTTAATATAAAACATATAATTTATATTATTTAATATACAAAATAAGCAACTTAAACCATCATCTAATATAATAAATATAATAATAAAAATACCTACTTATTTATTAGTATTAAAAAAATAAATAAATAGTATAAATTAATTTTTATGTTAGAAAAGCAATAATAAATATTATTAATTAATTTAATTACATAATAAAAATATTATAAATAATTTTTTAAATAATAATAAAAAATAAGATCACTATTTTTAACATACCATAAAATTTATAAAAAAAAATGAACAATAAATTTTCGATAAATTATACATTAATACTGTCAAAAAATAAATAAATTATATGTTAGATATTATTGTTTAGATACTAATATATATTATTGATTATTAATTAATAATTAATTTCTAACCTAATTTATGGTAGTTAAAATTTAAATTATTAAAATTATTAAATGGACAATATTTTGCAGCTAATTAATTTTGTTTTGTTATTAAAATTAAAAAAGAGTGAGTTGTTAATTAACTTTGAATTGAGTACTGCTACACATACAAGTCTTTTTGCCATATAAGTTATACAAGTTAACCCTAACCCAACAAAATTCACTTACATGACGCACGCGTGAAATCACGTTATTCCTCTTTGTATCCCGCGTTCCTCCTCCTCCTCCTCCTCCTCCTCTTCCTTCTTCTTCTTCTTCTTCTTCTTTGCGTTTCTCTTCTTTTTCTTTGCGTGTTTCATCTTCATCATCATTTTTTTAATTACTGTTGTCATTGCTGCATTTTTTTTCTCATCCTTTTTCTATTGATTTTTTAACATTATGTATTTTTCTTCTTTGTTTGTTTTTTTTCCTCCCAAAAAGAATTATGAGAATATGAAATAAGAAGATGAAGAAGAAGAAATAGCAGAAGATGAGGATGAGGAAGAGTTTTGAATTATGCAGAACTTATCAGCACACATATACCGAAAATTCTTAAACAATACACTCAGATATCTTCATGTTACACCGAAATTTGCTGCAAATACAGAAAAATATTTTCCTTAATGCAGAACTTTTACATTACATTCAATTCAAACTATCAACGATGAACAACAATTTTCATAAACAAAACAACATTATTTACCTAAAGAATTATAAATTACTAACAAAAATATTAACTACAATCAAACCACACCTCAGCCACTTGATTGAATTCAAAACAATCATCAATTTCATTCTGGTTCAATTGACAATCTAAACTTGAATTATTCATTATCTTCAATAACGAGATAACTAATGATGGAGGAGAAGGAGAAAAAAAAGGAAGAGAAGAAATTCTAATGAAAAAAGAAGGAGAAAAAAGAGAAGGAGGAAGAGGTGGTGTTGGTGATAATGATAACAAAAGAGAAAAATAACAACGAAAAGAACGTGCAGTAACAGCACGAAAAAGAACATGCGCGCGTGAATATAATTAAATGGCTTGTATAGACTTATATCAAAAAATGAATTGTATGTGGAGAATAATTATTTTAAATTTAAATTTAACTATATAAAAAATAAAATATAATTTAAAATTTATCTCACTAATCATAATTAATTTTAAAATAAAAAATTATTTTATATATCATATTATAGGATAATATAGTTATTTATTTTTTTAACCGACAATTATGGTGTAAGAGATTGGGGGAAATGTATTTGCCAATCTAAAAGATGGTAATTTATTTTTAGATAGAATAAATTAATTATATATGTATTTATTCTATAACAAAAATTATTATAATTTTTTTTACATAAACTAATACTCAACGATGATATTTTGGTAATATTATCAAGGAATATTAATTAATTTAATAGCTTTTGTAGTGGTATAAGTTTATAAATTTGGAACTTGAAAATTATGTCATAAAATATGATATTTTAACACGTAATAATATTGGCCATATTATTTTGACTTCAAGAATAAATATGATACTAATAAATAAATCTGACATAAGTAAATTTTAATAAAGATAAATCTTCATAAATATTGCTATCAATGAGAAATTGTTATACTTTAAAGACAAATATCATTTTTTTATGGTATTTTTTAATTCAATAGAAAAGTATGTCGCTAGTCAATAAGATGTTATATACACAATATAAAATTTGAATCTTCAATACTTATTTTAAGTGGACGAGTGAGTTAAGATGATCACTCAACTAATCTAAATTAGTTAAAATAAATATTAATTATTTTTAATATTTTTAATATTAAAATTATTAAAGTTTGATTTTAATTATAATTTTGTAAAACATTTATAGTGATAATTAATTAATTATTATATATATTTTTTATTTAATTTTTTTAAATAAAATTTTTATGTATTTTTATGTATTATTCTATACATTACACAAAAACATACACATTAGCACTAATTCTTAAGTTTCTTTTTCTCGCTTCAAATGATTCTATACTATCACAATCATTCAACTTAATACAATTCTTAAGATTTAATTTTTTCCTTTCTTTTGTTGATAAGATTTAATTTTTTTCTTTCTTTTGTTGATTCTATAATATCACAAGCATTTAATTCAATAAGTTTCTTTATATTATTTTTCCTCTTGTATTATTAGAATTCATTCTATAATTTCACACTCATTCAAATCAATAAATTTTTCAGACTCTCTACCTCTTTTGTATTATATTAAAATCCGTTGTATTAGATCACAATCATTGAATTTATTTGTATGCCTAACACATGATCGCATACAGAAAATAAATTAGTATTTTTACTCATAATAATATTAGGAGAATATAAATTTTTTAAAATTACGGTCTATATTATTCTGATAGTATAAATTATGCATGATATAAAAATTTTATAAAATTAAACTATTTTTATAAAAAAAATTATAAATTGACAAAAGTGTCTAATTAAGAAAACCAAGGTATTTGTAGATAAAAAATCAAGTAAAAAATTTTTTAGTTATTATTTTTATATAAAAGGGTCTAATTTTTTATTAATAATTAATTTTAATATTCATGATCTAAAATTTAAAATAATTTAACGTATATACTTTTACATTTAATTAGGTGTTAATTGTTAAGTCTGTTATACAAATAAAAAAATTAATTTTTATACTTACTATTTAAAAATAATATTTTTTCTCTCTACGTATATAAAAATATAATTAGATCTTAGCACAAAAAAATTATACAGATAGTTATAAAATTAACTCAAAATATTTTTTTTAAATAATTGAATCTTGATTATAACTTTTAATTATAACATTAATATTCTCTCCAAATTATATGTAACAAATATTTGAAAGAAGAAAAAAATATAGATTAAAAAGATAAGTAGTGAAAATTTAAAACTAAATAAAAACTAAAAAACTATGTATATATAATAATAATATTTTTTATTTGAAATATTTTATTTTATTAATTTTGTTTTCTGTAGAACAGAAAGATAGAAAAAATAGAGAATGAGAGAAAAGAGAGAGAAAGATAAAGATGAAGAATGAGAGTGAGAGCGAGAGTTTGTTAAGTTTGGAAGAAAAAATTTATGTTAATTGTAAAAAAAATCTGATGACATATTTTGATTTGTCAAATTAGTTAAAATAAATATTAATTATTTTTAATATTTTTAATATTAAAATTATTAAAATTTGATTTTAATTATAATTTTGTAAGACATTTATAGTGATAATTAATTAATTATTATATATATATATTTTTGATTTAATTTTTTTAATAAAAATTTCATGTATTTTTATGTATTATTCTATACAGTACACGAAAACATACACATTAGCACTAATTCTTAAGTTTCTTTTTTCTCGCTTCAAATGATTCTATACTATCACAATCATTCAACTTAATACAATTCTTAAGATTTAATTTTTTCCTTTCTTTTGTTGATTCTATAATATCACAAGCATTTAATTTCAATAAGTTTCTTTATATTATTTTTCCTCTTGTATTATTAGAATTCATTCTATAATTTCACACTCATTCAAATCAATAAATTCTTCAGACTCTCTACCTCTTTTGTATTATATTAACATCCGTTGTATTAGATCACAATCATTGAATTTATTTGTATGCCTAACACATGATCGCATACAGAAAATAAACTAGTATTTTTATTCGTAATAATATTATGAGAATATAAATTTTTTAAAATTATAGTCTACTTTATTCTGATAGTATAAATTATGCATGATACAAAAATTTTATAAAATTAAACTATTTTTACAAAAAAAATTATAAATTGACAAAAGTATTTAACTAAGAAAACCAAGGTATCTGTAGATAAAAAATTAAATAAAAAAATTTTTAGTTATTATTTTTATATATAAAAGTCTAATTTTTTATTAATAATTAATTTTAACATTCATTATCTAAAATTTAAAATAATTTAACGTATATACTTTTACATTTAATTAGGTGTTAACTGTTAAGTCTGTTGCACAAATAAAAATAATTAATTTGTATACTTGTTATTTAAAAATAATATTTTTTCTCTCTACGTATATAAAAATATAATTAGATCTTAGCACAAAAAAATTATACAGATAGTTATAAAATTAACTCAAAATATTTTTTTTAAATAATTGAATCTTGATTATAACTTTTAATTATAACATTAGTATTCTCTCCAAATTATATGTAACAAATATTTGAAAGAAGAAAAAAAATATAAATTAAAAAGATAAGTAGTGAAAATTTAAAACTAAAAAACTATGTATATATAATAATAATATTTTTTATTTGAAATATATTATTTTGTTAATTTTATTTTCTGTAGAACAGAAAGATAGAAAAAATAGAGAATGAGAGAAAAGAGAGAGAAAGATAGAGATGAAGAATGAGAGTGAGAGTGAGAGTTTGTTAAGTTTGGAAGAAAAAATTTATTTTAATTGTAAAAAAAATCTGATGACATATTTTGATTTGTCAAATTACTAATATAAAATATAAATTATATTTACAGTAAAAATAGTAGAGAGAAATAGAAAAATGGAGAGTGATAGATGAGAGAATTTAGGAAGGGAGTTTATTAATTTTGAAAAAAATTATTTTCTCTCAATTTTAATAAGAGAGTGTCATGTGACACATTTGATTATTAAATTAGATAGTAATATATGATATATAATATAGGTATATTTCAATTTCAATTTTAATATTTTAATTTTAATTTTAATGCAATTAAAGGATGTCATGTTGTACATTTTGATTGTCAAATTAATAATTAGTCATTGATATTGATAATAATATATATAAAATAGATGGAGTAGTTAAAGAAATGAGAGAAATAGAGAAAGGAAGATGGAGGAGGGGTGAACTCTTTAATTTTGGTGGGAAATATTTGATTTCAATTGCAATCAGGAGAGTGACATGTGGCACATTTTGGTTGTAAAATTAGTAAGGAGGAATTTAGGGGTGTGCATGGGCCGGGTGAAACCGGGTTTGATGTGACCCAGACCCGACCCGAAATATATACCGGGCCTATTTGTTAGACTCGAACTCGACCCTAGACCCGATGAAACCTATACACTTTCGGGCCACGATTATACCGGGTAAAAACCGGATAAAAACCGGGCCGTTAACATTATATTACCTTGATACCTTCTTGTAAGTTAGCATGTAAAAATATCCAAATTTCCAAGACTCCAACCATTATTTGACATGGTAAAATTCACTTAGAAAAATATAATAAGAAGTAACTCTTCTCTAAAATTAAAGTATAACCATAATCAATACTAATATTGCCTAATAACACCAAATATTTAAATCAATACAAATAACACAAAATTATGCATTAGTCTAAAGTCTTATGCATTTTAAACATAAAACATTAACTTATAGTCTTATATATAATGACTAATAACACAAAATATTAAGGTTTACAATACTTAAATTTCACATAATAATAGCCATCATCCATCACTAATAACACAAAATATTAATCGTGTATGATAACCGGGCCACCGGGCCAATTTCGGGTGACCCGAGTTATGGCCCGGACCCGACCCGAAATAATGACCGGGTCTACTTTTGAGACCCATACCCGACCCTAGACCCGATAAAATCGCATCAAATTAGCCCCTAAAGTGTTCGGGACCGGGCCAGGTCTTCGGGCCGGGCCGGGCCATGCACATCCCTAAGGAGGATGATAGAATTCTTTAATTTGGAAGAAAAGATTTAATTTCAATGACAATAGAAAAGTGACATGTGGCACATTTTTGTTATAAAATTAGTAAGGGGGAGAGGAGAATTCCTTAATTTTAAAGAAAAAGATTTGATTCTAATTGCAATAAGAAAGTAATATGTGATATATTTTAGTTGTAAAATTAGAGATATATAATAGATAATAGATTATTTTGTGAAATGATTTAATAATTTGTTGTCTATATCTTATTATAAGAGTAAAAAAATAGTAATAATTATTAAATACAATTATATTAGATGTATATTAAAATTAATAAATAAATTAAGTCATCAATATAAAATATTAATTAAAATATAAAATATATATTAAAAATAAATTAAACTATACCTATATTTATATTTATACATAAATACATAATAATTAATTTTAATGACTGATTTTAACGTACAAATAACAATTTTAAATTAAATAATAACATAATTGTCAATTCAACGATACCAAGACAAAGCTAATGAGTTATAGCTCAAATGGCATAGTCTTCCTCATACTCAATTAAGAAGTTGTGGGTTCGAGTCTCCTATCTTTGGTAAAAAAAAAAAAAACAATACCAAGACATTAAAAAAAAAAAAAAAAAAAAAGAGAAGGCGCCTTAGCTTCTTCTATATATAATTATATACAAATTGATTGATCTCATCATCAAATTAAAATTCTTCAACATAGTGCAAATTAAAGATGACGATCTCATCATCATCACTCTCTAAGGTTGTAATAACAGTTTCCATGATAATGCTCATACTTGTTTCTTCTTTTAATCTCAATGTTGGTACGAGTGTTGATAGAACTATTACTCTTCCTTGGACCGTTCATGTGACCATCAACAACAAACTGAACGGTTTGCGTCTTGCTCTTCATTGCAAGGATAAAAATCATGATTTACAGTTACAAATAGTTCCAGTTGGTCAAAGTTGGACTTTCCTTTTCCATACAACCGATTTTTCCAACTCATTGTACTTCTGTAGATTTTCTTGGTTAAACGGGGGAATACATGCCTTTGATATTTATGTTGATACACGTGATGCTCATTTATGCCAACAGTGTACTTGGGACATCTCCGAAAAAGGTCCATGTAGGGTTTCGGGTAAGGGTGCTCCTGTATGTTATCCCTGGAATAATTAAGGTGTAATAATAATTGGCGTAAAAACTAGGGGAAAATATATTTATCCATCTAGGTGATAATAATTTATTTTTTAATAAAATAATTAAATTATGTATTGAATAATAAAAGTTATTATGGTTTTTTTCACACAAATTAATATTCATCGATCAACGATAGTGTTTTGATAATATTATCAAATAATATTATAGTTTAATAACTTTTGTAATGATATAAGTTTATAAATTTAGAACTTAAAAATTACGTCATAAAATGTGAAATTTTAACAGATGACAACATTGGTCATATTGTTTTGATTTCAAAAAAAATGAAAATGATACTAATAAATAAAACTGTCACGGATAAATTTTAATAAAGATATACAAATCTTCATAAATATTACTATCAATAAAAAATTGTTCTATTTTAAAGATAAATATTATGTTTTTATGGTATTTTTCAACTCAGCAAGAGAATTTATCGCTAGTCAATGAGTTATTATATATATAATGTGAAATTCGAATATTTAATATTTGTTTAAATGGACGTTCTCTTTAATGAAAGCTACTCATGTGAATATTAATTGCATTTGATACAAATATTTATTACCATGTTACGTACATTGCATCTTAATTATTATCCTTTGGGGTAGGATCGAATAGAAGCCATTCTTCTCTCTCCACAATTATTTCTCTTATCTAAATCCTTATTTTACTGAAATTGTCAACGTTGTTTTTGAAACTGGAAGGTTGGAATTAGGAAGGGTGTTTATTAAGGTTTAGTTTGGTAAAAGTTTTATTTTTTAAAAATAGTTTATAAAAGTTAATTTTTAAAAGATAATTTTTTTAAAGTTGTAACATTTATGTTTGATAAATCAAATTAAAAATAACTTTTAATAAACACAAGCAACATTAATTGTGTTTAGTAAAATAGTTTTTAAAATTAAAAATATTATAATAGACATAAATGTAAGTATTAAATTTGAAAATTAGTTAATATATAGGATTATATTAAACTTTTAAATTTTAAAAAGTACAAGCTAATTTTAAAAAGTTCTATTTTAGATGCTTTCAAAAGTATCCCAATCTTTTAAAAGCTACAAGTACAAGCACATGGTTCTTTTGATTTACCAAACACAAAATGAGGAGTTTGAACTTTCAAAAAGTACAAGCACCTCTTCAAAAATTTTTTACCAAATCAAACCTAATTTTAGAAATTTTTTTTTTCTGGTTTTAATAAGAAGTGTTATGTAATATATTTTAGTTGTTAAATTAATAATATAATATCAAAAATATTAATTGTTGTTTAAATTTCAACTTTTAGTCAATTTTTTAATTTAAATAATATTATTTTATTAAAATTTAATTAAATACATTTCTATTTTTTAGATAAACACATTGTTAGTTGAGAATAGTTTAAATTTTATTTGAACATTAAAATTTTATCAAAATACATTCCTATTTTAAATAGTTTAAATTTTTTAGATAAAATATATTCCTATTTTAAACACATTGTTAATACATTCCTGTAGCCGTGTACTATTACATAGGCCAATCGACTGGTCTATATTATTTTTAAATAGCATTATCGAAATACCAATTTTAAGGGTGAACTTATAAGGTAGTAGACCAAAATAATTAAGAACATTCAATACGTTTGGATCCAAAAATTTTAAGTAATTTTACATATTACTTTTTTTAATCCAAAAATTGTCTGAACTAAAATACACTTTTTATCACCATAAATATTTGATAATAATTGATTATTTATTTTGTCAACAACGTTTAAAGTCGGTGCTAGTATTGTTTGATCATTAAAATAATTGATTAACAGTTAACTGTAAATCAAGTGTCATGAAATCACTCATCTCATAAATTTAAATTTTTGGGATGAGTGATTTCATTTAGGATTGATAATAGATAAAATAAAGTAGGATATACTATAAATTCATATCCAGCAAATAGGATAGACAATCTTACCTAAATAAATTAATCCAAATTAGATATTCACAGATAGAATATATATTGTTAATCCTAATTTCATTATACCAAACTCGAAAAGACAAAATTAATTAACTCATCAAATACCTCATCGAAATCTGAAACTATTATATCTATAGGAATCTCAAATTCTCATTGTCCATCTAAGTCATCTTCTAATTATTTCTCTTATTTCAATCCTTGTTTCACTGAATTTAATTCGTCAACGTTACTTTATTACAAATAATTGGTGGGTTGGAAGCTTAATGAAGAGGGAGAAAGAAGAGAAAAGTAACAAGCAAATAACAACAAATTTAATTCAAATAGTAATTCATTTATGTCAAATGTCAATAACTTATTATAGAACTTATTTGTTTTTTTTTTTTTTTTTATTAAAGATAGGAGACTCGAACCCGCAACCTCTTAATTGAGTATGGGGAGACTATGCCATTTGAGCTATTATTCATTGGCTTATAGAACTTATTTGTGAGTTAAGGACACATATTAATGTTATTAATAGTAAACATTTTTATTTTTTTTTATTTTAATAAATAAATAACAAATTTAGTAAAAAATTGAATTTTGTATTTTTTCTATATAAACTTTTTTAATTAATAACACTAATATGTGTCGTTATTAAGACACATAATAGATAAAGTTTTTATTATATTCATTGTCAAAAATTTTACTAATAATACGTTACTATTTTCAAAATTTATTATTAAAATATTATTTTTTAAATAATTTATTCAGGTTTTACTTTTTCTTTCCACGTGCTGACTAATTCAGTAAGCACTTCTAACAAAAAAATGCGATTACGTGAAGCGTTCACATTACAAAGGCATTAAAGAAAAGGAAAAGTATATAGAAGCAAGAAGTAATTAATTAAAAAGTAAATAATTTAACTAATTTATAATTATATTTAATTAATTTTATTTGTTTTTAATTTATAATATTTGATATTAATTGCTTCTTATTCTAAATTAAAATTTTAAATAATACGTTGGAGAAATAGGGGTGGTGATCACGAAACTTTCAACAATTCTAATTTTTAGTATATAAAAAAATTTATAAAATATATAAAAGAACATCTATTTAGTATGAAAAAAAAACATTCTAATACTTAGTAGAAGAAACATCCTAATGCCTAGTATAAACATCATTTACGTAAAAGTTTTGGATTCACCTAGAGTCATTTGGCTAGTTTTTGACTGGTACCCTCTTGATTCCCTAGCATTGTTGAAAAGAAAAACACGAATGTCATGAAGAATCAAAATACTAAAGGCATCTTTAAAAAGATTGTAAATTGTAAATTTAAAGTAAATGAGGTTACTTACAAAACCAAAAGATTTTAAGGTTGTATTGAATTTCAAGAACTATTATCTATTCTTGGGGTTTTAAGTCATAAAGAAATTTGTTAAGCTTACAAGCACATGAGCGGCAGAATTGTGTTCAAAACTGAATCACACTGCATAGTTATTCATAGAAGATTTCAAATTTAAATATCAATATTTATTGATTGAAGTTATATATACTCTGTCTGAGTAATTATTGTTTCTGTTTTTTCCTATCCTTCTTTCTCTGAATTTTTAACTATACTTTTGAAATTGAGGGTTGAAATAAGTGAGCAAATTTGTCCATACTGAAGACTTTTTGTTGTGTGGCGTCACAATATAATATTTACAAAATAACTACTCTGATATCAAGAATAATAAATATAAAACATCAATATTATAAATTGGTTTTTGACAAATAGTTTTACAAGCAATTCTTCTTTTTTTTAGCTCATATATAATTAATAATGTACAAATAACCCCAAATGACAATTATTGTCAACTAGAAAAAGTATTGGTTAAGTTATCTAGTATTTCTGATATGAATAAACTAATATAAAAAACAAAGAAGAAGAAAAAACTAAAGAGAAAAATATAATTAAACCTTTATAAAATAGATATATTTTGAATAATAATTCATATAAATAGTTTATTTTGGAAGAGGTAAAATTGCTAATTGTACTCTCTATTTTTTAAATCTTTAACCCTCATATCTTAAATTTTTTTATGGTTTATATATATTCATTCTAGATGTCAAAATTATTTTTAAAGAAATTATCAAACAAACAAATAAATAACTTCTTTAAAAAAAAAACAAAAACAAACACACATTAGTAATTTGAGAAAGGACATAATTGACAATTTATTTACGCCAAGTACTGCATATAAAAAGAAGTGTATGTCTTCCACAAAATTGGTTGTATCATCATTATCGAAATATATTATATTGTGAAAAAAAAAATGAGTTCATCACATTGCAAAATTGTAGTGTCACTTTCAATAATATTAGGCATACTTGTTTCATTCATGTTCAATGTTGGTGAGAGTCGACGTGGATTGTTCCCTCCTAAATCAATAACCATCATCATTAACAACAAATTGAGGAATAATAAGAATCTGAATACTCATTGCAGGGACAAGAATACAGATTTTGGGATGATAAATATTTTACCTGGTCAGTCTTGGAGTTTCAATTTTTCTCCTAACCCCATTTGGTTCACATCATTGTATTGGTGCTACTTTTCTTGGTTAGGAGAAGGAGAGCATCACTTTGAAATCTTTAATCATGCTCGTGATTATGAAGAATGCACAAATTGTATTTGGGACATTCGTGAAGGAGGTCCATGTAGGGTTTCCGGTTATGACGCCCCCTTATGTTATCCTTGGGATAATTAATAATAAGGTAAAAATTCATATGTAATTGTTTTCATGTGAGATTGATAATTGAAAATTATTAAATGGTAATTTAGTTAAATTTATCAAATTATTTAACGACTTTTAAATGTCAACTTTATATGAAAATAACTGTATTTGAGTTTCTACTTAATAACAATCATGAGGTAGGTGCAATAACTTGCTTTCACTCTCTATATATATTATTTGAATTTCATATAATAAAATAAATAATATTTCAGTATAATTAATCATGTAAGTACATATTCAAGTCATCCCTTCAGTTTATAATACTATTGTTATTTAGATTTTGTAAACTAATTAAAGAACAGCATTATCCTTTTTTAAATATCTGAGCCATGTTGATTGGATTTGGCACACTTGATGTAACTGTGGGCAAAGGGCAATATATCCTTTTTTTTTAGAGTGTCTCTTTTTCAAAATAACATCATTATATTAGGAAAAAATCACTAGTTTAATTATATAAGAGGAGTGTTAGAGGGTCAGCAAGTTTTGTGATTTGTAATCATCAATTAACGATCATTGATATTTTTAATGGTGTGAGATTTTATTCAATGGTGTGACCCTTCTCCCTTTCTCCCGCATCCTTTCTCTTTTCTTTCTCCCCCTAAATACACACGCGTTCTTTTGTTTTATTTTTTATTAAAGTAGAGGTAATTTAGGAATAAAATTAAAAATTTTATGAGAGGCTTTACCGTTATCACAACAAACAAGAAGTCTTTTTCCCTGGCTGAGATTCAAC
The DNA here is from genome assembly GCF_003086295.3 of Arachis hypogaea. Lineage (NCBI taxonomy): Eukaryota > Viridiplantae > Streptophyta > Magnoliopsida > Fabales > Fabaceae > Arachis > Arachis hypogaea. The sequence goes on from NC_092050.1 coordinate 153,143,499, forward strand.
CGTGCAAAGCTCACCGCCGAATGTAGATTGTTGAATAAGGAAAAACGATCAAACTTTGAACTCTGGCATCAAAAGATATATATTAAATGAGTATAAAAATCAATTAGATAAAATCAAGGTTTAACTCCACTTCATATATACTCACTAGAGTTGGGAGATGCAAGTATGCTTCCGCACTGGGAAGAGAGACAGAGATGGACTCATGATCACAATTCAGTATGCAATCAATGTCAGCGGAATCTGCAGCTGCACCAAACATAATAATGCTCCGTCACAGAAAAATTGACATCAAAGCACACATTTGTGAATTTTTCATATCTTGAATAATACTCAATAATTAAGAAATAATATTTAGAGTAACAGATCCACAGTGCAAGATGACATTGAGCTGCATCAATAATGCAAACATTTATATTCTCAATTGATGCATAGAAAATAGAAGTTTATGATTAGGTCATAGTTTACACCTGAATTAGGGGATTTTCAAATGGAACTGAAGTTGGCTTTGAAAAGAGTTTAGTAACAGTCAATAAACGATACCTGGTTCTTGTGAGCTCGATTGAGAGAGAGCGGAGAAGGACCAAGGTAGGAGGAGCGACGGCGGCACGGCAACAGCGGAGCGACAGGCGACACGAACAAGAGGAGAGACATTGGCGCGAATGTGGAGAGCGACAGTGGCACGGCAACAACAGAGCGCGACGACAGCGCGAGCAAACGGAGTGATGGCGGCGCACCCGTGACATCGACAACGGAAAATGAGGGTTGGCGAATTTGGGATAAAATGAGAAATTTTAGCTAAAACTAAGGTTGGTGAATTAGTGAGGAAAAGGGAGATTTGGGCTAATATTGTGTTTCTGAACTTGGAACGGGAAGTGGGCGCGGGGTTGGAGTTTTTAGCAATAAAAATTGACGATATTTTTTGTCGATTTTAATTTGAAAAAAAGCAACATTTTTAGTGTCTATTTTATACATTAAATTTATATCATTTATTTGATTTTAGAAAGCACTCTAGATCATTTAAATTTATCGATGTAAACGTTGTCGATATTTTAAATATAAAAATAGACGCCATGTTCGTCGATTTTAAAATAAAAGTATTTCTGGCCTCTAGTTCGTCGACAATATGACAATAGTTAAAATAAGATTTAATACATCATAAAAAATTGACGACTAGGCCGTTGATTTTATTATTTTATTTTTATTTTTTTTAAATATCAACATCAAGCCGTCAAAAAATATCGACAGGAGAGATAGTCGTCGATTTTTTACGTCGAAAAATACGCTCTTTTTTTTTGTAGGGATATACCAATAAATAAAACTATTATAAGTAAATTTTATCAAAGACAAATTTTCGATCCATAAATATAATATTATTATCAACGAGAAATTGTTCAACTTTAAAAGGCAAATACTTTTATCTTTTTACATTATTTTTCAACTTAGGAGGAAGGTCCATCGCTAGTCAATGAGTTGTTACATACAAAATATAGAATTTGATTCCTTAATACTTATTTCAATTGGATGAGTGATCTGCTAGACCAAAAGTATGCAATGGTGGAACCTATGCTGGCTCCATGTATGTATAATGGGAAGGATTAGGATTACCCCATTGATCATGATGAAACTGTTTTCATGGTTTGTTATTTCTGTTTTAGTGTTAATTATAATCTATCTTTAATATATGATTTGCTCTTATTCATTGTTTGCTCTTATTATTTTAGAGGGTTTATGATGAGAAATAGAAGAAGTGTACAGTAATAAAATAGACCTGACATTGAAGCTGTCACGTTGTGGTGATGAAAAATAAGAAAAAAAGAAGAGGAAAAGAAGAGGAAACTGAAGAAGTCATTATCAGTGATTAAAGATGGACAGTTATATAGTATACATAAATATAAATTTTTTGTATTTTTATGGATTTGTTTCTACCTTCATTTTTTTCAATACATATATATAGTATACATAAATATAAATTTATTTGTATTAGAATCCATTTTCCATTTTATCTCTATACGATTTCACTCTTGTTTCATTTTGATTTTCAATAATTGTTGGCATTTTATCCTAATAAATAATTATTTATTTTTGATTATTTATATATTTTGTTGAATTAGAATTATATTTAAAAATTCAATTTTAATAGTGATGTATGCGAAATTTAGTTAAAATTTGTAATTAGGAAGTAACAGTAGTGACCGATTTTGAAATTAGCTATTAGCGACTAATTTAGCAACTGAAAAATTAGCGATCAATTTAGCAACTAAAATATTGGTCGCCATTTAGCGACTGAATACTTCAGTGATCGAAAGATTGGTTGCTATTTAGCGACCAATCTTGTTAGCGACCGATTTAGCGACCGAAATTATTTAGTATAGCTTAGGTGGCGTTGGTGAAAACCGGTCGCTGAAATTGGTCGCTAAATATTAGCGACCAATCAACATCGGTCGCTATTTTAAATTTAGTGATCAAGGTTTTAACGACCACCAGAATCAGTCGCTATTCTAATACTTTTTTTTGTAGTGTGATGATTACAAAACAATCCAAATTAGTTAAGATAAATACTAATTATTTTTAATATGTTTACTATTAAAAATTATTAAATTTTGATTTTAATTATAATTTTGTAAAATATTTATAATGATAATTATTATATATTTTAATTTTTGTTTAATTCTTTTAATAAAAAAACTTCATATATTTTTATATATTAACCAATGCACAGTGCACAAATTAAAAACATACACTAGTGAACACTAATTTTTGAGTTTCTTTTTCTCCTTTCTATTGATCCTATAATATCACAATCATTCAACTTAATCCAATTCTTAAGATTTAATTTTTTTTTCTTTCTTTTGTTAATTCTATAATATCACAAGCATTCAATTCAATACGATTCTTTATGTCTTTTTCCTCTCTTGTATTATTAGAATTGATTTTAAAATTTGACACTCATTCGAATCAATAAATTCTTTAGATTCTCTTCCCTTTTTGTATTATATTAACATCCATTCTATTAAATCATAATCATTGAATTTATTTGTATGCCTAACACATAGTCACATACATAAAATAAGTTATTTCATGAAATGATTTACTAATTTGTTTCTAACCTTCTATATCTTACATAAGAGTAAAAAATAGTAATAATTAAATATAAATATAATTATTCTAGGTATATATTAAAATCAGCAAACAAATTAAGCCACTAATATAAAATATTAATTTAAATACAAAATATACATTAATATATTAAACTATATATATTTACATATATTTATACATAAAAACATAGTGATTATTTTTATATAATGACTAATTTTAATATACAAATAATAATTTTAAATTAAATAATGACATAAGTAACCGTCAATATGATACCAAGACAGTATTAAAAAAAAAAAAGGCTTGGCTTCTTCTATATATACAAATTGATTGATCTGATCATCATCATCAAAATTCAGCAACATAGTGCACATTAAAGATGACGATCTCATCATTATCACTCTCTAAGGTTGTAATAATGCTCATACTTGTTTCTTTCAATCTCAATGTTAGTATGATTGATGCTCAAGTTGCTCCTCAACCTATTGCGGTTGAGGTGACCATAAACAACAAACTGATCGATTCGGATCTTAAATTTCACTGCAAGGATCAACACAGTGCCCAGGATGATTTAGGGGACCAAACGGTTTCAACTGGTCGAAGTTTTAGTTTCAAATTCCTTGCAAGCCCTTTTTACGTGCCTTTGTACTCCTGTACCTTTTCTTGGCATGGGGCGCCAGATCGTCACTTTGATATTTATGAGGGTGAACGTGATGGTAAAAAATGCAACCAAGATTGTACTTGGGACATCTACGAGATCAATCCATGTAGGGTTTCGGGTTTTGATCAACAATGTTTTCCTTGGAAAGAGGGGTGATAATAATTGGTGTAAATGTATGTCGGGGAAAAATAATGTATTTACCCATCTAGCGATAATAATTTATTTTTTAATATATATTGAATAATAAAAGTTATTATAGTTTCTTTTTATATAATGCAAACTAATACTCAACGATAATGTTTTGATAATATTATCAAAGAATTTAATTAATTTAATAATTTTTATAATAGTATAAGTCTATAAATTTAGAGCTTAAAAATCATGTCATAAAATATAAAATTTTAATGAGTAACAACATTGGCCATATTGTTTTGACTTTAAGAATGAATATAATATCAATAAATAAATTTTTTATAAATAAATTTTAACAAAGACAAATTTCTATAAGTATTGTGTGCTGTCAATGAAAAATTGTTCTACTTTAAAGACATACTATTTTTTTAATATTGTATTTTCCAATTTAGCAGGAGGGTCTGCTATTAGTCAATGAATTATTACATACACAATAGATGAGTGAAATAATTACTCAACTAATCGTCCAAATTAGTTAAGATAAATATTAATTATTTTTAATATTTTTAATTATAACTTTATAAAGTATTTATAATAATAATTATTATATATATTTTATATAATAAAAAAAACTTCATATATTTTTATGTGTTTTTCTATGAAGTGCACAAAAGCATACACTAGTTAGCACTAATTTAATATAATTTTTAAGATTTTTTTTTCTTGATCCTCTCTTCTATTATTAATCCTGAAATATCACAATCATTCAATTTAATATAATTTTTAAGATTTTTTTTCTTGTGTTGATTTTATAGTACGTATCACAAACATTCAATTTAATATAGTTCTTTCTATTCTTTTCCCCTCTTATATTATTAGAATTGATTCTATAATTTTACAAGCATTTAATTCAATATAATTTTTTCCATTCTTTTCCTCTCTTATATTATATTAGCATCAATTCTATTATATCATAGTCATTAAATAATAACTTAATATGCCCTAAAACTTAATGAATGTACAAATAACTAGTGACCAAATATTGCAAATTTTAAGGTTTTAAGGATTCGCAATGGGTAAAATGATATAATTTATTTATTTAGAGTTTTAGGCACGTATTCCTAATTTTTTTGAGGGATACAGATCTTTATAGCTCACATACTAAATATCTTTTTACCTTTGTCACATTATTACAACTTTGATAAAATTCTCCTAATTATACATGCATACGTTTGACAATGATTGAAAATAGAATGTGTGTAGTTGGTTGATTTATCGAGATTTCCCAAGAACTTTAGAATGTGAATATTATATTCCATCTATGTTTCACACTTTATTTCTACAATAATATTGTACCATTAATTTAACTCTCACCTTCCTCTTAGTTATTTTTCATTCCAATGAAATTGGAATATAGATAACAAATTAAAGACTAAATTATTTCTTTTAAACAGAAGATTATTTATCTCTTTTTTTTTTCTCTATTTGAGTTCGTGTTCGCATATGTTTTTCTTCGCCAATTTCTCTTTAAATTTCTCATAAAAAATTGAGTTCTTTTTCATGTCCTCTGCATGCATCATATATACTATTGTATTAATTTTCTATAACAAACTGTTAATTTGATTTTTTTTTTTTTATTTTGCTTAGTTTCTTACGTATTCTCTATATTTATGTTAGATAAAAACAAAGTGTTTGATGTTTTACCTCGTCGAAGAGATTAAGCTTAAAGCAGAAGTTTTAGATTATTTGTTTATTTAATGTTACTTGATTAAACTAGCTTGCTCTAAATTTTTCCGATTTTTAGTTTTAACTTTGGCAAATTCCTTGGTTCATAAAATATTAAAGTATTATTAGAGTTGTTAGTAGTTGGGAGTTAAGTCAGTAATAACTAGTAGTTAGTAGATGGATATTTATGAAGTTAGTTGAAAATATCTTTATAAATAGCATGACTTTTGTATCATGTAAAAACAACTTCAATACAACAACTTCACATGTATTATTATCTCCTTATTCTGCTCTTTCTCCCAGAAATTTAACATAAAGTGTTCAATCCAATTTTTTCATTCATCATCGACCAACTTTTCAACAGGCTAGGTTTGATCTTTTTTCGTTTGTTATATGATAGTTTGATCATTCATTATTATTGTACATATTTCCCATATTCACATTGTTTGTTTGAAATGTGTGGATGATTGGTCAAAATTTTCACACGGGAATTCTTTTTTAGACAAGGATAACTCTATTTTAATGTCCTGTTTTATGGTTAGTTTAATTTTGATTTATTTTTGTCAAGAGAATGTTTAATTACTTGTAGACAAAAATTTCACTGTCATGAATATTAAAAAAGGGTATTGGACAAATTTATGTATATAATTTTGAATCTTCGAAGTTTACATACATAGTTGTTAAATGCTTCAACCAAATAATCGATTGAATAATGTATGTTAAGTAGACAATAATTTAAAATTATTTTATTGTACTTAACATCTATAATTTTATGTATATAATATCTAAAATTATATATTTATTAGATCTAATATTATATATTTATTTTAAAAATAATTAATGAATATAAAATAAAATAATTTTTTATTAATTTTTTATTATCTCTAACATTACCCTGTTATTATTTATAGCTGTGGTAGAAGAAACCAATTTCATATATAGGAAGTGTTGTATTCTACCAAGCTAGACACATGAAAATCATACTTGTTTTCAGTTTGTTAATTAGTTGCCTCTTATATATATATATATATATATATGGTGTAGAGTGTAGAGGGTAAGGATCCAAGAGAAAATAGGTAAAGTCACACTTTGTAATATTCTTGAATTAGAAAATGCTTGAGATAACAATTTGTTGCATGATACTAATTTGATGCCTATATTTGAGAAAACTGAAAGTTCAGCATAATTTATTATTGGTTCTTCTATTGGTCTCTAGAGTTTAGCAAAATTTGTAATTAGGTGTTTATATATTTTTTTTAATTGGATTCCTGTACCAATTATTTTTTTCAATTAATTAGGTCTCTCTTGATAATAATTGGCTTAATTATACAGGAACCTAACATAAAAAAAAATGGTACAGGAATCCAAATAAAAAAAAGCGTAGAAACCTAATTAAAAAAAGAAATTGATGCAAGAACTCAATTAAAAGGATAAAAAATATAGAAACCTAATTAAAAATTTTGTAAAATTATAGAGACCAACAGAATAATTAAACCTTTATTATTTTTAGTTAACACTTTAATCATCAGTCTAAGAAAAGATATATATACAAAGTTACATACCAAGAGATGATGATGATGATAACAATCCTGTTCATGAACCTCGCAGTCACACTCTTTGCATCAATCACGTTTATAGGAATAAATATCAAAGTAGTGTAGTGTTGGGCTTTTCTCTCCTTTGTGAGATCCAAACCCAACATTTTGAAAGTGACTCTTTGTACCCATTGTGCCACAACCTCCTATCCATGAGCCATGTGAAGCTACAAAAGTATAATGATGTAGGCCATAATTGGCTAGGGTGAAATTGAAAACTCCAACTTTCATCAACCCTAAGGCTGCGTTTGTTTGTAGAGACAGGACAGAACATGACACTGAAACGGAGACAATAGGACGGAGACACTAAAAATTATCTTTTGTGTATTGTGTTTGGATACGATGGACAAGACACTAATGTAATGTCTAGTATTATGTTTGGATACACATGGACAAGACTAAAATATTATATGAAATGACTAAAATAGTCATGTGATTCCAAATTTTCTACATCAATACAAATTAATTTAATAAAAAATAAGAGTACGTAGAAGTACAGACGGAACTTGAAAAAAATATTTGAAGAGGCAAAAAATTTTAATAAAAAAATATATTAGTATTTATATTAAAATAAAATTTATAAATATAATTATTTTATTTTAAAATTTATTATTAATATGTAGGAATACATATGGTTAAGATTAACAAAAAAATAAATTTGAGTTTGATTAATAAAAAATTTTGTTTAAGTTAATAAGCCAAATTAATTTTAAATAAAAAATTAATTTTAAAAAAAATCCATTTTTACATGAAAAAACAATTAGTTTTTGCATATAAAAATCTATTTTTATTTAAAAAAAAACTAATTTTTTTTATCTAAAAATTGATTTTTCTTTATAAAAAACTGATTTTCCTTTAAATTATATAAAATCAATTACAATTTATAAATTATTTTTTAGCATTTTAAAAGATTAATTTTACTTTTGCTAATATTTATCTTTCAAAAATTTTAAGATTAATTATTTTTGTTATTATTTTTATTACAAATCAAATAATATAATATAAGGTTAAAATGGTATTGAAGTAAAACGATAAAAAGAAAAGAATTATCTACCCCCAATAAAAAATTCTACAGAAAGGAGAGAGTACCTGGAAAAGAAAGAGATAGAGGAAGAACAGGAAGAAAAAATATCTCTGAACAACACAATAGGAAAAATAAAAAGGGGTAATAGTGGAAAAAAAGGAAAACAAAATTTATAAAATTGTCCGTGTCCACTCTTCCAAATCCCGTGTCCATCATTGTCCTTCGTGAAAGAGTGGACACAAAAGTATAAAAAACTGTCTCGAAGACAATATGTCCACTGTCCATATCTCTGCTTCCAAACACTTTTTAAACAAGTGTTGTCCATGTCTCCGTGTCCTGCCCCCAAAAACAAACGCTACCTAAGTGTTTGAAACCCATAATCCGATTGCTTGTCCTTGCAATGCAAACCAAGTTGCAGATCTTTCAAACGGTTGGTGATTCGAACTGTCACTGTTTTAGGAGGAAAATATAATCCATCTGCACTCTCTCCAACATTCAACTTGAAAGAAATAACAATTGTCAATATTGTATAAAGTGATATTATTAGGGTTTTGGAAACTAACTCCTACTTTGCGCAATGGTGGGTTGCTACACAAAAGACTATGCTGTGTTTATAAATAATAGGGCTTTTTTTCTTATTATTTGAAGTTTCATTTATTCACATATTTTTCTTACGGTAATAAGAGGGAGGCCAAACAAAAAAAAAACAGTTAAAGACTTATTTTATTTAATATTTATTATTTTTAACAATAATTAATATATATAAAATAAGATAAGTTTTTATTATTTTTGATTAATTTTTTTATTATTAAATATTTTTTATTTTTTTATTATTAAAATTTTATTTTTATTTTTAAATCTTTCTAAATTAGTTTGTGCATGAACCATTATTACAACATGATAGCATTTAAGATTAATTATTTCGTATTTTTAATATGACGAGTTGAAAATGAGTCAAGTCAATTTTTAAACTCAATTCGTTAATAATTTAATAAATTAAGCTCATCAACATATGAATCGAGTTTTAGTTTAAATTTGATATCATCCATTAAACGAGTTAAATTTCGTTTTGAATAAGCTTAACGCATTAATAAGTAAGCTAACTCGACTATATTCATATATAATGATTATAACATAATTACGACACGTACTTACACATAATTATAACATTCATATTTACGAAGGTGCATTGTTTTTAATTTTTGTCATATTTATATCATAATATTTTTATTTATTTTAGGTTTAATTACTATATTAGTCTCTATAATTTTATTAATTTTATAAATTAGGTTCTTATATATTTTTTTTAGTTGAGTCCCTAAATATGGAAACCCAAAAACCTCTACGGGTGAGGACCTGTCCAAGTGAAATGGACAGAGACGGAAACATAGGTATCCATCTCATGAGATTCGTTAAATACATACGAATATAAAATTATTGATTTATTGTGTGTCTGTAACTGACTTTCTTGCCTCTCACGTTCATCATTTCGTCACTAAGTCTTGTTTCAAAAAATGATGTTATGTTGAAAGATGTTTTTATATATTTTTCTAAAATATTATTTTTCATCGTGAATATGTTATGAATTATGTTGAATTATATTAAATTGATTATTCTATGTTTATTATACTATGACTTTTTTTGTTAATTTTTTTTCAAAAATTTTCAAAGAATATTTATAGGATACTTCATTCCTTGAGGGAATTATTACATAGGGACTTGAGATGAAGATGGAAATAAGACATAACGTATTTCTAAAACGGGAGTGAGCGATGGGAAAGAGGGTCAGCCGCACCCCACGAGTATTTATTACCATATCTAACTAACAAAGAAAATAAATCCAATCTGAGCCGATTTGAGATGGGGCATGTGAACTTCTTTTGCATTAGGCCTTAAAGTAATGAATCTAAGTCGTATTTGAGATGCTAATAATAGACTTAGTAGGTTGATCTTGCTCTCTTGAGAGTCTTATTGGGCCCAAGTATATCTTAGATTAATGTTTTGAGTCATATCTATAACAAACACTAGATATACTATTAAATTTTATTACATTTGGTATATATAAAAGTTGGATATACTTACAAGAGATTTTTCAATTGAAACTAAAAAAAATCTAATTTTTTTCTCTCTTTTAGTTTTAAATATTATTTACTGATGCAATAAAAAAAAGTGAATAATAATAATCCTTCACATAATTAAAAAAGATCATCCTAATATATACATGACATTACATATATGAAAGATTATTATATATGATAAATATTTTTTTGTAAATATAATTTAAGTATAAACCAACTAATCTTTATAACGTATGATTTATTGCATAATTTTTCTCCTCTTAATATATATGAATAATTTAAAAAATTTAATATAAAAATATAATTTATATTATTTAACATGCGAAATAAGTAATTTAAGCCGCCATCATCTAAGACAATAAATATAACAAATATTCTCCACATACAAGTCATTTTTCGATACAAGTCCATACAAGTATCTTTAACCTAATTCACCTCACGCGCTACTATCTCTAACCAACTTTTCAATCAACGCGCGAATATATAACTGCCTTTTTCGAAATGATTTCATTTCTGTTTTTAAATTTTTTCAGCGTTTTCGATTTACGTTCTTTTCTGAAGATACCAAATCTTAGATGGTGAAGATTGAAAAAAAAAGAAAGACTGAAGAAGAAGAAAGCAGAGGAATGAGAGAAGAGTGGAATGATTGAAGAATGAAAGAATGAAAATCCAATTCAGTACAAGCAGCAGGCCACTACTTCTAGAAAGCAAGAGAAGCTTCTAGCACATGAAGTTCTAGCACATTTTGTTAGTTACTAACTAACTTAACAGAATTGACAGAAAAAGATAATGGAGGAAGGGAGAGACCTGTGGCTTTTGCTAACTTATAACAGAATTAACTGACACTCATGCTAAACACACCACAACACCTATCATCATTTCTAGTTGTCTTCATTCTATTTTTGTTGAACAAAAGCCATAACACCTATCATCATCTCCAGTGATCTTTATTCTTCTTTGTTGGTGGTTGAACAATTCTCATTGCCAGTGAGTTGCTGTTGATCAATTCTATATTGTGATAACTTGAGCGCTTTTTTGCTTGCTGCCAATCCTATCCTCCACTCTAAGTCCAAGCATTTCAAAATATATTTGCATTTTGTCAGGGATCATGTCAACAATAAGCAAATTTGTGTCAGTCATATCCCAGGATCAGTACTGTAACACCCTAATTAGCCTAAGATTTACCTCGCGTCATAAAGCAAAGGTTAATCAGAGATTATGACATTTCTAATTCATACATAATACATATATAGGAAGAATAGTATAATCTAGAAGCCCGATGAAGGATATAGCTCAAAAATAGAATTTCAAAGCGCAAAACGTACTAACGAAACCACTAGCTTAAAGCTCAAGAAACATATAAGATATAACAAAAGATAAGTATATAATATTATAGGAAACTAGTCACGACTTGCGAAGTTTAAGCTGGCTAGCCATATACACGTATACAGAACCATACAGTGAAAACAGCTTATACAAGTTTTGTTCTCTCAAATACATGCCTCTAGGCAAAACAAAATACAAAAGGAGAGATGTATAAACAAAATAAACCAAAAAGACTCCAAAATAATCCAAGATCCTCCGCTTCTGTCACCATCCAAAGCAACTCACCGAGGTGGGTTGCGACCTGCAGCTGAAAAACACAATAACAATATGGTATGAGAACCGGAGGTTCTCAGCATGGTAACAGTGCCCAGTGATGTAGGATTAAGACCCCGGGATGCCAAAGGCAATCCTAAGCTTCATATCCATCATAAGATTCAACTTAAAGCATTCTAAAACATTCAAGCATAATATACCAACTTTGACTTAACTAAACCAGGTTATCTATCTTAGGGAATTTCTATTCTAAACAAACACCACTGTCCCACAGCCTTTACCAGCCGATCCTCCATGCGAACCCATCGCCACCGCCTTCCGAACCTCCTCAATCCCAGTAGAAAACACTGGTAATATACAATGCAAGTAAAGCACAAGTAGAAGCATATAAAGCAAATAATTCAGATAGCAAGTAAGCATGTTATTCAATTAGGCAAGCCATTACAAGTAAACAAAGCATACAAACAGATAGAAAATGCATATGATGAATGCCTGCCCTACAGGCTGTGATATCACATTGTCGGTTCAACTGCCAACCCGACATATCTCCATGGAGACGTCGCCCTTCGGATTTCTCATATGGGAACCCCCGAGATATAGTGCCCGGATCACTGTCTAGGTACCGGTGCCTGCACGCCCTATAGATCCGAAGGGATGCGAGCGGGATCTATTGCCACCGACCTCATATCTAAGCACAAGCGGGACAAACTACCGCCCTTACGCCGCCGCCGCTACCTCGAACAAGCGGGATCCAACCTCAGCCCCTGCCTGGGTGCATAGCATCTCATAATCTCAGAAAATCATTATTTCAGTGGTTTTCAAAAAGCTTTTTTCAGTATACAGAGATCCATCACCTCAATCCGAGTCCCCGACTCATCTCAACCACTGTCCATTCATAACTCAGTTTCCAATTATCAAAAGTTCATCATTCCTCATCTCATATAACAATCATAATTCACCTAACATCAAACCCTTCTCAACACACCAGAAACCTAGGCCTCCATTTTCTAATTTCTCATAAAATCATGTACTAGAACCCTTAAATTATATCCCATGTTCTAATACTCAAAACTAAACCCAAAAGTCTTAAAATGGTGTTAAAGAAGCTTACAACCTTGTTGGGAAGGTAGAATAGTTGAAAACAAATAAAATTTTTAGAAACAAGACGTGTGCGGCCGCACAGGGGTTTGTGCGTGCGCACACCCAGGAAATTTAAAAATGTGTGCGTACGCACAGGAGTGTGTGCGTACGCACAAGTGGTAAAACTTACAGAATCTGTTCACTCGCACAACCCGTGCCAGCGCCCCTAACAGATTGGCCTCCCCAACTTGTGCGTCTGCACAGGTTGAAATTCTTTCTTGGATATGTGGACACACAAGCTATGCTAGTGCTGTGAACAAAACGCATCTCCCTGCCTGTGCGTGCGCACAAATGTGTGCATATGCATAGATCAAAATTTTCACAGGGTGTGCACCCGCACAAGGGTATGCATCCGCACATATCAGAAATCATGAAATTCTGCAACTTTGTAGAATTTCATATTTTTAACACCATTTAACCCAAAACCCTAATGAAATCCGAAATTTTGGAGATCAGAACTGAGAAGATTTCATAGTTACCTCAAGAGTTTTTTGGATGGGTTTTGTAGAGCTCTTCACAAGGAACGCGTAGCCGCAAACGATGTGGCGATCGGAGCTCTCTAGCTCAAGATATGAGCTTTGGAAGTTTGAAGTGAATAGTGTTAATGGAGTCACCCTTCTCATTCTCTTCTCAGATGGTGGTATGTGTTAGTGAGTGTGTTGTGGATGATGGATTCACTTAATGAACCCTTTTATATGTTGAGCTTGGGCCCAACTTGGGCCCGGTCCAACCCGTTAGCGTTTTTAGCTCGTTTGGCCCAACTTCGGGCCAAACCTTTAAAATTAACGCCCGGTTTTTAACTTCTAATATTTTTCTAAGGTTTTCAATGGTTTTCACTTTTCTCGTGCGGTACCGGGCAGACTTGAATCGGTTCAACCGGTTCGACTGCCGGTTCGCGGTTTTTCACGATTTTTCACAGAAAACACATTTTCTGACTCAGAAAAACCTAATGAGTCCAAAAATCACATTTAAATCCCCAAATTTTCATCTCATCCTATCCTTCCGGAATTTAATTTGGGTATTTAAATAATTTTATCCGTGAGAAATCCGATTCTTACAAGTACAATTAGCTGACATCCTCACAAAGACAGTGCCCTTTGAGAGTTTTCTTCATTGCTATAGGTCTGATTACTTGCATTGCTGTATCCTTCATATCCTCCACCTTCATAGTTACCTTCATAGGAATCTTTATTATACCTGTACTAGCAGGTTTTGGTTGTGTGGCCTATTTTGTTACACACTTGACTGTGGTTTCTTATCTTCTATTTCTGTGTTCTCTGCATTTCTCTTCGTTCGTTCTCCGCGTTCTCTTTCTTTATTTTTTGCAATTTTATTCGTTCTCTACTTTTTGAAATCAAACTCTGAAATTAGTTTTGAACAATTATCTCGTTGTTGAAGATAATGAATGATTCAAGTTCACATTCATTACAAGAAAATGAAGCATTTGTAACAAAAAATTTGTGTCAAATTTAAATTTGTTACAAAATAATTATTTTTTTGTAACAAAAATTAGTGATTGTTACATAATAACAATATTTTGTAACAATTTGATTTATTTTTTGTTACAAATTATGTTAGCTTTTGTAATAAATTAGTATTTTGTTGCAAAATTTTATAATATTTTGTGATAAAAGATGAAGTTGTTACAAAAATTCTAAATATTTTGTAACAAAAAATTAATTTGTCACAAAATCTAATATTGTTTGAAACAAATTATTTGTTTGTCACAAAATACAAAGACATTGTTATAACGAAAAAAATTATTTCAAAATATTAAAATTTTTAAAGGTGAAAAAAATTTGTTTTTAAATTTTTTAAAATATTATTTGTATTAATTAATTATTTTTTGTAAAAAAATTTAAAGATTAAATGATTAATTTTATTAATTAGAGATGTTATTTAATATTCTTTTCAAAAATTAATATATAATTTTATTAATAATCAATTTCTAAATATTGACTAAAAACTAATTTTTTAAATTAAAAAAATTAATTATCAAAATTAAATAAAAATAATTAAAACTTAAAAATAAAAATAAGTATGAAAAAGTAAAAACCTAATTCTAAGTTTCTAACCCTCGCTGTTTCATCACTCTCTGTGCTGCGCCTCTCCTCTGATCTCCTCCCACAGTTTCTCAAGTCCTCAACAATGGAGTTCCTGGAGGAAGAGCCTGCGCCGTCAGCAATACCTCGTCTCTGCCTCTCCTTCGCACTCACATCTACCAGCGCCGTCCTCTTCTGCATCGCCGTTCATGTTCGTTATCTCCTCTACGTCGTCGTCGGTTCCTGTTCTATCATCCATGGTGGTGCTCCTCTGCGTCATTGCCGTTCGTGCTCGTCTGCCATCGCATCCTCTGCATCATTGTCGTTCGTGCTCGTCTGCCATCGCATCCTCTGCGTCGCTGTTCCTACTCGTGCTGCTCCTCTGCTTCTGCTACCCTGGTCCCTGGTCCCTAGCTAGTCCTCTATCTCTGCTACACTGGTTCATCTCGGTCGTTCTCCTTCCTCCACGGTAGTGCATCTCTGCTACTCGTCCCTTGGTTGCTGGTTTTTTATCTGCTGGTGATAAAGATTATTTGAATATTGTTGCCTATAATATTGTTCTTTAATATTCTTGTTGTCTATGAATGTATTGTTCTATAATCTGTTTGCTAATCTATTTTTTGGTTTTTTTTTTGTTCTTTGGGAAGTTGATTTTGATTTTGTTTGTTCTATGATTTTGAGTATCTTTTATGATTTTTATTTATTTCTTGTTACTATTGTAATATATAAACTTACTGAGTTTCATATGTGACTGAAAGAAAAGAAAAAGAGGTATGTGAATCTCAACTTAGGGTAACTTTAATCATTATTATTAGAAATTTTAACATTGAGTTATGTTATATTTTAACTCATATAATTGAACTCATAATTGCTATTGTATGTGATTATACATACACTCAGTAGGTATTGAAATCTAGAGCTTTTGAAATGATTTGAACAAAATGAATGGGAGTGAAACAAGAAAAGGATAATGGTGTGGACTTCTTTATTTGAAAATTCTTTTTATAGGTTAGGATAAGGAAATACTAAGTTTAGTTGTTTGAAAGCTTAAAGGTTAATAAGAAAATTTTAACGAATTAAAGAAAGAGTTTCAACTAACTCACTATTATGTTTAGTTTTTCTAAAATGTAACCAGTCCAACTAACTCTGATTATAGTTCTTTGTGCAATTATTTTTCCACTGCAGGACTCTTGTCCCATTATTTTATATATATAAGACATTAATTACTATCTAACTGGACCACTGTAAGATTGGATATCTAAACCAGAAGATTTTGTGTAAGTTGTCTTTCAAATGTTAATACACTATTCTTTGAATCTAGCATATTCATGATTGAAAATAACTACACTTTAACAAGATTATATTGAATATTTAAGATTTTTCTATATCTGAACACATCCAACCAGCCTAATTCAAGCACCAAACTTGCAGATTTTCCAAATTCAATTCCTTATCATATATTATTTTTCTGTTAGTTTCTTATCATAATTTGAGCTCCAAACTTGCCTTATTAGTTTCTTATCATATTATTGTTTTTTTGTGTCATTGTTTTGTCAAAGGTACACCTATATTCACTTTTATTGATTCATGTATTTGTTGACTTGCTTGGTACTTACCCAAGTTGAAATGTTTGAAAAGGGATCAGAGTTGAGCCAAAAATAATTGAAGTTACGGTTTAACTAATTTAGTTATTGATCAAGATTTTAGCTTTAGTACTTAGATAAAATTTAATTAGTTAAATTCTTAGGTTACAAAAGAGCTAAAGTAAAATGAAGTATTGTTACCATTATTTTATTTTTATTAAGGTTCAAGTGCCTGGTATCTTGGTATTTACTTTGAAATGCGGGTTATTTTATTTCTGCTTGGTGTTTTGATCTGGCAAGTCAGAGCAGAGGTCTTTACTCCTTTTGTTAGATCATCCGGAGAAAGCTGAACTTGAGTCGGTACTTGACTGCTCAGATTCAACTGTCAAAACTAAACTCTAGCGCATCATGCTAATCCAAACAGATCTTTGGTAATAATTTTGTTGGTTGTTTGAGCACTTATCTTTATCTTTAAAAAAATTGTTTTAGAAGTGCTATTATTTTAATTAGTTCTATTTTAGAATTAGGTATATACAATAGTTATTCTTTGAGATTGTGAGGGATGGTGTTAGACTTTTATAGTTAGTGGAAATCATAGTGAATCTATATTCTTGAATTAAATATGTCACTCCTATCCTTTGAGTTTATAGGGGATGGTACTAGACTTTTATAATAAGTTAAAACTTATAAACATGTTTGCATTGCATAAGTAATGTACTTTTTGCTAAATAAAAATATCCTAGAGAAATTATTTGGTATTGATACTAAAACAGCAAGCATAGTTATTCTATGTTTGCTTCTTCACTTGACATATTCTTATAAAAGTTTGCTTATTCATGCTACTGCAGGATCTTGTTCCTGAACGTGCTTTTGTTGATGTTGTTCTTTGCAATTTGGTTTACCATCTAGTGATCATAAACTTTCTCAGTTAAATTGAGTTTATTTGCCTTCAATTGAACCCCAAAGGTTAAAATGAAAAATAGAATACAGGAATTTTATTTTGTTATGGTATTTGTAGACTTTGTGACATTATGAGTCCTTGTTTAAATATATTTCTGTCTTTGGATTCTGAATGTACATAGATTTTTTTTTCCTTTTCATGTAAATGAAATAAGGGTTTAGCGACCGATTTCCAAGAAAAATCGGTTGCTAAATCGGTCGCTATTTTTGTAATTTTTTGTAATGATATATCAATTAATTTAAAAAAATACAAATTGGCAAATTATGTGTGTAATTTGTATTCAAAAAATTTGTTATAAAATAAATGTTGTGCTTCTGTAATTAGAGGAATAAAAAATATTACAAAATCGAGTTATATTTTGCAACAAAATTTTGAAATAGGAAAAATTATATTGTTACGAAAAACATCTCATTGGATAAAATTTGTTATCACTTTTGTAACGACTTTTGGTTTTTTGTATCAGAAAAATTTGTTACAAATATTACTTTGAATTCTAACCGTTCCATTTTTTGTTACAAAAACTTTTTGTAACGGGACATACTACAACGACCCTTTTTTTGTTACAAAGTCTTTTTATTTCAAAATTTTGATTTTTTGTAACAATTTTTTTGTTACAAATATTATTTTTCCTTGTAGTGATTGTTAATTGAATCATAGCAAAGTAGATTGTTGTTTTGAATCCAATCAAGTGGCTGAGATGTGGCTCGATTCTAGTTAATGTTTTTGTTAGTAGTTTATGATTCTGTAATTCAATAATGTTTTTGTTTGTAAAAATTGTTGTTCATCGTTGATAGTTTGAATTGAATGTAATGTAGGAGTTTTGTATTAAAGAAAATTTTTTGGTGTATTTGTAGCAAATTTCAGTGTAAAACTAGGATATTTATGTGTATTGTTAAGAATTTTCGGTGTATGTACACTGATAAGTTCTGCATAATTCAAAACTCTTCTTCTCCCTCCGCCTCACTTTTTGCTTCTTCTTCTTCTTCTTCTTTTTCATCATCATCACCATCTTCTTCTTTTTTTTTTCTTATTCATCTTTTTCTTCTTGTTTTACCTTCTCAATTTTCTTCTTATTTTACTTTCTTAACAAGAATAAAAACAAAAAAATTAAACAAAGAAGAAAAAGTACATAATACTGCAAAATTACTTGAAAGAGAATAAACTTATATTCATTCAACTAAAAGAAAAAGGGAAACCCTAAACCCTAAATCCTAAACACTAGTTAGCACTAATTCTTGAAGTTTTTTTTTTTGTCTCTTCTATTGATCCTACAATATCACAATCATTCAACTTAATGTGGTTCTTAAGATTTTTTTTTCTTTTTTTTTTTGATTCTATAATATCACAAGCATTCAATTGAATACAATTCTTTATATTCTTTTTTATCTTTCTTGTATTATTTGAATTGATTCTACAATTTCACACTCATTCAAATTAATAAATTCTTCAAATTCTCTTTCTCTTTATTTTGTATATTAACATCCATTCTATTAGATTACAATTATTGAATAATGTAATTTTTTTAATTTCAAAATAAAAAATTACTTTATATATCATATTATCGAATAATGTAATCATTTTTTTAATGATAATTATGGTGTAAGAAATTAGAGAAAAATATATTTATTAATCTAGGGGATAATAATTTATTTTTAAATAGAATAAATTATATATTAAATAAAAAAATTATTATAGTTTCTCTTCATACAAACAATACTTAATTAATATAGTGTTTTAGTAATATTATCAAAGAATATTAATTAATTTAATAGCTTTTGTAACGTTATAAGTCCATAAATTTAGAACTTGAAAATATGTAATAAGATGAGAAATTTTAACAAGTAATAACATTAGGTCATATTGTCTTGACTTCAATAATGAATACGATAACAATAAATAAAATTTTCATAAATAAATTTTAACAAAGACAAATCTCCGATCCATAAATATAATATTGTTATCAATGAGAAATTGTTCAACTTTAAAGGCAAATATTTTTTTTTATATTATTTTTCAACTTAGCAGGAAGGTCTGTCGCTAGTCAATAAATTATTACATACACAATGTAGAATTTGAATCCTTAATACTTACTTCAATTGGACGAGTGAGATGATCACAAAATCAATCCAAATTAGTTAAGATAAATACTAATTATTTTTAATATTTTAACATTAAAAATCATTAAATTTTAATTTTAATTATAATTTTATAAAATATTTATAGTGATAATTATTATATATTTTAATTTTTGTTTAATTTTCTTTAATTAAAAACTTTATATATTTTTATGTATTAATCAATAGAGTGTACAGAAATATACAGTAGTGAGCACACTAATTCTTGAGTTTCTTTTTCTCCTTTCTATTGATCCTGTAATATCACAATCATTCAACTTAATCCAATTCTTAAGATTAATTTTTTTTTCTTTCTTTTGCTGATTCTATAATATCACAAGCATTCAATTCAATACGATTCTTTATATCCTTTTTCTCTCTTAGCTTGTATTATTAGAATTGATTTTAAAATTTGACACTCATTCAAATTAATAAATTCTTCGGATTTTCTTCCCCTTTAGTATTATATTAGTATCCATTCTATTAAATCACAATTATTGAATGTATTTGTATGCCTAACACTAGGGGTGTTCAAAACCGATCCGGACCGAACTAAACCGACGAACCGAACCGAAATAATCGAAAATCAATAAACCGAAAATCGAAAAAACCGAAAAAAATTAATTTTACTATTTTTTGTGCGGTTCGGTTCGGTTTTCGGTTCTTACCATGAAAACTCTAACCGAACCGAACCGGTTTAACAAAAACTCTAAAAATTACCAACCCCACCCCCCAAAGGCCCAAACCCCCCCTTCCCCCCAAACGAGTGCTAGTGTGCTACTGCTGCAGCGCTGCGCTTCCCTAACCCTAACCCCCAATTCGAAACCTAATCCAGCCTCCCTCTTCTCCAAATCTCGCCCACTGCGCACCCACCACCCAGCCACGGAGCCGGCTACCCACTGACCCACGTCCTTGAGTCTCGAGGCCAGCGGCACCAACGTCCCTCCCACCACCTCGAAGCCTCCTCCGAAGTCCCAATGTCGAAGCCTTCCTCTTCGCAAACAGAGCAGAGATCCCCCACTGCCGGTGCACCACGAACACGAAGCTGTCGCAGGATAACGCCACTGACCCACTGACCCAACAGCCAGGATAACACCACCACCCACCCCCAAACGAACCCTAGCCCCTCTCTCCCTACTCCCTAAGTCTCATAGCCTCGCTCTCTGCACCATCCATTGCCGGTGAGAGACCTCCTCCCACTACCTCGCAGCTGCCGCCGACCTTCCTCCCATCGCCGCCCTTCCACTGCTCCCACCCAGGACCTGCTCGCGGACAGAGCAGCACACAGCTAGCCACAGCCAGCGCCCAGCGCCCAGCGCCCAGCAGCTCGGCACCACCCTTGCAAGTCGCACCCACCACCACCCTCAGGTATGTAACTTGACTGAAATTGTTGTTCTGTTTGTTGTTCCTTTCCAATTGCTTCAACTGCTTCTGGTTTGTTTTGTTTTGCTATTCTGTCAAATTACTGAATTAATTTTGAAGTGAATTACTAAATTACTGAATTGTTGTTCTGATATTGTTGTTGTTCTGTTGAATTACTGAATTACTTTTTTGTGTTATAATTTTTAAATCTGTTGAGACTTGAGAGTTGATATGTTATTTTGATGTGAAGTATTATGTGATTTATGATGAATTCTGATATGATAATGACCATGATGCTAGAATATTGTTGGAACAAGTCACTCTTTGATCTTCAATTATTCAATTATACTAGATGTCAAGTGTAAGTTCTAATATAATATCTTCTTTGAGCAGAAGGTGGTGTTATGGTGTAGTTAATTTACCAGATTATCATAATTTGTTAGCTGATTTATTATATTTCCATTGATTTTTGAATTGTAGGGCTCATATTTGGGGGCAATTTTGCTTATGTTATGAAGGACGTAAGCTTGTCATTGAAACAACTTATCTTAGAGATTATGGCATCAAGGATGGTGACCAGGTTAATGAATTTTAAGGCTTACAATTTCAGTGAGGGGAGCTAGAATGCTGGATTGATAGAAATATGAACGGTTAATTTATAATCTGTTATTGAAAAGAAGTTTGATTAAAGTTGTATGTGAATATCCCCATGATTTTATTCAATTCTGATAGTGCTATATTATTATTATTATTATTATTATTATTATTATTATTATTGTTAGCTATTGTATATTTGTGTTTGTCGATTTCAATGTTATAACTTTGTGAAATAGTATGGTAGTATTTTTTTGAATTGATTGAAAAAACCGAAAAAACCGAACCAAACCAAACCAAATTTAATTGGTTTGATTTGGTTCGGATGGCTTTGAGAAAAAACCGAACCAAACTGAACCGCACTTTAATTAAAGGATTGGATCGGATGACTTTTCTCTCAAAAACCGAACCAAACCGCACCGCGAACACCCCTATCTAACACATGGTCGCATACATAAAATAAGTTATTTCGTGAAATGATTTAATAATTTATTGTCTATATCTTACCATAAGAGTCAAAAATAGTAATAATTAAATATAATTATTTTAGGTATATACTAAAATCAATAAATAAATTAAATTATTAATATAAAATAATAATTAAAATATAAAATATATATTAAAAATATATTAAATTATATATATTTACATATATTTATACATAAATATATAGTAACTATTTTTATATAATTTAATATACAAATAACAATATTAAATTAAATAACGACATAAGTAGTAACTGTCAATGACACCTTTCAATGATACCAAGATGGTATTAAAAAAAAAAAAGCCTTAGCTTCTTCTATATATACAAATTGATTGATCTCATCATCATCAAAATTCAGCAACATAGTACACATTAAAGATGACGATCTCATCATTATCACTCTCTAAGGTTGTAAATTAAAAAAAAATCTAATTTTTTTTCTCTCTTTTAGTTTTAAATATTATTTACTAATGTAATAAAATAAATAAATAATAATAATGATTCACATAATTAAAAAAGATCATTCTAATATATACATGACATTACATATATGAAAGATTATTATATATGATAAATATTTTTCTTGTAAATATAATTTAAGTATAAACCAACTAATCTTTATAACGTATGATTTATTGTATAATTTTTCTTCTCTTAATATATATGAATAATTTCAAAAATTTAATATAAAAATATAATTTATATTATTTAACATGCGAAATAAGTAATTTAAGTCGCCATCATCTAAGACAATAAATATAACAAATATTCTCTACATACAAGTCATTTTTCGATACAAGTCCATACAAGTATCTTTAACCTAATTCACCTCACGCGCTACTATCTTTAATTAACTTTTCAATCAATGCGCGAATATATAACTGCCTTTTTCAAAATAATTTCGTTTCCGTTTTCAAATTTTCTCAGCGTTTTCAATTTACGTTCTTTTCTGAAGGTACCAAATCTTAGATGGTAAAGATCGAAGAAAAAGAAAGACTGAAGAAGAAGAAAGCAGAGGAATGAGAGAAGAATGGAATGATTGAAGAATGAAAGAATGAAAATCTAGTTCTGTACAAGCAGCAGGCCACTACTTCTAGAAAGCAAGAG
The DNA here is from genome assembly GCF_003086295.3 of Arachis hypogaea. Classification (NCBI taxonomy): domain Eukaryota; kingdom Viridiplantae; phylum Streptophyta; class Magnoliopsida; order Fabales; family Fabaceae; genus Arachis; species Arachis hypogaea. Next base: position 153,166,802 of record NC_092050.1, read on the forward strand.
AAGCTTCTAGCACATGAAGCTCTAGCACATTCTTTTAATTACTAACTAACTTAACAGAATTGGCAGAAAAAAATAATGGAGAAAGGGAGTGACTTGTGACTTTTACTGACTTATAACAGAATTAACTGAAAATTATGCTAAACACACCACAACACCTATCATTATCTCTAGTTGTCTTCATTCTATTTTTGTTGAACAAAAGCCATAACACCTATCATCATCTCCAGTGATCTTTATTCTTCTTTGTTAGTGGTTGAACAATTCTCATTGCCAGTGAGTTGTTGTTGATCAATTCTATATTGTGATAACTTGAGCGCTTTTTTGCTTGCTGCCAATCTTATCCTCCACTCCAAATCCAAGCATTGCGAAATAGATTTGCATTTTGTCAGGGATCATGTCAACAATAAGCAAATTTGTGTCAGTCATATCCCAGGATCAGTACAGTTAGCTGACATCCTCACAAAGACAGTGCCCTCTGAGAGTTTTCTTTATTGCTATAGGTCTGATTACTTGCATTGTTGTATTCTTCATATCCTCCACCTTCATAGTCACCTTCATAGGAATCTTTACTATACCTGTACCAGCAGGTTCTGGCTGTGTGGCCTATTTTGTTACACACTTGACTGTGGTTTATTATCTTCTATTTCTGTGTTCTTTGCATTTCTCTTTGTTCGTTCTCTGCGTTCTCTTTCTTTGTTTTTTGCAATTTCCTTTGTTCTCTACTTTTTTAAATCAAGCTCTGAAATTAGTTTTGAACAGTTATCTCCTTGTTGAAGATAATGAATGATTCAAGTTCAGATTCACTACAAGAAAATGAAATATTTGTAACAAAAATTAGTGATTGTTACATAATAACAATATTTTGTAACAACAATACGATTTGTTACAAAATGTTCTAATATTTTGTAACAATTTGATTTTTTTTGTTACAAATTATGTTAGCTTTTGTAATAAATCAGTATTTTGTTGCAAAATTTTATAATATTTTGTGATAAAAGATGAAGTTGTTACAAAAATTTGAAATATTTTGTAACAATATTCATTTGTTTCAAAAGGTACAATTGTTTTGTAACAAAAAATTAATTTGTCACAAAATCTAATATTATTTGTAACAAATTATTTGTTTGTCACAAAATACAAAGACATTGTTGTAACTAAAAAAATTATTTCAAAATATTAGAATTTTTAAAGGTGAAAAAAATTTGTTTTTAAATTTTTTACAAATAATTTTATTTTTGTTTCAAAAATTTAATTTTTTAAAATATTATTTGTATTAATTAATTATTTTTTGTAAAAAATTTAAAGATTAAATGATTAATTTTAATAATTAGAGATGTTATTTTATATTCTTTTGAAAAATTAATATATAATTTTACTAATAATCAATTTCTAAATATTGACTAAAAACTAATTTTTTAAATTAAAAAATTTAATTATTAAAATTAAATAAAAATAATTAAAACTTAAAAATAAAAATAAATATGAAAAAGTAAAAATCTAATTCTAAGTTTCTAACCCTCGCACTTTTATCACTCTCTGCGCTGCGCCTCTCCTCTGACCTCCTCCCACAGTTTCTCAAGTCCTCAACAATAGAGCTCCTGGAGGAAGAGCCTGCGTCGTCAGCAATATCTCATCTCTGCCTCTCCTGCGCACTCGCATCTACCAGCGCCGTCCTCTTTTGCATCGACGTTCGTGTTCGTCATCTCCTGTACGTCATCGTCGGTTCCTGCTCTGTCATCCACGGTGGTGCTCCTCTGCGTCATTGCCGTTCGTGCTCGTCTGCCATCGCATCCTCTGCGTCGTCGTTCCTGCTCGTGCTGCTCCTCTGCTTCTGCTACCCTGATCCCTGGTCCCTAGTCCTCTATCTCTGCTACCCTGGTTCATCTCGGTCGTTCTCCTTCCTCCACAGTAGTGCATCTCTGCTGCTCGTCCCTTGGTTGCTGGTTTTTTTATCTGCTGATGGTAAAGATTACTTGAATATTGTTGCCTATAATATTGTTCTTTAATATTCTTGTTGTCTATGAATGTATTATTCTATAATCTGTTTGCTAATCTATTTTTTGGTTTTTTTGTTTCTTTGAGAAGTTGATTTTGATTTTGTTTGTTCTATGATTTTGAGTGTCTTTTATGATTTTGTTCTATTTCTTGTTACTATTGTAATATATAAACCTACTGAGTTTCATATGTGGCTAAAAGAAAAGAAAAAGAGGTATATGAGTCTCAACTTAGGGTAATTTTAATGATTATTATTTGAAATTTTAACATTGAGTTATGTTATATTTTAACTCATATAATTGAACTTATAATTGCTATTGTATGTGATTATACATATACTCATTAGGTATTGAAATCTAGAGCTTTTGAAATGATTTAAACAAAATGAATGGGAGTGAAACTAGAAAAGGATAATGGTGTGGGCTTCTTTATTTGAGAATTCTTTTTATAGGTTAGGATAAGGAAATACTAAGTTTAGTTGTTTGAAAGCCTAAAGGTTAATGAGAAAATTTTAACGAATACAAAGAAAGTGTTTCAACTAATTCACTATTATGTTCTGTTTTTCTAAAATGTAACCAGTCCAACTAACTCTGATTATAGTTCTTTGTGCAATTATTTTTCCACTGCAGGACCCTTGTCCCATTATTTCATATATACAAGACATTAATTACTATCTAACTGGACCACTGCAAGATTGGATATCTAAACCAGAAGATTTTGTATAAGTTGTCTTCCAAATGCTAATACACTATTCTTTGAATCTAGCACATTCATGATTGAAAATAACTACACTTTAACAAGATTATATTGAATATTTAAGATTTTTCTATATCTGAACACATCCAACCAGCCTAATTCAAGCACCAAACTTGTAGGTTTTTCAAATTCAATTCTTTATCATATATTATTTTTCTATTAGTTTCTTATCATATTATTGTTTTTTTATGTCATTGTTTTGTCAAAGGTACACCTGTATTCACTTGTATTAATTCATGTGTTAGCTGACTTGCTTGGTACTTCCCCAAGTTGAAATATTTGAAAAGGGATCGGAGTTGAGCCAAAAATAATTGAAGTTAAGGTTTAACTAATTTAGTTATTGATCAAGATTTTAGTTTTAGTACTTAGAGAAAATTTAATTAGTTGAATTCTTACTTCTTAGGTTACAAAAGAGCTAAAGTCAAATGAAGTATTGTTACTATTATTTTATTTTTATTAAGGTTCAAGTGCATGGTATCTTGGTATTTACTTTGAAATGCGGGTTGTTTTATTTCTGCTTGGTGTTTTGATCAGGCAAGTCAGAGCAGAGGTCTTTACTCCCTTTGTTAGATCATCCGGAGAAAGCTGAACTTGATTCGGTACTTGACTGCTCAGATTCAACTGTCAAAACTAAACTCCAGCGCATCATGCTAATCCAAACAGATCTTTGGTAATAATTTTGTTGGTTGTTTGAGCAATTATCTTTATCTTTAAAAAAATTGTTTTGGAAGTGCTATTATTTTAATTAGTTCTGTTTTAGAATTAGGTATATACAGTAGTTATTCTTTGAGATTGTGGGGGATGGTGCTAGACTTTTATAGTTAGTGAAAATCATAGTGAATCTATATGCTTGAATTAAATATGTCACTCTTATCCTTTGAGATTATAGGGGATGGTGCTAGACTTTTATAGTAAGTTAAAACTTATAAACATGTTTGCATTGCATAAGTAATGTACTTTTTGCTAAATGAAAATATGCTAGAGGAATTGTTTGGTATTGATACTAAAATAGCAAGCATAGTTATTCTATGTTTGCTTTCTTCACATGACATATTTTTATAAAATTTTGCTTATTCATGCTACTGCAGGATCTTGCTCCTGAACGTGCTTTTGCTGATGTTGTTCTTTGCAATTTGGTTTACCATATGGTGATCATAAACTTTTTCAGTTAAATTGAGTTTATTTGCCTTCAATCGAACTCCAAAGATTAAAATGAAAAGTAGAATACAGGAATTTTGTTTTGTTATAGTATTTGTAGACTCTGTAACATTATGAGTCCTTGTTTAAATATATTTCTGTCTTTGGATTCTGAATGTACATAGGTTTTTTTTTCCTTTTCATGTAAATGAAATAAGGGTTTAGCGACCGATTTTCAAGAAAAATCGGTTGCTAAATCGGTCGCTATTTTTGTAATTTTTTGTAGTGATATATCAATTAATTTAAAAAATACAAATTGGCAAATTATGTGTGTAATTTGTATTAAAAAAAATTGTTATAAAATAAATATTGTACTTTGGTAATTAGAGGAATGAAAAATGTTATAAAATCAAATTATATTTTGCAACAAAATTTTGTGATAAAAAAAATTATATTGTTACGAAAAACATCTCATTGGATAAAATTTGTTATCACTTTTGTAATAACTTTCTGTTTTTTTGTATCAAAAAAATTTGTTACAAAATATTACTTTGAATTCTAACAGTTCTATTTTTTGTTACAAAAAAACTTTTTGTAACGAGGCATACTGCAACGATCCTTTTTTTGTTACAAAATCTTTTTATTTCAAAATTTTGATTTTTTGTAATAATTTTTTTTGTTACAAATATTATTTTTTCTTGTAGTGATTGTCAATTGAATCATAGCAAAGTGGATTATTGATTTGAATCCAATCAAGTGACTGAGGTGTGGCTCGATTCTAGTTAATGTTTTCGTTAGTAGTTTATGATTTTGTAGGGGAATAATAATGTTATTTTTGTTTGTAAAAATTTTTGTTCATCATTGATAGTTTGAATTGAATGTAATGTAGGAGTTCTGTATTAAAGAAAAAATTTTGGTGTATTTACAGCAAATTTCGGTATAAAACTAGGATATTTATGTGTATTGTTTAAGAATTTTTGGTGTATATGTACTGATAAGTTCTGTATAATTCAAAACTCTTCTTCTCCCTTCTCCTCACTTTTTGCTTCTTCTTCTTCTTTTTCATCATCATCACCATCTTCTTCTTTTTTTTTTCTTATTCATCTTTTTCTTCTTGTTTTACATTCTCAAGTTTCTTGTTATTTTACTTTCTTAATAAGAATAAAAACAAAAAAAATCAAACAAAGAAAAAAAAGTACATAATACTGCAAAATTACTTAAAAGAGAATGAACTTATATTTATTCAACTAAAAGAAAGAAAGAAACCCTAAATCCTAAACCCTAAACACTAGTTAGCACTAATTCTTGAGATTTTTTTTTGTCTCTTCTATTAATCCTACAATATCACAATCATTCAACTTAATATAGTTCTCAAGATTTTTTTTTTCTTTTTTTTTGGTTGATTCTATAATATCACAAGCATTCAATTCAATACAATTCTTTATATTCTTTTTCTCTTTCTTGTATTATTTGAATTGATTCTATAATTTTACACTCATTCAAATTAATAAATTCTTCAGATTCTCTTTCTCTTTATTTTGTATATTAACATCCATTCTATTAGATTACAATTATTGAATAATGTAATTTTTTAATTTCAAAATAAAAAATTATTTTATATATCATATTATCGGATAATGTAATCGTTTTTTTAATGATAATTATGGTGTAAAAAATTAGAGAAAAATATATTTACTAATCTAGGGGATAATAATTTATTTTTAAATAGAATAAATTATATATTGAATAAAAAAATTATTATAATTTTTCTTCACACGAATTAATACTCAATTATATAGTGTTTTGGTAATATTATCAAAGAATATTAAGTAATTTAATAGCTTTTGTAACGTTATAAGTCCATAAATTTAGAACTTGAAAATATGTAATAAAATGAGAACGAAATTTTAACAAGTAATAACATTAGGTTATTTTGTCTTGACTTCAATAATAAATACGATAACAATAAATAAAATTTTTATAAATAAATTTTAACAAAGAAAAATCTCCGATCCATAAATATAATATTGTTATCAATGAGAAATTGTTCAACTTTAAAGGCAAATATTTTTTGTTTATATTATTTTCCAACTCAGCAGGAAGGTCTGTCGCTAGTCAATAAGTTGTTACATACACAATGTAGAATTTGAATCTTTAATACTTACTTCAATTGGACGAGTGAGATGATCACAAAATCAATCCAAATTAGTTAAGATAAATACTAATTATTTTTAATATTTTTAACATTAAAAATTGTTAAATTTTAATTTTAATTATAATTTTGTAAAATATTTATAGTGATAATTATTATATATTTTAATTTTTGTTTATTTTTTTTAATTAAAAACTTCATATATTTTTATGTAATAACCAATGGAGTGCACAGAAATATACACTAGTGAGCACTAATTCCTGAGTTTCTTTTTCTCCTTTCTATTGATCCTATAATATCACAATCATTCAAGTTAATCCAATTCTTAAGATTAATTTTTTTCTTTCTTTTGCTGATTCTATAATATCACAAGCATTCAATTCAATACGATTTTTTATATCCTTTTCCTCTCTTGTATTATTATAATTGATTTTAAAATTTGATACTTATTCAAATCAATAAATTCTTCAAATTCTCTTCCCCTTTTGTATTATATTAGTATCCATTCTATTAAATCACAATTATTGAATTTATTTGTATGCCTAACACATGGTTGCATACATAAAATAAGTTATTTCGTGAAATGATTTAATAATTTGTTGTCTATATCTTGTCATAAGAGTCAAAAATAGTAATAATTAAATATAATCATTTTAGGTATATACTAAAATAAGTAAATAAATTAAGTTATTAATATAAAATACTAATTAAAATATAAAATATATATTAAAAATATATTAAACTATATATATTTACATTAATGACTATTTTTATATAGCAACTAATTTTAATATACAAATAACAATTTTAAATTAAATAAGGACATAAGTAATAATGGTCAATGATACCAAAACAGTATTTAAAAAAAAAAAAAAAAGCCTTATAGTTTCTTAGCTTCTATATATACAAATTGATTGATCTCATCATCAAATTAAATTCATCAACATAGTGCACATTCAAGATGACGATCTCATCATTAGCACTCTCTAATGTTGTAATAATGCTCATACTTGTTTCTTTCAATCTCAATGTTAGAATGATTGATGCTCAAGTTGCTCCTCAACCTATTTTCATTGCTGTGACCATCCGCAACCAACTGATCCATTTGGATCTTCAAATTGATTGCAAGAATAATAGAAATAAAGATGAACTGAAGCAAACGGTTCCAGCTGATGGAAGTTGGACTTTCAAATTCCTTCCAATCCTTTTTCACGATATTTCGTACTCCTGTATCTTTTCTTGGAACGATGGGAAGAATCAAAGCCATAACTATCAAATTTATAATCAAGGCCGGGATGAGAAGTTGTGCCACCAAGAGTGTGATTGGGAAATCCACGAGACCGGTCCATGTAGGGTTTCGGGGAAACGTGCTCCTGAATGTCATCCTTGGGATCGTCCTATGTAACTTATAATTGGCGTAAAAATCGGGGGAAAATGTATTTAGCCATCTAGGATAATGAATAATAAAAGTTATTATAATTTTTCTTCCTACAAATTAATACTCAACATAGTGTTTTGATAATATTATCAAGGAATATTAATTAATTTAATAATTTTTATAATGGTATAAGTCTATAAATTTAAAATTTAGAAATCATGTCATAAAATATGAAATTTTAATGAGTAACAATATTGGTCATTGTTACGGTGGGTAACCGGAGATTAATGGGCTGGATGGCGTTGGTTGGTCCAAACGTGTGAAGGAGGTGACTTTCGAGTGGATCTGTTACTCGGTGTTCCTCCGTCCGACTTGTACGTGTGAAAGAATGGGGGGTGGTACCTGCAAAGACACTCCGATGCCTAAGTTAGCAAGAGTGTGAGCAGGTTAGAGAGTATTGGAACTTAGAGATACCTGAATGGTGTCAGTGTATTTATAGTGGTGAACCAATAACCACCGCTGAAGTAGTGCCACCTTTTTAGGTGGATAACCGTTCCCATATCTTAGGGAGGTTAAGATATGGCTCTATGAAGTGGTTAGAGAGTTTCTAGGGGCAGTTACTCATTTAAATGAGTGTTATCTGCCAGCTAACCTCGTGTCCGACTTCCTTGGAGCAGGTCGTGTTCAGTACCGACTTCTTGGGATGAAGGCTGGTACTGGGTGAGGGCCAACCCTTTGGGTTGGGCTTCTTTGCTTGGATCCTGAGCCTTTATTATTGGGCCAGGGTATGAACAGTGCCCCTACTCGAGCCCAATTTCTTTTTAAGATTTGGGTTCGAGTATTCTACTCGGGGTCGTAGCCGATTTGTAAGAGGACCAACGTGATGGTTTGAAACCGACGTGACCTTTCGTGACCTTTTGGTTCTGACAGTTACGTCTAATCAAGCGTCGTGTCCGTTAGGGGTGTGCGTAGGGATTCAATAGCCTTGGTAACGGTGCATCTTCATTAATGACTGCCCCTATTTTACCATTATTCCCCTAACGTTCTTATAAATACTTTCCCTCTCTTTCATTGTTTCGTTTCTGTGATCTTTCAAATTTCCCTTGCATTCGTTCATACTGCATTCTTGTGCTTTCGAAGGCTTTTGCTTCCAACCCTCATTTCCAGATAAAGGTTAGTTCTTTAATATGCCTTTGTAGATAAATTTGATTTGCAGGCTTTAGTTTCGCATCCCCCTCCCTTTAGAGACCGTGTTGGTGATTTTTCTTTTCCCCTTGTAGGTTTTGTCACCCCTTTTTTAGAAAAAGAAATGGCTTCTGTAGATGCTCTCTCTCACTGGGTTTATGTCACAGTCTTAGGGGAGGAACCCTCAGTCGATTATGAGTTTATCACACATCTTCATACTCGCCACAGAATTTGTTCTTCTGAGAAGGACGAGCCGAAGTATGAGTTAGTGGCCCCAGGTCCAGAAGACCGGGTTTGCTTTGGGAGGGCTAATGAGGCGGCCTCCCATTTTTTCTTTATGTATGAGTGTATGATCACCCGTTTGGGTATTTTTCTTCCTTTTTCAGACTTTGAGATGTCTGTTTTACGTCATTGCCGAGTCGCTCCTACCCAGCTTCACCCCGACTCTTGGGGTTTTTTGAAAATTTATCAATTCATCAGCCAGGCTTTAGAGTTCCCGACTTCTTTAAAGATTTTTTTACATCTTTTTCATATGACAAAACCCTTTAGCGGACTAAACAATAAACAACAGTGGGTATCATTCCGAGCCATACAAGATAGGAGAATTTTCACCCTTTTTGACGAATCCTTCCATGACTTCAAAAACTATTTTTTCAAAGTGCAAGCTGTAGAGGGTCACCACCCCTTTTTCCTGGATGATAATTCTTCCCCCTGCTTTCCTTTATACTGGTTGGAGGCCTCCCCTTGTGAAAAATATGGTCTTGATGACCTGGATGATGTGGAGGCAGCCGTTGTGGGGTTCCTCCGAGAAGTTTGGGGGAGGTCTCCATACTTGGACACGAAAAAGTTTCTCCAGGGGTCTCCGAGTTTTATCCAGGCGCAACTAGGTAGCTTTCATTTGGTTTTCCGACTTGTCTGATTAATTCTTCCGACTTGTCTAATCTATCAATTGTTGCTTTTTTCAGAGATGGCCAAAACAAATGCCCAGGAGTCTTACCAAAGAGTTCAGGAGGCCAAGGCGAGGTCCCGTGTCAGGTCTGGTGGTGCTAGGGCGGTTGTCTCTCCTCCTCCTCCTCCTCCTTCTCGGAACGTTGGGACTCCCTCCCAACCTATTGTGATTTCCTCTTATGCTCCCTCTCTGCCACCCCCCTCCGTCTGACCTACTCCTGAACCAGAGAAGAGGAAGCGTAAGACCTTAGAGTCTGGCGCTTCTGGTGAGGCGGACGCTCTTGCGTTCGTCCGAAAGAACATTTATCCCCATGCTCGTATGAGCATGGATGATGTTTCTGTTCGGCACTACCTCACTGCTGTGGTTGAGGAGAGTCTCAAGACGGCGGGAGTTTGTGGTAAACTCTTAGATATATTTGAGAAGACTCCTCTCAGCTCTTTAGGGATGACCTCGAGGGTCGAGGAGCTGGAAGGCAGGCTTCGCATATATCAGGAGCACGAGAGGGAGTTGGAGGGGAAAGTCGCCAAGCTGAAGGAGGATAGGGATAGCCTCCGGGAGAAGGAGAAGAAGTTGCTAGCCCAATGTAACATGGAGGTGGATTTGAGGAAGGCAGCGCAAGCCAGCTACAACAGTTTATTTGATGATCTTGTGTCTGTGAAGAATGACTTGCTGAATGCCCGGAAGGCCTATACCGAGTTGGAGGACTCTATTGCGGATGGTGCTGATGAGGCTTGGAGGGTTTTTAAGGAGCAGGTCGGAGTCATTGCTCCTGACTTGGACCTTTCTCCTTTAGACCCTGATAAGATTGTTATTGATGGTGCCATCGTGGATCCTCCTGTCCCCGTGGTGGAGTCCGAGTCCGATTTGAAGACTCGGGGGCAGAGGATCATAGAGTCCCCTCCTCGCACTAAGGACGCTCCGAGCTCTTCTACCATTCCTCCGACTTTCTCTCCAACTCCTGGTCCTGGTGGTGGTGATCCTTCTACTCCTCTTGCAAAGAAGTAATTTGTTGGCTATTGGGGGTCCGGCCTGTGGGCCCCCCCTTTTTAAACTCTTTATATTTATTTGTTGATGTTTGAACAATTTTTGGCCTTTTAAGGCCGTAAACAAAATAGTTTTATCGTACCCTTTTTTGATAAGGGTTTAATTTTAACGATTAAATAAATACCCCCTTTTTTTTTTGGATAAGGGTTTTGAGTTACCTTGTGCGCGCATGCTCTTCTATTCGTAGTTCTTTTGATGCTTGATCTTTTCTGGAAAAAACCTTTTCTTTGGGCTTGTCTGCTTTTCTGAATCTTTTTGATCTTCAGGGAAGCCTTATAATCTTTTCTTAGTTTTTTCCTATCTCTTTTTGTTATTCCTAGTACTCAATTTCGTTTCATTGAGCTTTTCGTGACTTAAGCTACTTTTGCGATTCATTTTAGTTTTACTCGGTTTCGCATTCCGACTTATGAGTCGGACTGCTCCCGAGTTTATCATGATCGACTTCCATAGCCTCTTTACGCCGACTTGTACCTCGTCGTTTTATCCTGACGACCATCTAGGTCGGTTCATGGGATTTTCACGTTTTGTCGAGCTTAAATCGGCGTGTTTCGTAGAAAGAGAATAAAAAAGGGAATTTAAAAGAGATATATGAAAGAGATCTTTATTAATTGAGGAGGTACCTTATTGCTACTAAGGGCTTTTGACAATCTGTTTTCCCTTAGCCCCTACTGTGATGCCTCGTTAAAAACCCTTTTCAGAAAAAACACTTTGATTTTGGAAAAAAATCATGAAGTTGGGAAAAGAGTACATCAGGGAGTAGGGTTCGCTTTTAGCTGTAGTACCTTTTCATATTACAAGCATGCCATGATCTTGGTAACTCGTTGCCGTCGAGGTCAGTTACCCTATAATAGCCTTTTCCTAAGACCTCCTTGATCTTGTATGGTCCTTTCCAATTAGCAGCGAGCTTTCCTTCCCCAGATTTGTTGACTCCAATGTCGTTTCTGATTAGGACCAAGTCATCTGGGGTGAAACTCCTTCGAATGACTTTTTTGTTGTATCTTGCGGTCATCCTTTGCTTCAACGCTGCTTCTCTTATCTGGGCTTCTTCTCGGACTTCGGGGAGCAAGTTGAGCTCCTCTTTGTGCCCCTGTATATTCCCGATCTCGTCGTGGAAAATCACTCTTGGGCTTTGCTCATTGACCTCTATTGGGATCATGGCTTCTACGCCATAAACTAGTCGGAAGGGTGTTTCTCCAGTGGCGGATTGGGGGGTTGTTCTGTAAGCCCATAGTACTTGTGGGAGCTCTTCAGCCCAAACTCCTTTCGCATCTTGTAATCTTTTCTTCAGCCCTGCCAGTATGACTTTGTTGGCTGCTTCGGCTTGCCCATTGGCTTGTGGGTGTTCCACCGAGGTGAACTGGTGTTTGATGTTCATACCGGCTACTAGGCTTCTAAAGGTGGAGTCGGTGAACTGGGTTCCATTGTCTGTGGTAATGGAATAAGGTATCCCATACCTTGTGATGATATTTTTGTAGAGGAACCTCCGACTTCTTTGTGCAGTGATAGTGGCCAGTGGTTCTACTTCTATCCACTTTGTGAAATAATCTATTCCCACTATTAGGTACCTGACTTGTCCTAGCGCCTGAGGAAAAGGACCTAACAAATTCATTCCCCTTTTTGCAAAGGGCCACGGAGAAGTGATGCTAATGAGCTCCTCTGGAGGAGCCACGTGGAAATTTGCGTGCATTTGACATGGTTGGCACTTTTTCACAAACTCTGTGGCATCTTTCTGCAAGGTTGGCCAATAGAATCCAGCTCGGATTACTTTCCTGGCTAATGACCTTGCTCCGAGATGGTTTCCGCAGATTCCACTATGTACTTCCTCTAATACCTCGGTGGTTCTGGAGGTCGGTACACATTTTAATAATGGCGTTGATATCCCTCTTCTGTAGAGGATATTTCTTGCCAAGGTGTAGTGTTGTGCTTCCCTTCGGATTTTCTTGGCCTCCTTTTTCTCCTTGGGGAGGATGTCGAATTTCAGGTATTCGACTAAGGGGTTCATCCATCCGAGGTTTAATCCGACCACTTCGAAGACTTCTTGTTTGTCTTCTATTTTTACCACTGAAGGTTCCTAGAGAGTCTCTTGAATCAGGCTTCTGTTATTTCATCCTGGCTTGGTACTTGCTAACTTGGATAGGGCATCTGCTCTGCTGTTTAGATCCCGAGTTATGTGTTTCACCTCGGTTTCTGCAAAGCGCCCAAGGTGCTCCAAAGTTTTTTCCAAGTACCTCTTCATGTTTGGGTCCTTTGCCTGATATTCTCCACTTATTTGGGAGGTCACCACTTGGGAGTCGCTGTATATCATCACCTTTGTAGCACCGACTTCTTCTGCCAGCTTCAGTCCTACGATCAAGGCTTCATACTCTGCCTGATTATTTGAAGCTGGGAATTCAAACTTGAGGGAAACCTCTATCTGGGTTCCCCTTTCGTCTACCAATATTATGCCTGCACCACTTCCTGTTTTGTTGGAGGATCCATCTACATAGAATTCCCATGTAGTTGGTTTATCCTCTTGATCTCCTGCGTATTCTGCAATGAAGTCGGTGAGGCACTGGGATTTAATCGCCGTCCGAGTTTCATACTTCAAGTCGAACTCGGAGAGCTCTATTGCCCATTGAACCATTCTTCCTGCAACATCCGTCTTTTGGAGGATTTGCTTCATGGGTTGGTTCGTGCGGACTCTTATTGTGTGAGCTTGAAAGTAAGACCGTAGTCTTCGTGAGGCTACCACTAAGGAGTAGGCAAATTTCTCTAGTTTGTGGTACCTTAGCTCAGGGCCCTGTAGAACTTTACTGATGAAATAGATTGGGTGTTGGCCGTCCTCGTCTTCTTTTATCAAGGCTGCTGAGACAGCCTTGTCTGCCACGGATAGGTATAGGACGAGGTCCTTTCCGGCTACAGGTCGGGTCAAAATAGGAGGTTGGCTCAAAAACTTTTTGAACTCCTGGAACGCCTCCTCGTATTCGGGAGTCCATTCAAACTGGTGTCCCTTTCTTAATAGGGAGAACAGTGGAAGGGATCTTAGTGCTGATCCTGCCAAAAACTTGGAGAGAGCTGCAAGTCGGCCGTTAAGTTGTTGGACTTCTCTTAAACAAGTCGCACTTCTCATTTCCAGGATAGCTCTGCACTTATCGGGATTGGCTTCGATCCCTATTTGCGTTAGCATGAATCCCAGAAATTTTCCTGCCTCCACCGCGAAGGCACACTTTGCAGGATTTAGTCTCATCCCGTGCGACCTTATGGTGTCAAAGACTTGTGAAAGGTCAGGCAAGAGGTCGACTTCTTTCTTGGTCTTTACCAGCATATCGTCGACGTATACTTCCATTAAGCTCCCTAGGTGAGAGGCAAACACCTTATTCATCAACCTCTGGTAGGTGGCTCCTGCATTTTTTAATCCGAATGGCATGACCACGTAGCAAAAGTTGGCTCTGGGTGTGATGAATGATGTCTTCTCTTGGTCTGGCTCGTACATCGGGATTTGGTTATACCCCGAGTAGGCGTCCATGAACGACAAGTATTGATACCCCGAGCTAGAGTCTACTAGGGCATCAATGCTTGGTAGTGGATAAGGGTCCTTGGGACATGCCTTATTTAAGTCGGTATAGTCGACGCACATCCTCCATTTGCCATTTTGTTTTTTGACTAGCACTACATTGGCTAGCCATATTGGGTATTTGACTTCTCTGATGAAGCCAGCTTCCAGGAGCGCCTGTACTTGCTCTTCCACTACTAGGGCTCGCTCTGGGCCGAGCTTGCGTCTTCTTTGTTGCACAGGTCGGGACCCCGAGTAGACCGAGAGTTTGTGGGACATGAGCTCGGGATCTATCCCAGGCATGTCGGAGGCCTTCCAGGCGAAGAGATCGGAATTATCTCTTAGGAGCTTAGTTAACCCTTGTCTTAGGGTTTCCCCTAGGTTGGCTCCTATGTGGGTGGTTTTTCCTTCCTCTTTGCCGACCCGAATCTCCTCGGTTTTTCTCCCGGGCTGTGGTCGCAGCTCTTCTTTAATCCTTGCTCCACCGAGCTCTATTGTGTGGATTTCTTTGTTCTTTCCTCTCAGGTTTAGGCTTTCATTGTAGCATCTCCTTGCCAACTTCTGATCTCCCCTCACCGTTGCTATCCCCGCTGAGGTCGGGAATTTCATGCAGAGGTGGGCCGTCGATACCACCGCTCCGAGTCGATTAAGGGTAGCTCTGCCAATTAAAGCATTATAGGCTGACCCTACGTTGATGACTATGAAGTATATACTCAGAGTCCTTGATTTTTCTCCCTTTCCAAAGGTGGTGTGGAGGGGCAAAAATCCTAGTGGCTTTATTGGCGTGTCGCCTAATCCGTACAAGGTGTCGGGGTAGGCTCTTAACTCTTTCTCATCTAATCCCAGTTTGTCGAAAGCGGGCTTAAAGAGGATGTCCGCTGAACTTCCTTGGTCTACTAGTGTTCTGTGGAGATGGGCATTTGCCAGGATCATGGTAATTACCACTGGGTCATCGTGCCCCGGAATTATTCCTTGCCCATCCTCCTTTGTGAATGAAATGGTAGGGAGGTCGGATGACTCCTCTCCGACCTGGTAAACTCTCTTGAGATGTCTTTTACGAGAAGATTTTGTGAGTCCCCCTCCCGCAAACCCTCCTGAGATCATATGGATATGTCTCTCCGGAGTTTGTGGTGGTGGGTCTCTTCTATCCACATCATCTCGCTTTCTTTTTCCATGAATGTCCGACCTTTCTATGAGATATCTGTCAAGCCGACCTTCTCTGGCCAGCTTTTCTATCACATTTTTAAGGTCGTAACAGTCGTTCGTGGAGTGCCCATATATCTTATGGTACTCACAGTAATCACCGCGGCTCCCCCCTCTTTTATTTTTAATGGGCCTGGGAGGAGGCAACCTTTCAGTATTGCAAATTTCTCTGTATACATCCACTACAGGAACTTTTAGAGGAGTATAAGAGTGATATTTTCTTGGCCTATCGAGGCCGAGTTCTTCCTTCTTCTTGGCTTCCCTCTCCCTCTCTTTTGTTGAGGGAGGGTGACCAGGTCGCCAACTCAGGTCTCTTAGCTTAGCATTTTCTTCCATATTGATGTACTTTTCAGCTCTTTCCTGTACATCACTTAAAGAGGCAGGGTGTCTTTTTGATATGGACTGTGAGAAGGGACCTTCTCTAAGACCATGGACTAGCCCCATGATGACTGCCTCGGTGGGCAGGTCTTGAATCTCCAAACATGCTTTGTTGAACCTTTCCATATAGGCTCGTAAGGACTCCCCGACCTTCTGTTTTATTCCCAGGAGACTCGGTGCATGTTTTACTTTGTCTTTCTGGATGGAGAACCTCATCAAGAACTTCCTTGAGAGGTCTTCAAAACTGGTAATCGACCTCGGAGGGAGGCTGTCGAACCACTTCATCGCTGCTTTTGACAAGGTTGTCGGAAAAGCTTTGCATCGCGTAGCATCAGAAGCGTCAGCCAGATACATCCGACTTTTAAAGTTGCTCAGATGATGCTTTGGATCAGTGGTTCCGTCGTAGAGGTCCATATCAGGGCTTCTAAAGTTTCTCGGAACTTTTGCCCTCATTATGTCCTCACTAAAAGGATCTTCCCCCCTAAGGGCGAATCTTCTCTACCGTCGTGGGAGTTCTGACCTTTGAGGGAGGATTCTAACTTTAAGAGTTTTCTTTCTAACTCTTTTCGTCGCTCCATCTCCTCTTTTAGGTTCTTTTCGGTTTCCTTTTGTCGCTCCCGTTCCTGTTCTAGCTGCTCGAGGCGACTGTGGACTAATCCCATGAGCTCAATTGCGTAGGATGGTCCTTCTTTCTCTGATTCGCGCCCCTCCGAAGAATTTACCTTCGGGTTTTTGATTCCGGAGGTGCCTTCCCTGTGTTGATCATTGGCTTCCTGGTGAAGGGTCTGGTCTGCCTCATTGTTTCCAGTGTTCAGATTCTCTTGTTCAGAATCTGTCTCCACATGACCCTCTTCAGGGGATCTATCCGCCATCACTGGTTGATCTCTCGGGTCCCCGGCAACGGCGCCAATGTTACGGTGGGTAACCGGAGATTAATGGGCTGGATGGCGTTGGTTGTCCCAAACGTGTGAAGGAGGTGGCTTTCGAGTGGATCTGTTACTCGGTGTTCCTCCATCCGACTTGTACGTGTGAAAGAATGGGGGTGGTATCTGCAAAGACACTCCGATGCCTAAGTTAGCAAGAGTGTGAGCAGGTTAGAGAGTATTGGAACTTAGAGATACCTGAATGGTGTCAGTGTATTTATAGTGGTGAACCAATAACCACCGCTGAAGTAGTGCCACCTTTTTAGGTGGATAACCGTTCTCATATCTTAGGGAGGTTAAGATATGGCTCTATGAAGTGGTTAGAGAGTTTCTAGGAGCAGTTACTCATTCGAATGAGTGTTATCTGCCAGCTAACCCTCGTGTCCGACTTCCTTGGAGCAGGTCGTGTTCGGTACCGACTTCTTGGGATGAAGGCTGGTACTGGGTGAGGGCCAACCCTTTGGGTTGGGCTTCTTTGCTTGGATCCTGGGTCTTTATTATTGGGCCAGGGTATGAACAGTCATATTGTTTTGACTTTAAGAATGAATATGATACCAATAAATAAATTTATCATGGGTAAAATTTTAACAAAGATAAATTTCCATAAGTATTGTTATAAATGAGAAATTGTTCTACTTTAAGGACAAATATTTTTTTTAATATTGTATTTTTCAGTTTATGCCACTAGTCAATGAATTGTTTCGTACACAACGTGAGATTCGAATCCTTAATACTTGCTAGACGAGTGAGATAACTAATTATCCAAATTAGTTAAGATAAGTACTAATTATTTTTAATATTAAAGTTCGTTAAATTTTTATTTTAATTATAATTTTATAAAATATTTATAATAATTATTATAAAATTAAAAGAAAAAACTTCATATATTTTTATATATTATTTCATGAAGGACACAAAAACATACACTAATTAGCACTAATTTTTGAGTTTCTTTTTCTCTCTTCTATTGATCTTATAATATCACAATCATTCAATTTAATGTAATTTTTAAGATTTAATTTTTTTTTCTTTCTTGTGTTGATTCTATAGCATCACAAATATTCAATTCAGTATGATTCTTTCTATTCTTTTTCTCTCTTATATTATTGGAATTGATTCTATTATATTGATTTTATTCCTTTTCTCTCTTATATTATTCAATATGATTCTTTCTATTCTTTCTATTGCAAGCATTCAATTTAATAATATGATGTTTTCTATTCTTTTTCTCTCTTATATTATATTAGCATCAATTCTATTATATCACAGTCATTAAATAATGACTTAATATGCCCTAAAACTTAATGAATGTACAAATAACTAGTGACCAAATATTGCAAATTTTAAGGTTTTAAGGATTTGCAATGGGTAAAATGATATAATTTATTTATTTAGAGGTTTAGGCACGTATTTCTAATTTTTTTTAGGGATACAGACCCTTAGCTCACATACTAAATATCTTTTTTACCTTTGTCACATTATTACAACTTTGATAAAATGCTCCTAATTATACATGCATATGTTTGACAATGATTGAAAATAGAATGTGTGTAGTTGGTTGATTTGTCGAGATTTCCCAAGAACGTAACTTCAGAATGGGAATATTATATTCCATATTTAATTTGGTTCACACTTTATTTCTACAATACTGAAATTGGAATATAAATAACAAATTAAAGACTAAATAATTATCTCTTTTAAACAGAAGATTATTCATTTTTTTTCTCTTTTTCATGTCCTCTGCATGCATCATATATACTATTGTATTAAAAATATATTTTATTCTAATACAAATTTTTATAGTACTCATAACATCTTTTAAGTCATTTTTTTAAAATTATTTTATATTAGAATAAAATATATTTTTTAATTATTTTGTATGGAATAAAATATTTTCTTTCATTTTTAAATTATTATTGACTATGTAGAGTATTTTATTTAAAATTTGAGTACATGCATGTATTTACCTACGTTATTAGAACATTACAAATTTTTATAGTACTCCTAACATTTTTTAAGCCATTTTTTTTAAATTATTTTGCATAGGATAAAATATTTTTTGTAGTATAATTTAAATAAATTTATTAAAAAAATTTATTAAAAAATATTCATGAGCTATTAAAAATGGACAAAAGAGTATTGTATGGAATTTGAATTGATAGATCACAGATATTTTAAAGAAGTCTCGTAATTAAATATTTTGTTAGCTTTTTTTTAATGTATGAAATAAAACATATATTTTTTTAACTTTTAAATTATTAATTTTTTAATAAGATTTTTTTAATAAATTATTAATTTTTTAACAGCATAGAAATTACTGTGTGTAATTCGAACCCAGCTGGTTCGAATTAGTGTGTGCGTGTGTTTGTGTATAATTTGAACTCATCTGCTTCGAATTACTGTGTGCGTGTGTTTGTGTATAATTCGAACCCAACTGGTTCGAATTATGTAGAAATAGAGTTCGAATTTATTTGGTTCAAACTACATATAAACGTGCATTGATAGATTCATGAAGCAATTTTCATTTTGGCTGATTTGTGTAAAATTTTGCTCCCTTAGCTTATTATTGTGATTTACCCTAAGTTTAATTTCCAATACAGAAAGTTCAATTCATTTATGATTAGCTTCCGCATTCTCAAATAATCCCAATGCTTCTCACAGTATAACACCAGATTTTTAGAAAATAAATAATAAATTATTTATGTTTATATATATAATTTTATTTTGAAGAAGGTTATGAAACTTTGAATTTTAAATTAATTCAATTTTATATAAATTTTAATTATAATTAAATATTTTTAATTTACTGAAATTAATGGTTTTTGCTTAAACATAATTTGTAATTTGAAAAAAATAAAATAATATTTTTAAAATTAATTATATTAATTAAATTTAATTTTAAATTAAAACTCTACTCAAACCTTAAATTTCCAATTTTAAATTCTAATTCCCAATTCACTAATCCTAACCCCAATTTCTAAAATACACACACGTACCGTCTAACTTGTTAACTCTTCGGTGAGCCACGCCATCCTCTCCTCACCGTACCATTCACTCACATTCACCGCCACACTCCATTTTTCCCAAAACCCAACACAGCTTCAGAAAAGACCAAAGGAAGAAAGAAACGGTAGAAGAGAAGGTAGAAGGGTTGCCGCCGCTGCAGTCGCATCCCACCGTCATGGAAGTGTAAGCAGATCAAGATATGCGTAAGGTACAAATGGTGAAGCAAGGAAATTTAATTTACATCTCAAGAAAAAGAGAAGGATAAACGACACATCAAATTGAACGGCATGATCTAGAACGCAAAAGCCAATACAGCATACTAAAAATGGCATTTTACATTTTCAAAGATCCAAGGGTCGGCGTCGTACTCAAAACAATTTCAATGTCATGTCTAAGAGTACAAGATTCATGAAGAGAAGTATAATGACAAGGATAGATATTTTAAAAAATTCAAATAGTAGTTTACAAATAAGAGGCGGACGTATGGAGAGATTAAAGAACTTCAATAGAGACGATAAAAAGAAAATGGTGCATTCGTTATTCAAGAAAATTTAAAATGGTGCATTCCTTAGAATTGAATTCAAGCTGAATCAAAGTACAAGACTCACAAAAAAGTGACCAAAGTCAAGAACGTCATTTACAAAATCCAAGAGAATGTGTAGGAACGCAATCGAATGAAATGTCCACAAGGAATAGATAAACTTAAGAGAAAGATTACCTTACCTAATAAAAAGAGAAAATATGAAATAAAGAATTGAGGGAACATAATAAAGTATAGATGTTTGCGTTACCTTAAAACATATTTAGGTTGAAATAAGTTAGGCGAAGGTTGTAAAATGAAGGTCATTTAGAATATTTTGAATAGAAACAAAATCTTCCTTCAAGAAACTTAGAGTATACTTAGGTATAAACAAAGATATACATAAATTATAATAGAGTCGGAAGAAAAGATGAAGTTGTTTTACGTCAAAATTATTTCTAAAGTAAAGATAGAATATGTGAAGTTGGAAAGATGGATTTTAAATGGGTTAAGGACTAGTCACCAAAAAAAAAAAAATGGGTTAAGGACCAAGAGTTATTCCTCAAAAATCTAAAAAGGTGCTTAAGTATTTAGTCAATTAGAGGTATGTAGTGAAATTGCGGTAAAGTTGAAAGGAATTTAAATTTTGTCCAATAAGGAGAATTTGAGGTAAAGTCTGAAACTATATAAGCCTTCAAAAATTCATTTAAGTAAGGGTGTGCTAAATTCAAAACATCTTTATCAAATTTAAATAATAGTTATGGATATAATCAAGCAAGAGAAGATCGACTGGAAATTTTTTCAAAGAGAATCCAAAACTTCTTTAAAAAGTATAAAATCAAAATTTCGAATGTATTATTGAAATCACAACATCATAAGGATATTCAAAAAGGTTGAGAAATGTAAGGAAGAAAATTCATTTACATTTCGAGAAAGAAACTTAAATCAAGTAGTTCAAACAGAATTAAAAAGCATGACAGATCGAACGAATTCTCAGCTGACCGAAGAAATACAAAACTCATCAAGACAAACCAATTAATAGTTATTTCTCAAGAATTTCAAGGACCTTTTTGAGACATCAAGCAAGTTCAAAATTCCATCAAGGAGCAAATGAATTCAAGAAGAAGAGCTTAAAAAGAGAAAGACAGATTTACCAAAAATTTTAAACAGGCATATGCAATTAGGATCAAATAAGAACGCATATGAACAGAGGAATAGGGTTAGAAAAATTAAATCACTTTTTAAAAGAAAAGACACAAGAACTTTAAAATAGGTTAGGGAAGAATAAGTCACATGACTCCAACAGAATTCAAGATACATAATTGAGTAACCTCAAGAAATAGTTTCTAACATTCCCATTGGATTAAGAATGGACGTTTTGATTGAGAATTAATTATGTGGATGAGAGATGGTTAATATGACTAGTTTTATATTTAAAATATGTTGGGAGATTAAAGATTTTAAAAGAGGTAATTAATTAGTTAAAGTAAAACTAAAAGTATTTTTCAAAAGTTTGATAAAAACATAGATTCCTTAGGTAAGTTAATTATTTGCATTTTATTCGTTACTTTTATGACATTCTCATTCCCTATGAGAACGTGTGGTTTGTTCTCACCCCCAAAATCTTTCACTCTTTCAGTGCCACAGGTTCGAAGACTCAGTTTGAAGCGGCGGGTGATTATTAGTCTTATTTGAGTTAAGTTTATGTGTTGAGTTGCTTTCATAGAATTCTCTCGCCTTTGTTATTTAAGATTTTATTTTATAGAGAGGAATAAGAATTGTATCTAAGTTTTATTTGAATTCTTTTGTATAATATTTATTATTATTAATAATTATGTGATTATTATTACTTGATGATTTTTTTATTTATGATTTTAAAAACAAAAACAAATTTTTCCGGCATTTTCTATAAAACTGAAATACGAGATCGAATTAAAGGCTCAATATTAAATAGTAAATAAGGAAAACAGGTTAATAAGTCCTTACTTTTAGTATGATCATGACGTGCTAAAAGTTAGAGTATTACACACAGCATTAATAATAATCACAACATATAGGATTCACTACTCATGTGTCTACACCGTTTTAAATTTTATAATTAAGTCATTTTGTTATCAAAATCGTAAAGTTGATAGAATATTTTAAAAATGAGAAATTGACATTTAGGTTTAGAGAGTTAGTCTTTAAAAAAATATTATGTTAGCTCCAACAATTTTTGCAAGTAAAAAAAATTTAATTCTAAAATTTAAAATAATATAAAAAGCTAATAAAAATTTTTAAATTATAAAAATTTAATTACAAATTTAATAAAATTATAGAGAGACTGAAAAAGTGATTTCACCAATAAAAAAATATAGAATAATATTATTTTAAAAAAATATAGGTAGACAATGATTTTAGTGAACAATCCAGTTATGCATACGATAACTTTCCTTTTCCGCTTGTGATTTTCGTAAAGGTATATATATATATATATATATATAGTGTGTTTTTATCTTGTTGGACCAATTTTAAGTCCATTGTTCACATTATTTACAAAAGTCATTGTCTACCTAACAAAACCGTATTATTTATGTTTCTTTTAGTTTGTCACTTATAGTTTCTTAATTTTGTTTTATATACATTGAAAATGAGCAATATTACATATATGACTAATAAAATTTACCATCTTTTATTAATATTCGATCAACATTTATATCCTAAGCTTTAAATTCTAAATTTTAAATACTAATAAATCATAAATTATATTTCTAATAATATAAAAATAAAATGATGAATGGCTAATATTGATAAAAAAAAAATTTTGGCCTCATAATATTTCTCACTAAAAATAAAAATAATTATTCTCTTATTTAATTAATTATCACAAAATCTTCCAATCTTATTCCTTCCATTTCAAAATATAGTTATCCGAAAATAAAAATATACATATTTTAAACTACAATAATTGACAAAATTAATTTTAAATGAATAAATGTATCAAATTATACTTATTCAATCATCACAATAAAATTAAAGTGCTATTAGAAAAAACTTTTTACATATACACAATAATGTAGGATTTTATATATATTTTTCGTTTAATTTTTTTTAATAAAAAACTTTATGTGCACAAAAACATAGAGTATTGAGCACTAATTCTTGAATTTCTTTTCCTCTTTTTAAATTATCCTATAATATTACAGTCATTCAACTTAATGCAATTCTTAATATTTAATTTTTTTTCTTTCTTTTGTTGATTCTATAATATATTAATATCACAAGCATTCAATTCAATATGATTCTTTATATCATTTTTCTCTCTTATATTATTAAAATTCATTCTATAGTTTTACACTCATTCAAATTAAATCAATAAATTCTTCATATTCTCTTCCTCTTTTGTATTATATTATCATTCATTCTATTAGATTACGATCATTAAATTTATTTGTGTCACTGACGCATGATCATATCACATACAGAAGATAAGTTATTTCGTAAAAGTATTTAATAATTTGTTGTCTATATCCTATCATAAGATAAGAGCCAAAAAATAATAATATTTACTTATATTTATATATAAATATACAGTGGCTACTTTTATATAATTAATGACTAATTTTAATATAGAAATAATAATTTTAAATTAAATAACGACATAATTGACGGTCAACGATACCAAGGCAGTATTTAATAAAAAAAAAAAAAAAAAAAAAAACCTTAGCTTCTTCTATATATACAAATGATTAATCTCATAATCAAAATTCATCAACATAGTGCACATTAAAGATGACGATCTCATCAAAATCACTCTCTAAGGTTGTAATAATGCTCATACTTGTTTCTTTCAATCTCAATGTCAGTATGATTGATGGTGAAGTTGATTTTCCTCAACGTTATACGGTTCATGTGACAATGCAAAACAAACTGCCGGATATGCAGCAGCTTGGTATTCATTGCAAGGATAGAACTCACGATTTAGGGTTCAAAGTCGTTCCAGCTGGTCAAAGTTGGACTTTCTATTTCAGTCCAGGGATTATTAACACAGCTTTGTTCTTCTGTAGCTTTAATTGGTATGAGGGGGGAGGAGTACATCGCTTTGATATTTATGATGCTGACCGTGATGGTGGTGTATGCGACCAGTGTACTTGGGACATCCACAATGACGGTCTATGTAGGGTTACGGGCACGGGTGCTCCTAGATGTTTTCATTATAAGGGCGAGTAATAATAATTGGTGTAAAAATTCGAATAAAATGTATTTACCTATCTAGGAGATAATAAATAATTTTCTAAAAGAATAAATTATATATTGAATAATAAAATTTATTATACTTTCTCTTCACACAAATTAATACTCAACGATAGTGATTTGGTAATATTATCAAAGAATATTAATCAATTTAATAGCTTTATTTTGTAATGGAAGAAGTCTATAAGTTTAGAATTTGGAATTCATGTCATAAAATGTGAAATTTTAATGAATAGCAACGTTGACAACCAATAAATAAAGTTACGAGTAAATTTATTAATTTTAATAAAGACAAATTTTCATATAAGTATTGCTATGTAATGAGAAATTGTTCTACTTTAAAGATAAATACTATTTTTTCTATCGTATTTTTCAACTCAACACGTGGGTCTGTGGTTAGTTAATGAGTTGTTACATACACACCATGGGATTCGAATCCTTAATACTTTTTCAAATAGATAAGTGAGATGATCACTCAACTAATCGTCTAAATTAGTTAAGATAAATATTAATTATTTTTAATATTTTTAACACTAAAGTTTGTTAAATTCTGATTTTAATTAAGTATAACTTTGTAAAATATTTATAATGATAATTATTATATATATTTTTTATTTAATTTTATTTAATAAAAAATTTCATATATTTTTATGTATTATTCCGTGAAATACACTAACTAGCACTTAGGGCTGGAAGTGAGTTAAGTCATCTCATGAGTCAGCTTGAGCTCGACTCGTTAATAGCTCGATAAGCTAAACTCGTGAGCTGGTGAGCTGAGTTTGAGTTTTGAATTGAGCTCATAAATTAAATGAGTCGAGTTTGAGTTTGAATAAGTTCAGCTCATTAGCTTGTGAACTGGCTCGATTATATATATGTATGCATTTAATCTATATTTTTAATAATATAGATATATATAAATAAATAAGTGATCTTAATTATTTAGAATTTTATGTTTATTTTTTATATATAATTTTAATGTAAGACATAAATAAAAAATTTATAATTTATTGATAGATAGAGAATATATAAAATTGATCTTTTTAAATATATAAATTATAATTTATTGATGTAAAATTATAGATTATGTTCATATTATTTGAGCCAGTTCGTGAACTTTCGGTGAGTTGAGTTTGAGCTTAAAAAATAGGCTCGATTGTTAATGAGTCAAGCCGTGAGCCAAACTCAATTTTCGTGAGCCGAATTTAAGCTTGACCTAACTCAACTCATCTCGTCTCACTCCCATGGCCAACCCTATTCTTTAGTTTCTTTTTCTCTCTTCTATTGATCCTATAATATCACAATCATTCAACTTAATACAATTCTTAAGATTTATTTTTTTTCTTTCTTTTGTTGATTCTATAATATCACAAACATTCAATAATTTAATATGATTCTTTATATCCTTTCTCGATCCTCTCTTGTATTATTAGAATTTATTTTATAATTTTATAGTCATTCAAATCAATAAATTTTTTAGATTATCTTTTTTTTTGTATTGTTATAAAACCACTCATTTTAAAAGTTTAAACTGATAGAAAAAGACAACATTAATAATTATATTTTTAACACTCTCTTTCAAACAAGAGCCTCTATTTTGGGTTTGTTTGATTTTGTATAAGTCTTCTTTTTTCTTTATTTACCTTATGCTATTTTTTTACTTTTGGGATTCACCAAGGATCGAACTCTTAACCTTTTGAACATAAAACTCTGATACCATGTTATGAAACCACTCATTCAAAAAAAAAGCTCTTATTTGAAAGAAAGTATTAGAGATATAACCATTAATACTGTCTTCTCCCATCAGTTTAAACTTTTTAAATGAATAGTTTCATAACATGTATTATATAATTTGACTTTCTCTTTCTCTTTCAATAAATTTATTCTATATTATGGGAAGTGCACGAAAATATACACTAGTTATCACTAATTCTTGAATATCTTTTTCTCTCTTTTATTATTGATCTTATAATATCACAATCATTCGACTTAATACAATTTTTAAAACTTTTTTTTTTCTTTTTTGCGTTGATTCTATAGTATCACAGACATTCAATTCAATATAATTCTTTATATCTTTTCTTCTCTTGTATTATTGAAATTGATTCTATAATTTCACGCTCATTTAATTCGATAATTTTTTCGGATTCTCTTTCTCTTTTGTATTATATATATATATTAGCATCTTCTATTATATCAAAGTCACATGGAATAAATATGTCCTAAAACTTAATGAATGTACAAATAACTAGTGACCAAATATTGCAAATTTTAAGGTTTTAAGGATTTGCAAAAGGTAAAATGATATAATTTATTTATTTATAGGTTTAGGCACGTTTTCCTAATTTTTCTTAGGGATACAGACCTTTAGTGTACTATCAGAAGTCACGCTTCCGGTTGCGCTACTCTGATAGCAATAAGTATTACGACTACTTTACATATTAAATACTAAAATAGGAGCCTGTGACTCGACAATGTATCGCTGATTTCTTTGAACATCAGAAGTAAATACTTTATCTTAAAAAAAACAAACAAGCAGGCATAGATTCATATACAAGACTCCTTACATAATAACTCAATATATTATACATATAAAACATACAATTCCTATCCCTCTTACAAACTTGTAATAACAAAGACGATGGAAGAAAATAATCTAAATAATACAACAGCATATAAACCAAACACAGTATAACTCTTCTTAATGCTTCTTCATCCGGTTCCTGAAAAGGTAAAGCTGTAGGGGGGTGAGAACCTAACCACACGGTCTCACCATGGAATTTAAAAGTTGTCATAAGAAGATATTTAATAAGAAAACTGTTCTCAAGCTCAGTGATTATCATTGCTTTATGAATCTTTTAAAACCCATATGAAATCGTTCAAAAACTTTTTCAAAGAAACAATGTTTAATCTTTCAGAAATTCAAAACATTTCCTTTCTTATAAGAAAATTCCAATCAGAAACCAACCACGCAATCAAACAACACAGTCATCATTTTAGCACCAAAGTTCATTCTCAAATGTAACACGCCAGGACAAACACAAGCAAGACAGACAAGGAAAGCACAAGTAGATAGCAGTTACAGCAAATAGTTCAAGTAGCAGTTAAGAACAGTTTAGCAATTAGGCAAACCAAAACAAGTTCAAACCCAAGCAAAACATACAAATGCATATGATGCATGCCTGTCCTATGGCTGATGAGGCTCATCTGTCGGTTATCCAGCCAACCCGACAAGTCTGAATTGTCCTTAGACTGTCCCCCGACGTGCATCCCCAAGAGTCTATGCATAGTTTTTTTTCTCAAATAATTAATATTGCTCAATGGGGGTAACATTCCCGGGAATTTATATAGTGCCCGGTCACACTTACGTCATAGGGTCAACAGAGTATCGAGTTTTCAACCTGGTACACGTGGTGGCAAGCCACGGCACTTAATCCAAGGAACCTCATATCTCGGATATTTCAAATTCATAAGCCATATAAATAATTCATTCATCATTCATCAATATCTAAGTCATTCTCAATATCATCATCTTTCATCAATCCTATATCCCATTTCCAAATTCATTCAAAAATCATATTTCAAATCAATCCTCATCATCATTCTTTCCGTTTCGTTCACTAACAATTCTCAATCCAAAACAACTTTTTCTTTGATAAGTGAAGTAATCTTAAGTCATATAATCCTTAAAATTAAACCTTTTAAAATAACTACTTCAAATGAAACTTCTAATTTTATAAAATTTCGGCAGCATCTCCTCTAAAACTCGGATCCTGTCACCCTTTTCGGGTCCCATCCAAGCATTTCTCAAACCTTTTCCAAACCTCAATCATTTTTCAAGATTCAGCTAGTTCCAATATCAAATTATTTTCAAAGCGAATTAGTGCCCATAATAAATCTCTTTTTAAAATAAAACCAGCTCAAATACTAAATCATTTATAAAATTATTTATAAAGTCACTAACTCAAAATTAAACCATTTCCAAAGCCAATTCCTTTACATCATCAAAAATAGCTTCAAAACCAAGAAAAGCCATTTTTCATAATAATCAGCTAAATAACCTTTCAAATTAATTTCTTTTCAGCAATCACAAACTACTCAAGCAATCAAGGAATCAGTCATTCAGTCCAGCAAACAACCACATTTAAAAGACAATTATAATCACAGGCATATGTTCTCTCACTTTAGTATCTATTTATCACAACTCTGTGATATAAATTAGATTTTAAGAAAAACTCCTACCTCGATTAACTGAGTTCGCACAAATTTATCGTGATAATTCCCTCTCCTTTTAATTCATGGCAGCAGATACGACTCTCACGCAATTAGAACGGCAATGGCAGCAACCGAAACAGCGGTAGCAGTAATGTTAATCTTCACCGCATTGGTCATGGTTGCAGCAAAATAAAAAATTCAGATTGGATAGGAATTAATAGCAATTTCAACCCTGGGGATTCAAGACAAAGTAAGGACTAGAATTAAAATCGGAACATGAAAACCATAGCAGTAATAAAACAGAACATGCAGATGGACCAAACCTAAGAGAAAGATCAGACCAGTACCAGGATAACAAAATCAGAACTAGTAGCAGCTTCAACAGTCCTGCGACAACACTAGCATCAATATTCAATCTAATTGTAGCAGAAAATAGAGTAAAAGTAGAGAATTAGAACGAGTTTAAGGAAGCGAAGGACCTAAAGCAAAACAGAGGCAACAAAGATACCTCCATCAGTGACTAACGGCAGCGTAGAGTTCAGTGGTGGCCACGGCGGCGCACCATAGAGAAACTTGCGGTGACAAGTAGACCTAAGCTTCAGTGGCGGTTTCTGGGCGGCAGCGGCGTTCTCCGGCGGCAAAGGCGCGGCCAGAAGCTTCGGAGGTGGCGGATCTGACGAGGATGGCGCCGGCGACACGAGCGGCGACTGTGCGTGGCGGCTGGACGGGTCGCGGTCCTCCCTTCCTCACAGATCTCTCCCCTCTGCCCGTGGCTCTGCTTGACGGCGACGGATTCAGAGGCGGCGGCGGCGGACACGAAGGCAGGGCTTCTCCTTCCTCGCGTACGCTCTTTGCTCTCTGACGATAGCACGGCGACCCAATAGCGGCGACGGCGCGACGACTCCTCTCCCTGCATCGGCGATGACGGCGATTCGGGATGAAGGTGACGGCGACAGCAAGGTGCAGGGCAGCTTCTCTCTCTCCTTCCAGTCGCGGCATCTCTCTCTCTTTCTCAATGACTCGACGGCAACGGCGGCTCCCAGTCCTGCCGGCGCCGTCCCCTTCCTTTCCCCTTCATCCTCTCAGCTCTCCCTTCCTCTCGTGCCCCCCTTTCTTCTTTCTTTCCCTTTCTTTTGTTTCCCCCTTCTGCAGATTAGGTTAGGAAAAAATTAAGATGAATGTGGTGGCTAGGGTTAGTTTAGGGGGTTAGGATTAATTTGGTTAAAATTAGGGTTTTATTTGGGAATTTAGAGTTAGGATAAAATTCATATGAGTAATATAACAATTTTATAAAATTAAGAGTAATAGGATAATTGAAAACCTGTTTTAATCCAACACTAATATTTATTAAAAATACTATTTAATTATCAATTACAAATTATTCTCAAATAAATAATTCTAATTCGACAACTATAGATAATATAATTAATTTTATTTATTCATAAAAATTAAAGTATTAATTTCTAGAATCACAATTATTTAAATCAAATCATATAAATTCTTATTTTTTTACGATTTCTAAACTTTATAATTTAAATATGAAAATTACCCAATAATTATAAAATTAGATAAATTTTCTAATTTAATTATCAAAAATTGATTTAGTTAGCTTTAATAAAATAATCTCCAAAATTAAAATCTTTAATAAATAAATAAATTAAAATGAGTTCACAATCATATTTTCCGAAAATTATAAGTCTTACATTTAGCTCACATACTAAGTATCTTTTTACCTTTATCATATTACAACTTTGATAAAATTCTCCTAATTATACAAATTATATTTAGTTTAACTCTCATCCTCTCCTTAGTTATCTTTAACTCCATTGGAATTGGATTGTAAATAACAAATTAAAAGACTAAATTATCTCTTTTAAACAGAAGATTATTCATCTTTCTTTTTTTTCTTGGTTTGAGTTATTCGTGTTCGCAAATGTTTCTTTTCGCCAACTTTTCTTTAAATTTCTCATAAAATTTTGAGTTCTTTTTCATGTCTTCTGTAACAAACTGCTAATTTAATTTTTATTTTTTTATTTTTTTTTGCTTAGTTTCTTGTGTATTTTCTATATTTATGTTGGATAGAAAGTTTAGAAACAAAGTGTTTGATGTTTTTCCTCATCGAAGAGATTAAGATTAAAGCAGAAGTTTTAGATTATTTGTTTATTAAATGTTACTAAAGAGATCTTTTAGAAAATATATTAGATTATTTGATGATCATATATTAGAAAATATGAATAATATTAAGATATCTAATAAAGAGCTCTTTTAGATTCTCACGTAATTGTTTTTGTTGGATCTACTATTCTTATTAGTATCCCACTTCAATGGAAATAAACAATAAATATTGTTCAGTTAATTGTTTATCCTTTAATGTTACTTGATTAAATTAGCTTGCTCTAAAATTTCCCGATTTAGTTTTAACTTTGGCAGATTCCTTGGTTCATAAAGTGTGCAATCAAATTTTTTCATTCATCAACGACCAACTTTTCAACAAGCTAGTTTTTTTTAATCTTTTTTCCATTGTTATATGATAGTTTGATCGTTCATTATTATTGTACATCTATCATATTTCCCATATTCACATTGTTTGAAATATGTGGATGATTGGTGTAAATTTTCACACGAAAATTCTTCTGCAGACAAGGAAAACTCTATTTTAATGTACTGTTTTATGGTTGGTTTAATTTGAATTTATTTTTGTCAAGAGAATGAATGTTTAATTCACTACAAGGGAAGCATGATTTAGCAGCGGTTTATATAGAAATTAGCGGCGATTTTGAACTGCCGCAAAAACGATTTGCCAACGCTTTGAAAATCATTGCAGTATAGGGCGTGGAGATTTGATTTTGCAGCGATTTTTCTGAACCAAAGACACAACCATAGCGAAATTTCTTGAATATCGTCGATTGGTATAACGGCGGTTTGAAACGGCCGCTATTTAGCCAACGTAAAATTCAATCGCATTTTCTGACGATTTTGAACCGCTGCTGTTCTGTTGACCATTGTATTATTTGAAATTTATTTTGCCGTGGTTCAAAAATTATATGTGTAGACAAATTTCACTGTCATAAATATTAAAGAAGGTATTGGACAATTTTATGTGTATGATTTTCAGTTTTTGAGGGTTTATATATATAGTTATTAAATGCTTCAACCGAATAATGAATTGAGTAATAATGTTAAGGAGATAATAATTTAAAATAATTTTATTAATTTAATATTTATAATTTTATGTATATAAAATCTAAAATTATATACTTATATATATTAATATTATGTATTTATTTTAAAGTAATTAATAAATATAAAATAAAACAACTTTTAGTTAGTTTTGGTTGATTTTTCATTGTCTCGCTAATATTACTGTGTTATTATATATGGCTGTGGGAGAAGGAACTAATTTTATGAGAAGCTAATATTGTTGGCTTCTTAGCATTACTAATTATTCTATCGAAAATTCTAATATTTCTCTACTAAACTAGACACATGAAAATTGTATTGATGGTTTCGAATCCTTGTTACTTTATTTTTTTTTTCTTAACTTGTTTTCAGTTTGTTAGTTGCCTTATGTATGGTGTAGAATATAGAGGGTAATGATCCAAGAGAAAATAAGTACAGTCACACCATGACCCCTGAAGAAAATTATTGTAATATTCTTGAATTCAAAAATGCTTGACATAACAATTTGTTGCTTGATATTAATTTGATGCCTATATTTGAGAAAATTTAAAGGATCAGTAGAATTTATTATTTTTAGTTAATATTTTTAATCATCAATCTAAATTTTTTAATACAGAAATCAAACACTTTTAACAACTTATACTTTTAAACATTGTTAGCTAATTATTGTTAGTAAAAAATAATAAATTTTACTTCCTCTCTAATGTTCTTCTATATTTGCATTTGGATGATATATTTTTTTTTAAAACCAAACATGGGAATATTGTTAATTCTCTTGGCAATATCATTTCTAGAATTCGTATTTCCAGTAATAATATTTTTAAGAACAAAAATTAATTTTTTAATCACACACTATACATTTTAATAAAAATTATTTTAATTTTTTTTTAAATTTTGTGAAAAAGAAAACTTAAAATATATAGAGAAAATAACAAAAAGTTTTATTTTCTATGATTTGCGTCTTGGGGTCGTGTACTTTGTGATAATAGCTTGAAAATTTTTATATATTTTTGGACTTGTTAAGGGAGTTAAGATAGAAGAGGTTAGTTAGCTAGTTAGTTAGTTAATTTTGCAGTGTGTTAGAGTTGTTAGGATTGAATTAGTTGTGATGTACGTGTGCATGGCTATATATATAAGAGCGAGCCTAAGGCAGTGTATCAGTATCTAAATTTAATTTCCAATACAGAAAGTTCATTCATGATTAGCTTTCACACTCTCAAATAATCTCAATGCTTCTCACAGCACTAATAATCACAACAGGATTCACTACTCATGTGTCTACACCATTTTAAATTTTATAATTAAGTCTTTTGTTTTTTTTTTGTTTTTTTTGTCAAAAACATAGAATTAATAAAATATTTTAAAAATGAAAAATCGACATTTAAATTTAGGGAGTTAGTTCTTAAGTGCAGGTATTTTAATTTGAAAAAAAAAATATTATGTTAAATCCAAAGTTTCTTACAAAAAAAAAGGGTCTAAGTCCAAAATTTAAAAAAATATAAAGACTCAATTACAATTTTTAAATTATAAAAATTTAATTACAAATTTAATAAAGTATATACAAAGACTGGAAATGAGCAACGTTTTTCAATATTATTTATGTTTCTTTTAGTTTGTCACTTATAGTTTATTAATTTTATTTTATATATATTGAAAATGAGCAATACTACATACATGACTGTTGGGAAAAACTCAAATAAAGGTTTAAAACAAGAACCTGTCTAACAGCGGAAGCACCAAAAATAATTTTTCCACAATTTGTGTGATTAAATAGGCAATACCAAAGATACTTCAAGTAGCAAATATAATGGCAGAAATTAAATAACCAGACACCAGAATTTGTGGGAAAATTCCTAAAAGAGGGACAAAAAATCCACGGAACCTAGTCCAGTAAAATCTTCCACTATCAGAATAATGGGTACACAAACAGTCTTCCTAGTGACACTAGGACATTTCAACAATCAACAAAATACATCATCAAAACTTATGGAATCAACATAAATCCTCCACTAAGTGGGTATCTCAAATCAAGTAAAAGAGAAGGCAATACAACTAGCAAGTTATATCCTATTGTTCATTTCTACACCAGGAATAACATACTAAAATTTCATAAGAAATGGAGCAAGTTTACTGGTTCAATCGGATCAAAGTTGGCTTGCCCTTTTCCTCCAAATTTCCTTCTTCTCTTCGACGCCGCTCTCTGTTTGCTTCGTTGCTTTCTTTTAAAAAATTAAAGAAAGCTTCTCTCTCTCACTCCCGTGGCTATTAGCCACTTTCTTCTCTCTGGGTGCTTAGGTATCCACCATAAGCCTTTCCTCGTTTGAACCTCACCCTTAACTTGAAGGCTATGCCATCTTAAGGTGCTGCTAGATAGAAGGATCTTATCAACATCCATGAATAATAAATCATAGCATAGATCATTCTTCCTCTTGACGGAATCTGTAACCTTCATTAGCAGTTCCGAGATGTGAAGTGGGCGAGAAGGGATTTCATAATTGGGGTTTTGAATAAGACGACCTTTTTCATTTTGAATTCTTATTACTTTTTCATATTGAAAAAGTAATAAGAGAGGTCTTAAGCTTTTTTATCATCCTGGCGCTGAGCTGCGCTATTTTTCTGCAGGACCTCCCCTCTTTATTGAAATACCCCAATTTAACTATTCCATATCCATTTATTTATATACTCTACATTTCTAGACTCTAATATATATCTAATATTTATTTATTTGTTTTTTTTTTGTTTTAAATTTGTGGGTCCCACTTAGTTGGGGACCCACTAACAAATCTTCCCCTCACCAACTCAAGTGGGGATAGGCTGCTCCACCAAGTCTGCCTTCTCTTTGCAGGAATCAAACTTCACTGCAGGTAAACCCTTAGTCATCATATCTGAACTATTATCATCAATATGGATCTTCTCAAGTGCATATGACTTCATCTCAAGCGCTTGACGTATCCAATGATACCTCACCTCTGTGTGCTTTGATCTGGAATGAAATGTCGGATTCTTGCTGAGATGGATAGCACTCTGACTGTCACAAAATAACACAAACTTCTCTTGATTGATGCCTAACTCTTGTAGGAATTTCTTCATCCACAAGAGTTTCTTAGAAGCTTCAACAACAGCAATGTATTCTGCCTCTGTAGTAAATAAAGCAACATATTTCTGAAGTCGAGATTACCATGACACAGCCCCCCTGCAAAAGTCATCATATAACCAGAAGTAGACTTCCTTGAATCAAGATCCCTAGCAATATCCGTATCTGTGTAACCATCCAACACAGGTTGGCCACTCCCAAAGCATAAACAAAACTCTGGAAGTACCATTAAAGTATCTGAGAATCCACTTCACTGCTTGCCAGTGTTCCTTGCCAGGATTAGAGAAAAACCGACTAACAACTCCAACTGCATGAGCAATATCCTGCCTAGTGCAAACCATAGCATACATCAAACTGCCAACTGCAGATGCATATGGAATCTTCTTCATTTCTGCTTTCTCTTTCTCACTTGTACATTGTTGCGAACTCTGCTTAAAATGACTAGCAAGTAGAGTACTAACAGGTTTGGAATTACTCATGCTAAACCTCTCTAAAACCTTCTCAATATACTTCTGCTGCGACAACCACAGTTTTCCATTCTTCCTGTCACGAGTGATTCTCATGCCAAGGATTTTCTTTGTAGGACCCAAATCCTTCATAGCAAAGGATCTGTTCAAGTCTTTCTTAAGACTTTCAATCTTCTTAGTGTCATGACCAACAATCAACATGTCATCAATATAAAGCAAGAGAATTATAAAATCACCATCAGAGAATTTCTTAACATACACACAATGATCAAAAGAAGTCTTACTATACCCATGACCTTCCATGAAGGAATCAAACTTCGTGTACCACTCCCTTGGCGCTTGCTTCAACCCATATAAGCTCTTCTTCAACTTGCATACAAGGTGCTCCTTTCCTTTAACTTCGAAACCCTCTGGTTGCTCCATATAAATTTCTTTATCTATGTCACCGTGAAGGAATGCAGTCTTCACATCAAGCTGCTCAACCTCTAAATTCAAACTAGCTGCCAATCCAAGCACAACTCGAATAGAGGACATCTTCACAACTGGAGAGAAAATCTCCTCAAAATCAATACCTTTCTTTTGTTCAAAGCCTTTCATAACCAATCTAGCTTTATACCTTGGCCGTGAGATGTTTTCATCTGCTTTCAACTTGAACACCCATTTATTCTTGAATGCTCCCTTACCCTTTGGCAACTTCACCAATTCAAATGTATGATTCTCATGCAAGGATTTCATTTCTTCTTGCATGGCCTTCAACCAATCTTTCTTATGCTCATCAGACATAGCTTCCTGGTAGCTCTTTGGCTCCCCAGTCTCAGTGTTCATCACATACTCATGAGAAGAGTATTTCTGAGAAGGATGACGCTCTCTAGTAGATCTTCTCAATTCAGGCTCAACTGGTGGTTCAGGTGGAACTTCAACATCTGGCAGATCAGGTTGAGGTGTAGGTTCATCATGCAAATCATCACCATCATTATCAACTTGTACATCTCTCCCATCAACAGGAGATCTAGTGGAAGGACCAGGTTCATAATTAGCAGAATGTCTGACAGTTATTGGCTTATCTGTCTTCTCAAGATCTTCAATAGTTTGGTCTTCAAGAAAAATCACATCTCGGCTTCTAACTATCTTCTTGCTCACCGGATCCCATAATCTGTAGCCAAAGTCTTCGTGACCATAACCCATGAAGATTGTAACACCCTAGCTTTTAGCACCTCATGATCGTACTAAAGGCTTAGGCGGTACTTACCTCTAACCCTTTTTATTTTTCAATTACTAAAATTTTAAATCAATAATAAGAAAATACTCAACTAGTATAAAAAGTTCTGAAAATATATCCTCGAAAAAATAAAATAAATCATAAAATAGTTTAATTTTCAAAATCTGGGGTCTTACATCCTACCACACTTATAAAAATTTTCGTCCTCGAAAATTGATTCAAAACAAGATAAGCTTATATTAACTATACTTTTTAAACATAATCAAGGAAGAGGCAAAAAAGGATCTTAGCATACATACATATATACAGTTCCAATTACTTGTATTTTCAGATGGTACAAAGGTATAAAGGTAGAAGTGCACAAAGCAGAAGTTACGAGGCAAGCTTGACACAAAATATGTCATGGCTCAAGCATGTGATGACAAGGCAGGGTAGTGAAAGGTTATAAAACAGGTTGGGGTTAAAAGAATGTGATTAACGTTCGCATACTAATCTCATATCAGCTTCAGAGTTGCAACTTTCCAACTTCAACTTCTAACGTTTCCCAAACCCCACGATATACGTTACCTATTAGTTCTATTTCACCTACGATAACCCGTTAACTTTTCCGTACACATAACCATCAACATTAAGTTGGCCAGACTTAACATCAGTAGATATACAACGATAAGCTAACGGCGTTAATCAATAGACAGTCATGTGAATAAAGCTCTAATTCTCGTCATTCGGACAAGACTTATAACATGACAGACACTCAAAGTATGCAATGAAGCACAGTCAGTCCATTCCCAAGGCTCTAACAGGAACAAACTGCTCTGATATCATAATGTAACACCCTAGCTTTTAGCACCTCATGATCGTACTAAAGGCTTAGGCGTTACTTACCTTTAATCCTTTTTATTTTTCAATTACTAAAATTTTAAATCAATAATAAGAAAGTACTCAATTAGTATAAAAAGTTCTAAAAATATATCCTCAAAAAAAATAAAATAAATCATAAAATAGTTTAATTTTCAAAATCTGCAGTCTTACAAAGATACACTGCTTTGACTTTCCATCAAGTTTAGACCTTTCATCTCTTGGAATATGAACAAAAGCCTTGCAGCCGAATACTCACAAGTGACTATAGGAGACATCTTTCCCTCTCCAAACTTTCTCTGGAACATCACTATTTAGTGGAACTAAAGGAGAAAGATTGATCAGATCTACTACAGTCCTCATCGCTTCACCCCAAAAGGATTTAGACAACCTTGCATGAGAGAGCATACACCTAACTCTATCATTGATAGTGCGATTCATTCTCTCTGCAACTCCATTATGTTGAGGAGTCTTAGGAATCGTCTTCTCAAGCTTGATCTCATGTCCTTTACAATACTCTTCAAATGGACCCCTATATTCACCACCATTATCTGCTCGAACACATTTCAATTTCCTTTATGTTTCTCTTTCAACACTTGCATGAAAGTGTTTGAAGATACCGAGCACTTGGTCTTTAGATTTCAAAACAAAAGCCCACACTTTTCGAGAATAATCATCAATAAAAGTAACAAAATATGATGTACCACCTAGTGTCTTAGCATCCATAGTGCAAACATCAGTGTAAACTAAATCTAGAACATGTGATCTCCTATGAGGTCCAGAATTATGAAATAATACTCTAGCATGCTTTCCAACAAAACAATGAGTGCAAGTATTTAAAGTTATACCTTTTACGGGAAGTAAGTGCTTCTTGGCTAAGACGCTTAGTCCTTTCTCGCTCAAGTGACCAAGACGTATATGCCACAAATAAGAAGAGGAATCATCGACTACATTCATCTCTTCTTTGCACAACTTTGCTTGCAATCAGTAGAGAGTAGTGAGACTATTGTCTTCTTTAGCAACAATGAGAGCCCTTTTGGTAATATTGCATTTTCCACTACCAAAGGAAGTATAATACCCCCTCTTAATCCAATGCCTTCACTGAAATGAGATTAAACCGTATATCTAGCGCATGCCTAACATTCTTCAACTGCAACTTGCATCCCATGTTAGTTTCAAGCCATATATCACCCATACCAATGATATCACACATTCCTTTATCTCTAAATTTGATCTTTCCAAAATTTCCAGCAGTATAGAAAGTAAAAAATTCACATTTCGGAGTGACATGACATGAGGCACCAGAGTCCATAATCCAAGTGAAATCATCATAGACAAGATTCACATAATTTTCATCATATGTGATAAGAACATCTTCATAAACAATAGCAGCAGTTTCTTTATCACTATCTTTACCTTTGTCTTCGTTTCTTCCTCTTGATTGTTCTCTTTTCAAGAACCTACAATACCTCTTGATATGCCCCGACTTGCCACAATGGCGACAAATAAACTCCTTTCTTGGCTTGTACTTTCCTCTTGACTTGCTTCGACTTTCTGACTTGTCAGAACTATGAGGTTTTCTACTTTGACTTCTCCTCTGTGACTATAAAACAAGTGCTTCTGACAGGGAGGAGGCATTCATCAAACCTCGTTCTTTTCTTCTAGCTTCTTCATTCAAGATGCTCTCTTTAACCATTGCTAACGTCAACTTCCCATTCGGAGCTGAGTTAGTCAGTGTCACAACCAGAACTTTCCAACTATCAGGAAAAGAGCTCAACAACAACAAGGCTTGCAACTCATCATTCAAAGTGATTTCATTATTTTTCAGTTGTTTCACCATCTCCTGAAAAATACTCAAGTGCTCCGCCATTAATTTACCTTCAGTATACTTCATATTGACAAGCTTCTTAATCAAGAATGCT
This sequence comes from Arachis hypogaea, assembly GCF_003086295.3. Classification (NCBI taxonomy): domain Eukaryota; kingdom Viridiplantae; phylum Streptophyta; class Magnoliopsida; order Fabales; family Fabaceae; genus Arachis; species Arachis hypogaea. Next base: position 153,206,145 of record NC_092050.1, read on the forward strand.
TTGTTTTGCACATTCTTTCTCTCATATAACTCTTTCAATTTGTTCCACGTCTTCTTAGCATTCGTTTCGGTGTCAACATGTGGATACATGCTAAGATCAAGCCATTGTCTAATCAAAACAACTGCCTTCCGATTTAGCTTCTTCCATTCAGCATCAAATTTGGTACCTTTGGATTCATCCCCCTCCACAGGATCATACAAGTCCTTGCTATACAACATATCTTCCATGAGGGTCTTCCAAATCGAGTAATTTTGGGAATTCAATTTGGCAATAGCCCATGAGTATTTTCCTTCATTTAATCAGTACAGAGATAAACAACCAGAGCTCTAGATACCACTTTGTTGGGAAAAACTCAAACAAAGGTTCAAAACAAGAACCTGTCTAACGGCGGAAGCACCAAAAATAATTTTTTCACAACTTATGCGATTAAATAGGCAATACCAAAGATACTCCAAGCAGCAAATATAATGGCAGAAATTAAATAACCAGAGACCAGAATTTTTACGTGGAAAAAACCCCCAAAAAAGAGACAAAAAACCCACGGAACCTAGTCCAGTAAAATCTTCCAATATCAGAATAATGGGTACACAAACAGTCTTCCTAGTAACACTAGGACATCTCAACAATCAACAGAATATATCATCAAAACTGATAGAATCAACATAAATCCTCCACTAAGATATCTCAAATCAGACAAAAAAGAAGGCAATACAACTATCAAATTATATCCTAATGTTCATCTCTACACCAGGAATAACATATACTAAATTTTTATAAGAAATGGAGCAAGTTTACCAGTTCAATCGGATCAAAGTTGACTTGTCCTTTTCCTCCAAATTTCCTTCTTCTCTTCGACGCCGCTCTCTGTTTGCTTCGTTGCTTTCTTTCAAAAAATTAAAGAAAGCTTCTCTCTCACTCCCGTTGCTATTAACCACTTTCTTCATTTATTTATTTATTTATTTTTTGTTTTAAAATTGTGGGCCCCATTTTATTAGGGACCCATCAACAATGACTAATAAAATTTATCGTCTTTTACTAATATTCCATCAACATTTATATCTTAAATTCTCAATTCTAAATTATAAATACTAATAAATCATAAATTCTATTTCTAATAATATAAAAATAAAATAATGCATGGCTAATATTGATAAAAAAAATATTAGCCTCATAATATTTCTCATTAAAAATAAAAAATATTTATTCTCTTATTTAATTAATTATCACAAAATCTTCCGATCTTATGCCTTCCATTTCAAAGTATAGTTATCCAAAAATAAAAATATACACATTTTAAACTACAAGAATTGAAAAAAATATTTTTAAATGAATAAATGTATCAAATTATACTTATTCAATGATCACAATTAAATTAAAGTGCTATTACACTACAAAAAAAAAAGTCTATGATTTTAAAGGGTAACCATAAATCTATGGTCACAGTTTTGGACCTATGGTCATGGTTTTTTACCGTGGCCTATTCTCTCGTGGTCATAGGTCTATGGTCATAATTTTTTTTATCTATGGTCATGATTTCAATTTTCAAATTCTAGCACTTTAGGCCACATTTTTTTACCGTGACCATAGGTTAATCTATGGTCACGCGTAAAAAATCGTGACCATAGCTTTATCTGATCATAGCTTCTATGGTCACCCCACCTTAAAACCGTGACTATAGCCTTATCTATGGTCACAGTTTTCGCCGTGACCATAGCCTCTATGGTCACCCCACCTAAAAATCGCGACCATAGCCTTATCTATGGTCACGGTTTTCGCCGTGACCATAGCCTCTATGGCCACCCCACCTAAAACTGTGACCATAGCCTTTATGGTCACCGCACCTTAAAACCGTGATCATAACTTTATCTATGGTCACCCCACCTAAAACCGTGACCAAAGCCTCTATGGTTACCCCATCTTAAAACCATGACCATAGCCTTATCTATGGCCACAGTTTTTTCCGTGACCATAGCCTCTATGGTTACCCCTCCTTAAAATAGTGACCATAGCCTTATCTATGGTCACGGTTTTTTGCCGTGACCATAGCCTCTATGGTCACCCCTCCTTAAAACCGTGACCATAACCTTATCTATGGTCATGGTTTTTATCCTGACCATAGCCTTATCTATAGTCACTCCATTTTAAAACCGTAACCATAATTTATTATGTTTTTTTAGATTTATTTTTTTTTATAGCATAATCAGATCCTAAAATTATGATAATCACAAAATAAGTCTAAAAAGTAGAAATTCAATAAATTTAAATCATAAAATTTACATTAAAATTTAGATATATTTTTATTCCAAACAACCTAAATCAAAATATAGTATAATTTATCCATTACATGTAATACTAAGTAAAAGCTCTTAAAAAATTACAAAAGACATCAAAATATTATACTATAAAACCAAAAATATTCTCTAATATAGTACATATTCTTCTCATCCTTTGAAAACCAAAAAAAAATTCTTCTCTAATTTATTCGCTCATCTTGTAATGTTTTTCACTTGAAACCCAAAAAAAATTGAACAATTGATTAGAAATTAGTTAAAACATGACAAATTACATTAAAAAGACACACAAACACATTAGAGTATTAGAAACACAAGATCTGGAAAATCTAAAATAGTTGATCGCTTTGTTTGAGTTTGAAACAGACAGCAAATTCAATGCACGTTTGATTTTTGTAAACTAATTAATTAAGACTATATAAGAACGTTTATAGTTGTTAATAAAATATATATCAAGATAGAGATAGTATTAAATTATACTCAGTTATGCTTACAATAAAAGACCAAGAATTTAATACATGTTCAAGAAAAAACTCAAACACAACTGTTAATGTTGCAGTAACATGTCCATGAGTCCACAGTTTTAACATTTCTCAGATAACTAATCACCTATTAGCTAAGTACAAATTTAAATTGATCTAAACCTCAACAACTATATAAAATATTATATTCCCTAACGTAAGCCTATTCAACCATGCCATGCAATTTCTAAGGTGTGCAAACCCAACTCCCAACGAATAATTGCTTACTTCCCTATACATCGCTCGGATTATTTTCTTTAACATCTAAAAATATAGAAAACTTGCAAATATAGTAAATAATAAAATATATTCAATTTAACCAATTTTCTACTTAGAAGAAAATCGAATATACTTAACCAATACAACACGACCATTGAAGCTAAAGACTTCGAAATCTCTAAAGAGTAAATACCCAAACAGAAGTCAAAAATAAAATTAAATTAAAAATCAAGAAGATATGTTATCATACTATACTTACTGGCGCTTAAGATGGCAGAGAGCACGGTTTGCACAATACACAGGAACATTAGGGCACAAAGTAATTGCCTTGAATCGTCCAAAATAGAAAAACAAACAATGTAATAATCCCAAGAACATTACAAATTTTTCATTTTTTAAAGGAAATATGATTATTGATTAATTAAAGGAAAATGGGTTAGAAAAAGAGAACAGAGAATGATACCTTCACTTTCAGCAAGGTCAGCTACTATCTTGAAGAATTTCAAGCCTTTGGTGAAAGTCTTTACTTTCCATGTCCTCTTCAGTTTAAATATGCCATCTTCTTTTACCGAATTTCACTCAGAAACCTAACTAGAAAATGTCAATTTCCAAAACACTTTAAGTTGAAAAGGCTTTATTATGATGATGACGATTATGATGATTACAAATAAACCTGTGGAATCAAAGTGTGTGCTGCATCCTCGGTCATCGGTCGCAGTTCCTTCAAATTGCATGGCACACAATTCTTATCTCTGAGACCTAACAAAGGGAAAAAAAGTTATATATGACAGCATGAACAATGAGATTATAGAATATAGTGTTTGATAAAACTTGACTCTTTCATGAGATATAAACAAATCAGATATCACACAAAATAAAATATCTCAAATCAATTTTCATGACACAAGAAGCTCATAGATAAACATAGGGAATAATGAAAAAAATAGAAAAGAAAAAGTATAACTATCTATGTATCAATAGGAAAACTATACACTTAGCGAGAGAACAAACACTAAGTGACTTCATTCTACATGAATGGGAACAGTTTTTGTAATCTTATTCGATATAGTAGAAGAAAAATGCAACTGCAAACTTAAGTGATTATTTTGGAAAGCCAACAACAAATTCAAGGTTCATGATAATCAGTAACAACACATTTAACTTTCAGCAACAAATTACTTTCAGCAATAAAATTGAAACAGAAAGAACAAGGGTAAAAAAACTCACTGCACAAAGAAAGGACTGGCAGTGATTCTGGCTATACCCACGTGATACCCGGTGACCAGACGGCAGAACTGATGGCGACAGAAGCTCGGCGCGGTGGCTGGCCCTCAACACCGGTGGCGACAACGACGATCCCAGTTCCTCATTCTTATCTGTTCCGTTCTCCTTCTCTCCCGCAGCAGCAACGGCAATGGCGGAGCCTTCACAGCAGCGGCTGTGGCTCGATGAGAGTGACGCGGATGGCATCCTTCGTGTTCTGTCTCCCCGTCTCCTCAGGCTTCTCCGGAAACAGCGAGAAAGACAGCGACACGGGCTTCCTCCAACTGCGGCGACAACGGATGCAGTTCGGCGGCTTCGCGGTGACAGGCGCGACAACTCGACAATTCGGCAGCGGCGATGACCTCTCCTTCTGCCGGCAACGCTCCTCTCTCTCTCTCTCTCTCTCTCTCTCTCTCTCTCTCTCTCTCTCTCTCTCTCTCTCTTTCTCTCTCTCTCTCTGCGTGGGTGGCTGGCGCGATAATGGAGGGTGAGGGAGGTGTGTGAGGCTGAGTGTGGGTGTCGAGAGGGAGGTCCATGTGTGTGTGTGTGCTGCGGTGTGGAAGGAAAGGGAAATGGGGGGTTTGGTGGCTGCTGATGGTAAAATGGGGAAGTGTGGCGGGGAATGACAGTGAGGCAGTGAAATTAGGGTTAGGTTAGAGTTAATGGGTTTTAATTTGGGAATTTAGGGTTAAATTAAGGTTTTGATTTGGGAATTAGAATTTAGGTAGAATATTAATTTAAAACAAAATTTAATCCAATAATAATATCTATAAAAATATTATTTAATTATAATTTAAAATTTATTTTTAAATAAATACTCTAATTTAATTATTAGAAATAATAAAAATCAATTTTCTCTATAATCATAAAATAAAGTTAAAAATCTAATTGTTCACGGTTAGACCGGTTCGATCGGTCTGATTTTCAGAATCATGCTAGCGACTGATGACCAGAGGAGAGGGGCTGGCGACAGATGACGTAAAGATCATAGATACCTTTAGGTTACTCTCCAAAATCGTGACCACAGACCCTTTTAGGTCACCCTTTTTTGAAAAACCGTGACCATAGACCATTTAAGGTCACCCCCAAAATCGTAGCCATAAACCTCTTTAGGTCACCTCAAAAAACCGTAACCAGAGACCTCTTTAGGTCATCCTTTCGTAAAATTGTGACCATAGATTATTTTAGGTCACCCCTCAAAACCATGACCATAGATGTCTTTTGGTCACAGTAAAAAATCGTGACCATAGACCACTTTAGGTCACCCCCAAAACCATGACCATAGAACCCTTTAGGTCACCCCCTAAAAACGTGACCATAGACCTTTTTAGGTCATCTTTTTTTAAAAAACCATGACCATAGACCATTTAAGGTCACCCTCCAAAACCGTGACCATAGACCCCTTTAGGTCACACCACAAAACCGTGACCATAGACTCTTTTAGGTCACCCCTCAAAACCGTGATCATAGATGTCTTTTGGTCACGGTGAAAAACCGTGACCACAGACCCTTTTAGGTCACCTCCCCAAAACTGTGACCATAGACCCCTTTAGGTCACCTTTTTTTGAAAAACCGTGACCATAGACCATTTAAGGTCACCCCCCCAAAACCGTGACCATAGACCCCTTTAGATCACCCCAAAAAACCGTGATCATAGACCCTTTTTGGTCATCCAAAAAAACTGTGATCATAGATCCTTTTAGGTCACCCTCGTAAACCGTGATCATAGACCTTTTTAGGCCACCATTTTCTTAAAAACCGTGACCATAGGTACTCTATGGTCACCCTTTTTTAAAAAACCGTGATCATAGCTTTTTTTCTTTAGTTACGATAAAAAATCGTGACCATAGACCCTCTATGATCACGGTTTTTTATCGTGACCAAAAAAATCGTAATCATAGACCCAAAATATTGTAGAGTTAGAAAAACTATATCCTTTTATTTTAAAAATAGACTTTTATTTTGAAATATTAAATTGTATGTTACATGTTGGCATTTACGGTGTAAAAATTTTTACAGAATCATTAAATTACCTTCATTCTTTAGACAATCATTATTTATACGGTAAATAAAAAAAATAATTATTTTTGCTGATATAACATCACATAATTGAATGTATATATAAAACTAATTTATACCGACAATACATTAAAATTAAATTATATTTTAAAATGAAAAATACCTGTTAAACAAAAATATTTTTGTACATACACCACTAAAGGTATGGTCCTTAATAGTTAATACATTCGTATGCCATTGACGAAGCTTTGACAAATAAATGCAGTGAATCAATATAGCGTACTCTTGAGAATATTTAATGTATTAATTGCATTTGGAAGCAAATATTTAACATTTTTCATTCCATTCATGGGATTGGATAGGATAGAACCAATTTTAGTTTCTCTCTCAATAATAATTACAATTCTTTCTTTTATTTCAGTCCTTGTTTTACTGAATTTAATTCGTCAACGTTACTTTAAAAAGGAAAAATTTTTGGTAGATAATTAGCCAAAATTAAACTTTCTATAATTTTTTTCATTTATATAATTTAATAACAGTTTTATTTTTTATCTCACTCTCATATCAATTCACTTATTATATTCTTATCAGCCCTTTTTATTAATGACATTAATTATAATATCATATTCCTTACTATTAGGTATTCTTGTAATTAATACTTAATATTTTTTTTATAATTTAATTTTTATATTTAAAAATACAATAAAAACTAATAATAATTATAAATAACAATAATAATAATTTGTATTAAATAATTTAATTGTAATTAATTTTTTATTTTTATTAAGTCATTTATCATCATCAATTTAGATACAAAACTTGAAAGCTATCCTAATATGGTTTTATTTCCATTAATTCAATTATTTTCATTCAAAATTCACAACTCTAATACCATTACAAACACAATTAGAAATTTAGAATAGGTCAAGGAATTTTACAAGAAGTCATTTTTATCATTGCAAATAGTATGACAATTGAATTCGACCTTGGTACTCATGGTGGAAAGTGCTGATGAAGAATTTGAACAACAGACGGACTCACTCGACGAGGTTGTTTTCAGGCAACCAATTTTTTAGAATATGAAAAATCACACTAGTTTTGATGAGGTATGGTAATGAACCGATTTATTTCTTTTTTGTGTTTTTAAGTGTATTTATAATTATATTGTACTACTATGTTCATACACATAACATTTATACATTCATATACATAACATCCATAATTACATACAACTAACATCTAAAAATTAAATTCATGTTTATTAGATATTACATCCATACACGTATCATTTTTTAGTTATTGCATAAGTAACTATAAAGTTAATACAAAATATTTTTAAATTTTATCATAATTGAATTTAAAAAAATGCCAAATTCTTAAATTAATTTATTTAATTGATAAATTTACTCATAACATCCATAATTTCATATTAATAACATCCATAATTTATACTCATAATATTTATAATTTCATACCTATGATGTCTATAATTAATAAATTTTTATAATTAATATTATCAAATTTTAAACTATACGTCTTATTGTATTCTTTAAATTATCTCATATGTGCACTAATAGGTCATGATTTTAATTATTTTAATATTTTTATTTAATATTCATATGTATGCTTATTTATTGATTTTAATATGACGGGTTAATAATTATTTTTAAAAAATTATTTTTAAATTTTTGTATATATTTTATATTTTATTTTTTATTTTTTAATAGTCTATATGTAAAATATAAGTTGTATAGTAGAAGTTGTTAAAAATTTTTAATTTAACTTCTATAATTTTTTCAGAGAATTATTGTATTTAATGGATAATAATGTGATTGATAGATATTAAAGATTTGATTTGAGAGAAACTGAAACTGATTTTGAAAAGAACATTAATTACTCCAAATATACAGTAAAATTGTAGGTGATAAAGAGAATAAGAAATAAAGAAGTGTATATCATTTACTTATCAAGAGAATAAAAATTTTTCATGATATTTTTATATTATAATTATTTTTTGGCTACCTAGTATCACCCCTTTAAAAATTGGAGGGTACCCTTTAAAAATTGGAGGGTTGGAAGCTTCGCGAAGAGGGAGAAAGAAGAGAAAAATTAAATAACAAGGAAAGGGGCAGCAAATTTTCTTCAGATATATATTAGTTATCCATTTATGTAAAATGGCAATAACTTATTATTATATTCATATTTAGAATGGTTGTTACTGTGTAAAAATACTACCAAATATATATATAGAAGGGACGATTGTTAGACATTGATTTTTCCTTTACTTCAGGTGAAACATAAAAAATTCTATTTAAACTATAATTCACCGAAATAATATTATCATTTATTTATGAATTATAGCGCACAGATAGTCCTTAAATTTAGGAAAAGTATAGGTAACCGACAACATTTTTGAATAATGTGTGAACAATGTGAATTAATAGGGTTAAAAGAGTAAATTAATCTTAAATTTAATTAGTAACATTAAATTAGGATATAGTGTATTTTTATTTGATTGGTAGTTATTCATGTTGTTCAAGATGGTCATTGTTTACCTGGAAATGGATCATCTCCAATTTTTTTAACATTTGAAAAAATAAAATGTGATTTCTCACCATTAATTTTATAAGTGGGATTAAAATTAAATATGAGAGAGAAAATAATAAAAGATGAGAGATCACAACTAACACCATCTAATTTTTTGTTTCACTGAAGATGATTCACTCTCTTATTTACCTAACACTCCCCTTAAATTTATTAGCAAAACCCAAATAAAGTCAACTTTGCCTTCAAGAAATTTGGTAGTTATATAATAAATAAATATTTTATGAAATATCAGTAATACTAGAAAGATAACATTTAAAGTTATTTCATTTTGTGCATGCAGCAATTCATTGATTAGCAACAGACTTTAAATAAAGTTTAGATCTACAACGAATTAGTTATTAACCTGTCAGGTTAGGAAATACCGTAAGAAAAAAAAACTTGATAGGGTTAAAATTGAAATTTTACTTATATTCACTCTATATAAAAAGAAAGACAAGAGCCCTCTACAAAATTGATCATATCACCAAGTATATCAACCGATTAAATAAAAAGATGACTATATCACTCTCCAAAGTAGTAGTATCAATGTCAATGTTATTAGCCATAATTTTTTCCTTGAATTTCAATGTTGGAGTGGGTGGTGATCATGAGGATGGCTGGATTCCACCAGCCACAGTGGTAGTTTCCATTTACAATAGATTGAACAATAAGCAGCTTGGTGTTCATTGCAAAGACAAACACACAGATTTTGGATTCCAAAGAGTATCAGGTGGGCATATGTGGGGTTTCACCTTCTATCCTAATCCTCTTTGGTTCACATCATTATACTTTTGCAGCTTTACATGGTATGGAGCACCAGTTCACTACTTTGACATTTATGATCACAAACGTGACAAGAATGCCTGTGCAACTTGTGTTTGGGATATCTTTGAAACTGGTCCATGCAGGGTTACGGATAATGCTTCTCTACAATGTTATGCTTGGAAACAATAATCATGGGGTGTAACATATATATTACATGATAGATTTTAGTATGGCTATGATGATGATAATTATAATGGTTATACAAGTGTGGTTAAAATTAAAGTCATATTTTTTCTTAAATTTTGATAACCTTTTTTTAGCTATATTTTTTAAAAAATATTACTAAATATTAAAAAAGCGTTACTTTAATTTTAATAATATTTTTTAAAATATTATAAATACCGCCGTCACCGTAGCCTACTAGAACGAGATTTTATATATATAGCTTAATGTTTTTATATTTTGTCTTTTGAATTTCATATATTCAATATAAATAAATGAATAATATGCCTATAGCCGCATATATCTTTAATAAATACAAAAAATAGAAGCACCTTTTGTGCAATTTAATTTCCGTTCCTTTTTATTTGTTACTTTAGCATGCTTTTCTTTGCATTGTTTGGTAATATTTATTAATTTTATTTTTATATGCATATTTATTATTGAATCTTCAATTACCATATCATTAATCTATTAAAAAAATATTAAAAATGATTATTATTTTTGAGATTTATTATACATACAAGTTTTTTGGGCATACAAGTCAATACAAGTTAGCGCAAACCCAACAAAAACAACCATTAATTTAAAGAGCGTATAAACATGCGTTTCCTGCCAATGAGCCATAGCTCAAACGGCATGCTGCCCCTTCCCAGCCCAAATCTACCAACTTTGCTTCCTCAATTTTAATAGTGTGAAATGAGAAACAGTTCTTCTTCAATGTTTGTATTCCACGTTCTTCCTCCTCCTCCTTCTCTTTCTTCTTTGCATTTCTCATCCTTTTTCTTCGCATTCCTTCTTCTTCGCGTGTTTATTTCATCCTCATCGTGGTTCTTTTTATTGTTGTTATTGTTGCTGCATTTTTTTCCTCCTTCTCTTTCTATTGATTTTGCAATATTATGTATTTTTTTTCTTCTTTGATTTTTCCTCCCAAGAAGAATTATAAGAAAATGAAATAAGAAGATGAGGAAGAAGAAACAGTAGAAAATGAGGAGGAGGAAGAGGAAGAGTTTTAAATTATGCAAAACTTATCAGAATAAAAATACACTCAAACTTCTTAAAATACACCCAAATATCTTCGTGTTATACCCAAATAGTTTTGTGTTACACCCAAATTTGCTACAAATACAGAAAAATATTTTCTCTAATGCTGTATTTTTTTTTCTTTTTTTTCCTTATTTCTTTCTTTCTTTTAGTTAATGAATGTAAATTCATCCTCTTTCAAGTAATTTTGCAGCATTATGTGTATCTTTTTTTTTGTTTGATTCTTTTATTTTTATTCTTGTTAAAAGAATAAAACAAGAAGAAACTTGAGAAGGTAAAACAAAAAGGAAAAGATAAATAAAAAAAAAGATGGTGATGATGATAAAAAAAATAGAAGAAGCAGTAAAAGATGAGGAGGAGAAAGATGAAGAGTTTTGAATTATACAAAACTTATCAGAATAAAAATACACCCAAAAATTTTAAAATACACCCAAATTTCTTCGTGTTACACCTAAATATCTCTGTGTTACATCCAAATTTGCTGCAAATACAGAAAAATATTTCTTCTAATGCTGCATTTTTTCTTCTTTTTTTTTCCTTATTTCTTTCTTTCTTTTTGTTAAATAAATGTAAGTTCATCCTCTTTCAAGTAATTTCACAGCATTATGTGTTTCTTTTTTTTCTTTGTTTGATTTTTTTTGTTTTCATTCTTGTTAAGAGAGTAAAACAACAAGAAACTTGAGAAGGTAAAACAAAAAGGAAAAGATGAATAAGAAAAAAAGAAGATGGTGATGATGATGATGATAAAAAAAAAGAAATAGTAGAAGATAAAGAGGAGGAAGAAAAAAAATTTTGAATTATGCAGAATTTATCAGAATAAAAGTACACCCAAATATCTTCGTATTACACCCAAATTTGCTATAAATACAGAAAAATATTTTCTCTAATGCTATATTTTTTCTTTTAAATTGAACCATACCTCAACTACTTTATTGAATTCAAAACAATAAAAAGATTAGAAGAGAAAAAATTTCAATAAAAAAAAGAAAAAAAAAAGGAAGAGGAGAAAAAGGTAGTCAGAGACACGGACCTACGCTTGGTGATGGGGTACTTGCCCAGTTGCCCCCACTCTCATTTTTTTTAAACAAAAAAAAAAGTATATATATAAAATATGCTCCCATTTTAAATTTTAAATGGCCCACTACAAATAAATTAAGCCCAATTATTAAAAATTTCAAATCAATTTTATCTTTCTATTATGTTAACTATTAATTAGTCTAATTAAATTTAGTTTTCTTCTATTCTCAAATTTCAACCGTCACTTATTTATTCTCTTAAATCCTCTTTTTAGTTTAATATTTTTAACATTTTTTTTTATTCCTTGTCTAGTGGTCATCTTCTCTTCGTCAAAAGGTAAATCTTAAATTCTTTTATTTTGTTTTATATAGCTCTCTATAACTCTATGTATCTTTCAATTTCATTGTTTTTCTTTTTTATATTTTTAATTACAAATTTTAATTCAAACAATTATAGTTTAGGTATTAATCTATTTTTTTATTCTCTTCATGAATTTATATATTTTATTTTATTCTCAATTTAGTGATTTTTATTATTTATTTTTGTTTATCTTTCGTTCTATTCTATTATATGTAATTATATTGCATATAAATTTTTAAAGTGAATTGATCAATTTACTAATTTAGAATATATATTTTTTTATTTTTAAAAATAGTAATAGAAAAATATTTCAAAAGAAAGTTACCTCTAGAATCTAAAATCACTCCATTAGATTTGAAGTGAAAAAAGTTAGCGGCTAATGTAATTTTTAGTTTTTTTTTTTTATTCAAATAATTAATGTGCACTTTTATGTTCTTAAATTTAAATTAATATATCTTTTGATAGTAATGTGTATTATTTTTGCCCCTAACATAAATTTTTTGGGTCCGTCACTGGAGATAGTGTTGATAATGACGATAATGAAAAAGAACGTGCAGTAACAAAAAGAAAGAAGAAAAACGTGCAGTAACAGCAAATATGTGAATATAAATAACTTGTAAAGACTTACATAAAAAAATGCTTGTATGTGAAGAATAATTCTTTTAATTATAGGTTGTCTTGTGATATATACTACTATGTATTCAGGCAAAGTGAAGTTAAGAAAATAGATGGAGCTAGTATGTGTATTTTTGTATTGAAAATAAAAAATAATTACTCCTAATCCTTTGTGTTTCAAAATTAAATAACCATCCAATATATATTATGCATATTATAAAAAGGTAATAATTGAATCTTTGCAACAATTAAAATTAAATTGTGTAAAAAACATAGAAAATTGTTCTTAATATAAATAAATGAATAGATGTAAGTTATACGTACTTATAATCAACACAAGTGAATTAAGAGTGTCCTGGAAAAAAATTGTATCGTCTTATTGTTTAAAATATAAAAATTATTACTATAAAATATATAAAAATTATTTAAAAATAGCTAGAGAAAGTAATTATTAAGTAAATGATAAAATTCATTTTATCAACACTACTAGAAATATCACTTTTAATGATTATTTATTTTGTATTTAGTGGTAATAAAAATATTCGCTAATATTTTTACTGATAATTAGATATTAGCCGTTATATACTTTGTTGTTAAAAGATTTTAATAGCAATTATAACAATTGCTTGTAAAAATCTTTTTAATGACCACAAAAATCCTACAACTTTTAATGGCAATTTATTTAATCACTAAAGCTAATTCTAGAATTTTTATAGTATTTCTTTTTAATCATCATTGTTATTTCCACTAAAATCTGAAATCTTTTTTTAATCATAATCATTGTTGTTACATACTAATATATTTATACATAATATATAATTCCAACAAAATAAAACATTCTATTACATTCAAAATAACAAATCTTATTACAATCTTGTTTAATCTCAATTCTTAAAATACAATTTTGTTCTAACAAACTAGACACAAAGTATTCCAATGACAAATCTCAATAATTACATAAAAAAAAATTCCTAATAAATCCCACACTTAAAATGAGATACATAACATAATACATGATACATAATTACATATATAGACACAATACTATAAATTCACACCTCCACAAGTATACAAATTCTCAATGTTTCTAAGTAATACCACTTTTCTGTAACCTTCAAAGAGATCAATAGATGACTTGTCTTCTGGAAGCCACTAAGCCCAGCCTACACCAATGAACCAAACATCATCACCCAAAGAAAAAGAAATATAAATGTGAAGAAAAAATATACCAGAATCTTTATAACTTAATATTAGGATGAGAAAACATATAGATAAATAGGATATACAGTATGAATTTTAGATACCTAAAAAATTTGGTGATGCTGAGAAACACATGGTATTGGTATTGCCTTGAGACAGAAAAAGATGATGCTGAATCAAAGGAAGCTTAAACTTGAGACTCTGGTCTCACTGGGTAATTAGCAACAACAGATAATAACAACGTGTCCTCTTTAATAATTGCTAACACCTATTTAGTGGACTTTTCAATAAATTCGTACTCAAATTCATCCTTGCACAATATAAAAGCACTTGTGCTCAACCAAGCTAATGCACAAGATGCTCATTATTAGATATAAATTAACCATGTTTCTACTTAATCACTCTAACTATTAAGTAGTAAAATAGTTTAATGATGTGATATTAGATTATCAAGGGCAAAAAAAAAAAAAACGGATAAGTAAATGTCCTATTTAGTCTAAAATCAACAAATAATTTCAAGAATTAAATTAGTATTTACTGTAACAAAATAATAATGAAGTAAGTTACTCTTTGTAATGCAAGCGGATAAGTTGGCTGTGTCACGAAAAGAAGGTAAGTTAGGGTCTTTCTTTTACACTATTAATTCTTTAAGGGAGATTTGAAGAGGAGAAAAAAAATTAAAAAAAAAAAAAGAATTTAGACTTATTGAGAGAATAAAAATAAAAGAGAGTTGACCAAATGTAATTTTAACAAAAATATTATTAATGTTATTTTAAATATTTTGGGATAAAAATAAAATAATTAAAACGTTAGGAATAATTAAAATAGTAGAATTCATCCCTGAACATTGATGAAAATCAAAACAGTACTTTATTCTATATCTTTTTATTATAAATTTTGAGAAATTCAAAGGAAAGATATACAAAGTTACACACCAAGACTATAATTGTTATCTCCAACACTTTTCCAATCAAAGCATTTGAGCTGACCATTACCGAAAACCCTACAACAACCCGATTCATGAATCAGCCAATCACACTCTCTACATCGATCACCACGCCTAAAAGAATAAATATCAAAGCGGTGTAGCCTCGTATCAGTGAGCCATGTGAAGCTACAAAAGTATAATGAAGTAGGCCATAATGGGTCAGGGTGAAATTGGAAACTCCAACTTTCACCAACTCTAAGTGTTTGAAACCCATAATCCGATTGAGCGTCCTTGCAATGCAAATTAAGTTGCAGATCTTTTAAACCGTTCGTGATTCGAACTGTCACTGTTTTAGGAGGAAAATATAATCCATCTACACTCTCTCCACCAACGTTTTTGAAACAAATAACTATTGTCAATAGCGTATAAAGTAACATTATAAGGGTTTTGAAAAGCTCCATTTTTGTGCAATGGGTTGCTATAACAATGAATCATTCTTCACACAAAAGACTATGTTGGGTTTATAAATAGGCTTTTTTTTCTTACTATATTACCTCATTTTGGATCATTAATTGCTATTTGATTTGTCATTTACTCACATATTTTTTTTATAGTAATATTAAAAAGACAAAAAAAATTTAATTTATTTTATTTAATATTTATTAATTTTAATCATAATTAATAAATATCAAATAAAATAATTTTTTATTAATTAATAAATATTAAATAATTTTTTGTCATTTATTCACATATTATTTTTATTACTAAAATTTTGTTTTTATTTTTAAATCTTTATAAGTTAGTTTGTGCTTGGATCATTATTGCAATACAACAATATTTAAGATATTATTTCGTACTTTCAATATGTATTGAAAATAAATCAAGTTTGTTTGTGAATTTGATTAAACTCAATTTGTTAATAGTTCAATAAGTTGAATTCATAAACATATGAGTCGAATTTTAATATGAATTTGATATCATTATTTATTAAACTAGTGTATGTATCCATAAGATGTACAAAAAATATTTATTTTTTTATTTATATTTAAAGTATTTTTAATAAAAAATGTTCTTCAACATATTTTAACTTTAAATTAATCTCAATTTAAATTTTTTATTGGTGTAAATACTAAGCAAATGAAAAGTACATAACAAATTAAAGAAGTTTACAAAATAATTCAATTAATTAAAGAAAAAGACGTAATATACTATAAATCAATATATAATTTCTATGAGAAAAACTTGCGTATATATCTTTTTGTAAACAACCAAAATTTTGGACTATATCTCTAATATTAATCATTACACATTCACATGTTATATTTCTATTCTTGTATTGAGATATTTTAACTTTATGTCCAGATATTGTCTTGAGATTTTTAATAAGATTATACTTGCAAAAAAATTAAGATAAAAATAAAAAGCCAAAAGAATATAAATAAAAAATTTAGAAAAAATTATATTTGTAACAATATATTAATTAAATTCAATATTAGAATATAACCTACTAGCCATAATAATTATTAAAAAAAATATAAGCCTCAAATATAAAAAATTATAATCACCTAATACACTAAGGAACATATGTACAATATAGAATTGATCTACTTTAAATTAGAAATAGAAATATTTAATTAATATTAAATTAATTTGATTATTTATTTTTAGAATAAATCATTCTAATTAAATGTGATTCATTTATAAAATTAAAAATCTATTATAATTTTTCAATTAACAATTTCTTTATTTATGTATATTTATATATTAATTATTTAATTAATAATTTTCATATTTTATTTATTTATATATATGTATATATTAATTATACGTAAATATATTATTTAAGTCACTTATATTAATTATTTTTAATTACAATTTTTTTATAATCTATATATATATATATAATCATTTAATGAATTTTTTTTATTTTTTATTATTAATATCATTATATGTGTGATTTTCATAAATTACGATAATTTTCATTAATTATGGTCATCTTTATAAATGACACTGGACAATTAAATTTTAATTATAGTCATTAATTTGATATACATTAATGCTAAATTAATCACACTAGACAAATAAATTTTTAATTAATACTAAACTAATTTGATATATATTAATTATAACAATTAATCGTAGTTATTAACTTAATTTATTTTATACCCATAATTATTTTTTTATATATCTAAATATATATTATTTGATAACTAAATTTTAATTCAATGATCCTATTAATTAATTAATATTAGTGAAATTTTAAGTCAACTAAATATATCGCAGTGGACAACTAAAATTTTTAGTTTTACCGTTATTGTAAATTTTAATCTAACTATTAACTATTTCATACAACGTGAATAAAATATTTTTAGTATCACTAATAATATTATACAAGATTTAGTTTTTATTCGAGTAATAATCTAAAATTATTATTTATTATTAACATATTTTTTTAGTTATAATAGAAGTCAATAAAAATAAAAATAAATTTAAAAATTGAAAAAATAAACTTCATATTAAAAAAAATTAAAAATAACATAATAAAAAATGATCATTGTAATATATAAATTTAAGAAACAATTTAATTTTTTTTAAACTAATTTAATTAAATACTAATATTAGAACTAAATTATTTAAATAATATTTAAGTTATGCTACACCTTAGACACATATAAATTAGAGTTATTCTCGTAACAACCACAAACCGAAATAATGTCATCAGCTTGAATATTTAGAATTGGTATATATTCATACCATCCTCTTGTTAAATAAGTTTTATCATCTGTTATTCATGTACTATAGTAAAATATAGAATAACTAAATTAAAAAACTAAATTGACCTTTATTTTCGTCAATGACATTGCATTGACACACGAGAAGGCTGATAGTTTCAGATAAAAAATTATAATATATTATAAAATTATTTTTTATTATGAAAAATTTAAAAGTAAAAATTTTAAATACAGTATCAATCTTTAAAATTTCATCTCCAAGTCTAATACAATTCTTTGAAAAATGAAAACTGAATCTAAATTGAGAAAACTCAATCTCATTATATGTTCCACTATTCTAATACACATGAGCGAGGGCGATAATATATAAGTAGATCCAACTATTTTTCAATAAAATAGAGTTCAATACTCCATCGTTAAATTTTTACATCAATGTAATTAGAATTCAAATTAATGAATACACAACTTGAGATGGTATTTGATAGATGCTGTGCATTATAAAATATTGCAACAAAAAATAATCGTGTTGTAAGGTTTTCAAAAAGAATAAGTTTGAGTAAAAATAAACATCAAATTATCAAAAGAATCATAGAATAACATAAAAAAATATCATAAAAAAGTATAACTTGTACTTTAAAATGATCAATTTTGATAAAAATAAAAAATAGATATTTTTATTCTATGAAGTATCAAGAATGAATAACAAATTAAAAAATTGAACAAATACTTTGACTCTTAAATATAGACTCATAAACCACAAAAAAAATACTATATATACCTTTTAGTAGTACGAAATTAATTATAAAACTTAATTATTGATATCAATATCAATTTAATACTAATAAAATATACACATGCATAATATAGAAAATATTAACAAAGCTATTATATCACATTTATAGCTAATTATATTTGATTAAAAATTATATTATAATAATAATTAATAATTAAAATGACTGATAATTAATATAATTAGAATGATTAAAAATATTAATAATTAATAATTAATCTAGTTATGTATTAAATATTAATTTTTATATAATTAAAAAAATAATTTTTTAAAATTAATTGAAAAGAAAAATATGTATATTGGTACCAAAATATACCAAATTAATATTTTTTTAACGTTAAAATACTACTTGTTATAGAATAATATATTGATATAATGATGAGTCAAACTTTATATTTAATAAATTTAGCGCATTGGTTTGCAAGCTAACTCGATTATATACCTATTAGATTAGGCTAATATCCTGTAGGAATTGTAGATGCTGTTGGGCACAAGGGAGGAATTTGGTTTCTCTCTGCTAATTTAAAATTTTTTTGTAAAATTTTTTGGGTTATGAATCAATGTGTAACTTTGGAAATTGATGGTGGTGGGCGAAGATGAATCTGCAGTGCGGTTTATGGCAGCCCTCAAGCCACTAATAGAATAGAATTATGGAGTCATCTGCTTGATATTAGTTTGTGCATTCAGAACCCGTGGGTGGTGGTTGGGGATTTTAATGATATTTTGAGTGTTCATGAGGTGAAGGGGGGTAATTTCTATTCGAATCGCAGTAGTATCTTTGCAAGTACTCTAGATTCTTGTGGTCTTTTTGATCTGACAACCTCTGGAAGACGATTTACTTGGTTCCGTAAAATTCAAGAAAACAAAAAAAATTGCAAAGAGATTGGATAGAGCTTGCTGTACTACAGAATGTCGCCTTCTTTTTCCAGAAGCTTTTGTTGAAGTTCTCATCCGTTCCCACTCTGATCATTGTCCCCTACTTATCCGATGTCAAGGAGTTCCTATCAAGAAAGAAAACCGGCCTTTTAGATTCCAAGCGGCATGGACAACGCATCCTGATTACAAGGACATTGTTCAGAAATCTTGGGATAGTACAGACTTTGGCATCCATAGGAAGTTATTGGGGGTTCAAGAAGTTTCGTTGGAATTCAACTCTACGGTCTTCGGCAATATTTTTATTAAAAAGAGGGAATTGGAGGCTTATTTGAATTGTATTCAACGGAAAATGGAAGCTAACGATGATCCGATTTTGAAGCACAAAGAGGAAGAATTGAGAGCTGAGTATAATCTAATTTTGGCCCAGAAAGAATTGTTTTGGTACCAGAAGTCAAGAGATCAATGGGTTCGGTATGGTGATAGAAATACTAGCTTTTTCCATATGCAAACTATCCTTAGAAGAAAATCTAACAAGGTTCCTGGGTTGCTGGTTAGTGATGGGTCCTGGTCTGATGATCCGGAAGTTTTGCAAAGAGAGGTTGTTCATTTCTTCAAAAACCTTTTTTGCTCTATTGAGCCTGTTGAGGTTAATTACATGGGAGAAATTCCTATGCCATCTCTTAGTCAGGATTCTTGTGATAATTTGTCTAAACCAGTAACAACGTTGGAGGTTAAAAAAGCTCTGGATAATATGAGCTTGTTCAAAGCTCCTGAGCCGGATGGTTTTCAAGTTTTTTTCTTCAAGAAATATTGGGATGTGTGGGTCATGAGGTGTGGCATACTATTCAGAAAGCATTCTTAGGGGAGACGTTAAGCCATTCTTTGTTGAAAACTTTGATTGTTCTTATCCCTAAGTGCCACCCTCCAACTAGATTGAAGGATTTTCGGCCAATAAGCCTTTGTAATGTAATTTATAAGCTAGTAACTAAAGTGCTGGTTAATAGATTACGACCATTCTGGATGAAATTGTTAGCCCAACTCAGGGAGGGTTTATACATGGTAGAGGAGCGCTTGATAATATTATTGTGGCCCAAGAAGTTCTTCACTTTTTTAAGCGGACAAAGTCTAGAAAAGGAGCTATGACTTTTAAGATTGATTTAGAAAAGGCTTATGATAGAGTTTATTGGAATTTTCTTAAGCACACTCTTGAATCTTTTGGCTTTCCTTCTCTAATTATTCGACTTGTAATGAATTGTGTTCAGTCTTCAAATCTTTCCATCCTTTGGAATGGGAATAGATTGAACAGCTTCCAACCTCGCAGAGGGCTCAGGCAAGGAGATCCAATTTCTCCTTATTTATTTGTTTTGTGTATGGAGAGATTAGCGTGCTTCATTTCCAAACAAGTTGATAAGGGTATTTGGGATGGTGTGGCTGTTTCTAGAGGGGGACCTAGAGTTTCTCACTTGATGTTTGCAGATGACCTCCTCCTTTTTTGTAAAGCGAAGAAAAATCAAGTTCAGAATGTTGTGCACACCTTAGAGTTGTTCTGCAAAGCTTCAGGTATGAAGGTTAACATTGAAAAATCTAAAGCTATTTGTTCTAGAAATATCTCTAATAGAAGGAAGGAAATGTTGTCTGGTATTTCTCATATTCCTTTTACTAGTGACCTAGGCAAATACTTGGGGGGTGAACCTTAATCATCCTCGAACTGCTAGGTTTATTTTTTTGGACTCTTTAGAGAAGATCAAGAATTAGAAAGGTCGGCTCCTTAACAGAGCAGGCAGGCTTTGCTTAATTAAATCTGTTACTTCTTCTCTTCCTATTTATCAGATGCAAGTGACTTTTTTTCCTACTTAGGTTTGTCAAAAGATTGATTCTATGCTTAGACAATTCTTGTGGAAGGGAAAGGTGGGAGAGCGTTACTTAAATTATGTCAAGTGGAGCAAAGTTGTCACTCCAAGAAAATATGGATGCTTGGGAATTAGAGATACCCAATGTGTAAATTTTGCTTTATTAGGAAAGCTTGTTTGGCAATTACTGCATAATAAAGATAAGCTTTTGGTAAGAATTATGTTGGCAAAATATTTATCTAGGAGGTCTGCTTTTCACCCAATTTTTCTAATAATGTTTCAAGCACTTGGCGAGCGATTTATAAGACAATAGAAAAGCTTCGTGATGGTTTTGATTGGTGTACAGGCAGGATGTCTCAATCCTTTTGGTATCATGCTTGGCGACCATGTGGAACGCTAACTCCTTTGGTTCTTTTTGTACACATCTCTGATTCTCACTTGAAGCTAGAAGATGTGTGGCACCATGGACATTGGCGGTGGGATATTCTTTGCACAATGATTCCAGAAGAAGTTAAAATTGATTTGATGCTCTTTGATCCTATCAAGCAGGCAGGAGATAAAATAGGTTGGTTTTGGACAAACTCAAATACTCTCACCTACTCGACTAAAAGCGGGTATGAATGGCTATTAAAGAAGAAATTTGGCTGGAATGATAATGAAAATTGGCTTTGGCTTTGGCACTTGAGAATACCGGAGAAGATAAAGTGTCTGCTCTGACTTTGTCTCAACAACGGAGTTCCCACAGCTAGTTACCAGTTTCAAAGAGGTCTTGCTACTTCTAATTTTTGTCAGAGATGTTATCTTGCTCTAGAGGATATTAACCACTGCTTTAGGACTTGCCAAAAAATTCGTCAGATTTGGATTAGCTTAAATTTGGGAATGACCGCTGAAGACTCTAGTTTGGATTTTGTGTCTTGGATTCGTTCTAACCTCAACAAAAATCAGTTTCTCTTTACAGTGGTCTTTTGGTGGATTTGGAGGAATAGGAACAATGACATCTTCCATCAAGATAATCCATGGAGTAAGGAGAAAATTGTTCACTTAGTTCAACATGCTGCTCGAGATTTCTCTAGGTTGTTACCAACCAAAAACATATTATTCCGTCCTCTTTGCAATATAACTGGGAACCACCTCCAATGAATGTCTGTAAAGTGAAATGCGATGCAAGCGTTTTTGAAAATAAGCAATTAGCTGGCTTTGGATATATTATTAGAGACAGCATGGGAATTTGGATGAAAGGTTGTTCTGCTAGTATACCTCTTTCTAGTGTTCTCTGTTGTGAGTTTCATGCTATTTGGAGAGGGCTTGTTATGGCTTGGGATTGCAAGTGCAAAGATGTCATATGTGAAACTGATAATCTTGATGCGTTTCTTCTTGTTTCGCGAGGCACAACCAACATGATTACGAATAACTCTGATCTGCTTGACAAAATCAAAGAGATGCTTCAGCGCAATTGGACAGCTACTTTAGTGCTCATCCAACGCATAACAAACAGAGCGGCTGATTTAATGGCTAAGACTGATGCTTTAAACAAGCAGGTGTACCTAGAGTGGTTACTGCCCCCTAATAATTTAGATATTATTATTAGAGATGAGTGCTACTATTTCTTAGGTTCTTTTTCTTTGTGGTATATTTAGTCACCAAAAAAAATAGAAAAGATAATTATTTTTGCTAATATGACATCATATAATTAAATGTACATATAAAACTAATATATACTGACGATATATTAAAATTAAATTATATTTTAAAATAAAAAATACCTGTTAAACAAAAATATTTTTGTACATTCACCACTAAAGGTATGGTCCTTAATGCACTCGTATGCCATTGACGAAGCTTTGACAAATAAATGCAGTGAGTCAATATAGCGTACTCTTGAGAATATTTAATGTATTAATTGCATTTGGAAGCAAATATTTAACATTTTTCATTCCATTCATGGGATTGGATAGGATAGAACCAATTTTAGTTTCTCTCTCAATAATAATTACAATTCTTTCTTTTATTTCAATCCTTGTTTTACTGAATTTAATTCGTCAACGTTACTTTATGACTTTATCAATTGGAGGGTTGGAAGCTTGACGAAGAGGGAGAAAGAAGAGAAAAATTAAAGAGAAAATGACAAATAGATCCCTGATCTTTTGTCCTACGAACATTTTCGTCCCTAATTATTAAAAAATATTTTTAAGTCCCTGACCTTCACAAAACTTGGACAGATCAGTCCCTGACGAAGACATTTGGACGGATCAGTCCCTGACGGAGGCATTTGGACGGAGGAACTGATCCGTCCAAATTTTGTGAAGGTCAGGGACTTAAAATTATTTTTCAATGGTCAAAGACAAAAATGTTCACGAAACAAAAAATCAAGGACCTATTTGTCCTTTTCTCAAAATTAAATAACAAGGAAAGGGGCAGCAAATTTTCTTCAGATATATATTAGTTATCCATTTATGTAAAATGGCAATAACTTATTATTATATTCACATTTAGAATGGTTGTTACTGTGTAAAAATACTACCAAATATATATAGAAGGGACGATTGTTAGACATTGATTTTTCCTTTACTTCAGGTGAAACATAAAAAATTCTATTTAAACTATAATTCACCGAAATAATATTATCATTTATTTATGAATTATAGCGCACAGATAGTACTTAAATTTAGAAAAAGTATAGGTAACGAATAATATTTTTGAATAATGTATGAACAATATGAATTAATAGGGTTAAAAAAGTAAATTAATCTTAAATTTAATTAGTAGTATTAAATTAAGATATATAGTGTATTTTTATTTGATTGGTAGTTGTTCATGTTGTTCAAGATGGTCATTGTTTATCTAGAAATGGATCCTCTCCAATTTTTTTAACACTTGAGGAAATAAAATGTGATCTCTCACTATTAATTTTATAAATGAGATCAAAATTAAATATGAGAGAGAGAATAATAAAAAGTGAGAGATCACGAATGACACCATCCAATTTTTTTTTTATTGGAGAGAATCTACCCTCTTATTTACCTAACACTCCCCTTAAATTTATTAGCAAAACCCAAATAAAGTCAACTTTGCATTCAAGAAGTTTGGTAGTTATATAATAAATAAATATTTTATGAAATATCAATAATGCTAGAAAGATAACATTTAAAGTTATTTTGTTTTGTGTGCAGCAATTTATTGATCAGCAATAGACCCTTAAATAAAGTTTAGATCTGCACCGAATTAGTCATTAACCTATTAAGTTAGGAGATACCATGACAAAAAAAAAAACTTGATAGGGTTAAAATTGAAATTTTACTTATATTCACTCTATATAAAAAGAAAGACAAGAGCTTTCTACAAATTGATCATATCACCAAGTATATCAACCGATTAAATAAAAAGATGACTATATCACTCTCCAAAGTAGTAGTATCAATGTCAATGTTATTAGCCATAATTTTTTCCTTGAATTTCAATGTTGGAGTGGGTGGTGAGGATGACTTGATTCCACCACCCATAGTGGTAGTTTCCATTTACAATAGATTGAACAATAAGGAGCTTGGTGTTCATTGCAAAGACAAACACACAGATTTTGGATTCCAAAGAGTTTCAGTTGGGCATATGTGGGGTTTCACCTTCCGTCCTAATCCTCTTTGGTTCACATCATTATACTTTTGCAGCTTTACATGGTATGGAGCACCAGTTCACCGCTTTGACATTTATGATCACAACCGTGACAAGCATGCTTGTGAAACTTGTGTTTGGGATATCTTTGAAACTGGTCCATGCAGGGCTACGGATAATGATTCTGTACAATGTTATGCTTGGAAACAATAATCATGGTGGGGTGTAACATATATATTACATGATCGATTTTAGTATGGCTATGATGATGATAGTTATAATAATGGTTATATAAATGTTGTTAAAATTAAAGTCAAATTTTTTCTTAAATTTTGATAACGTTTTTTTTAACTATACTTTTTAAAAAATATTGCTAAAATAATAAAAAAGTGTTACTTTAATTTTGACAATATTGATGAGTTTGGAAAACTCTAAACTAAATTGATGATGATCAAACATTATTAACAGCAAAATTATTAAACTAATCTTGGTTAACGTGTTAATTAAAATAATTTTGTTGTGCAGGATTAATATTGGGCCGAAAACAAATTTAGTGTGCTAGCCCAATTTACACTCAGCCTTGGTTTTAATAACAAAAAATGAATGTGGCTGATTTAATGTTACTTGGGCCAAATAATTTTTGATTGCTCCAAACCCAAGTGTGTTACATGCTTTCCATTTGTTTTATGCATGCTCCAAGTTTTATCAGGAAAGCAAATGTTATTAATGGGCCAAGATCAAATAATATTGCAACCAAGCCCAATTTTATAAGAGTTCCTCATGCATGATCCGAAACCAAAGAAGGAAGAAAGCAAAATTGCTTTCAACGGATCCAAAGATTCAAACATTAGATGGATTCCAAAATCCATTTAATTGCAATGTGTTGCATGGGAACTATGAGAGAGAACATGAGTGACTTTGATTTGATGGACATTATTGAAGCTACACGTTACTCAGTAAAGGGATGTAAACATTTACTTTGCTTTATCAAACCACTTTAGTTAATGTCCATATTCTCTTTCTTCTCTCTCACAACTCTTTCTCTCTTCGGTCATTACTCAGGAAATATTGGCAGCCATGGAAGCAAAAGTAAGCTACCGAGATGAAGAGAAAGCAAGCCTAAAGACCATCACAATGATGGCAAGAAAACATACTAAAATAAAAATGAGCTGTGACTAAGATATTCACCAAATGTGGTTAGATTTGGTGAGGTTATCCTGAGTCTTTCATGCTCAAAATGGAAGAAGAAGATTCGGCCAGCTGGAGGAGATTCTTGAAGCATGGCTTGTCTTCGATTCTGCTCAACCACCACAGGAAGTAGCTAGAGTGGCGAAGTGATGGTTGAAGGCAGAGATTGAAGCAGATGAAGTCATCATCATCATGAAGCATCAAGGGCCAGAATTTCATCTTGGAGAGCAAGCCAAGGATGGAGAGCTCGGATTGATGAAGGGTGATGATCAAGAAAGGACTAGAGGTAATTGCATGTTGGTTAATGCATGGTTATCTCTTCTCTCTCTATGTGGCCGAACCGGTTTTGTTGAAGGAAGAAGAAGTTGGTTCAGTTTTGGCTTCAATAAGTGGAGGCTCCCCTCTTCTATATTAAGGGTGGACAGCCATTGTTTGAAGCAAGGAGAAAATTTGAGAGTGCAAGGCACAGAGTTCTCAGAGCTACCTGAGCTAACAGTTTTCTCTTCTCCTTCAATGTATTCTGTTTAGTATTTTTCTGTTTAATTTTGTCATGTCTTGAGTCTCATGGAAAAGGCAAACAGTGATGTTTGTATGAAAAAGCCATAGAGCGGAAAAAGGCAGAGAGTGCAAAATTAAAAGAAAAAGCCATAGATGTCTTAGAGTTCCTTTGTTCATCTATGTTGTGTTTCATGATTCTGTGGGAATCCCCTTGTAAGTTGGGTTAGCACTTTACAAGTTGTAATCTGTTTGATTATAGTGAAATTCCATCATTGTTGTGATGGAGACTGGATGTAGGCTGCACTGCACTTAGCAGCCGAACCAGGATATATCTTGGTGTAATTTTCTTTCTCTCCTACTCCATTCCTGTTTTCTACTGCACAGGAGCAAAAACAAAAAATGTCTCGTGCCAAGTGACGAGATAAAATGAAAATGTCTCGTGGCTAGGGACGAGCTAAAAACAGAAAAGTCTCCTCTGAATCCAGCAAGTGTTAGCAAGCAAAAAAAAGGGGCTAAGATTCAACCCCCCCTTCTCTTAGCCACTGAAACCATCAATTGGTATCAGAGCTTGGTCTCAAAGAGAAGATCCTCATGGCAGAAAACAGTGGCGCAAATGTGGTGTCTTATAATCTAACTGAAGGACAATCAAGCAACAGACCCCCTCTTTTCAATGGGAAAAACTATACCTATTGGAAGGAGAGGATGAAGATATTCGTACAAGCAGTGGATTACAGACTTTGGAAGATTATCCTCGAAGGGCCTAAATTTCCAACTACCACAAGTGCAGAAGGAGTTGTTTCTATCAAACCAGAAGCAAGATGGACCGAGGAAGATAGGAAGAAGGTGGAGTTAAATGCCAAGGCAATAAATCTGCTCAATTGTGCTATCAGCTTTGAGGAGTACCGACGGGTATCAAGATGCACAACGGCAAAGGAAATCTGGGACAAATTGCAAATCACCCATAAAGGAACCACCATTGTCAAGAAGACTCGGGCAGATATGCTAAACAGAGAATATGAAACGTTTGCAATGAAGGAAGGAGAGTCCATTGATGAAATGTTTGAACGTTTCAATGCTATCATTGTTGGCTTAGATGCTCTGGGAATTACACATTCTGATTCTGTGCTAGTGAGAAGAGTGTTGAGATGTCTCACAAAAGAGTGGGAAACTAAAGCCTTAATTATTTCTGAGAGCAGTAGCTTAGACTCTATGACTCTTGATGATTTGAGAGGAAATCTTCTTGCTTTTGAAAATACCTATTTGAAAAAAGATACAAAAAAGAAAGGAATTGCATTTTCTTCTGTGACTAACCCCCTGGATGATGAATCCAGTGATAACTCTTCTGAAAATGAGTTTGTTTTATTTGCAAAAAAATTCAGGAAAATGGCTAAGCTCAGAGGCAAAGGCAGCAGCACAAGGAAAGTGAAGAAAGACCTCAGCAAGGTAACTTGCTACAATTGCAAGGAAATGGGGCATTTCAAATCTGATTGTCCCAAGCTGAAGAAGGAGGAAAAGCCAAAAAGAGGAAAGAAGAAAGGACTGATGGCCACATGGGAAGACTTGGAGAATGATTCTGATGATGATGATGAAGAAACCGAGACCAAGTCACAAACATGTCTCATGGCAGACCACATAGATCAGGTAGTCTTTCATAACCCTAATACTGAAGATCTCCATCTTATGATAGACCACCTTTCTGAAAAAATAAGATGTTTTCTGCTGGAAAATCAAGAACTTGAACAGCAAATTACCATTCTTAAGGCCGAAAACAGTTTTCTAAAAGAAAAAGTGAGAGAGGCCGAAACTGCTTGTGATCTTGTTGAAGAAAATAAGCAGTTAAGAGCCCAAGTTAGGAGCTGTGAAAGTAACCATTGTGTTCTTGCATATGTGGACTGTTTTAAACAAAATGAAGAGTTGCTTAAAAAGGTTAAAAGACTTGAGGAAGACTTGGCCAAATTTACACAAAGTTCTGAAAGTTTAAATCACATCTTGGCTAGTCAAAAACCTCTTTATGATAAGGCTGGGTTGGGGTTTCATAAATCTGAAAATTCACATTTTGAAAATATTGCTTCATCTTCTAATGACACAAGATTTCAAGATCCCACCTACTTTAACAAAAAGGCAACTCCAAGGTTTTGTAGACTATGCAATCGGAATGGACACTTTCCCATTCAATGCTTTTTCGGTGAAAGAATGGTTGGTGACAAAGTTTATAAAATTGTTTTTGATTACAATGGCTTAGGACATAGAAGATGGTTTAACGTAAAAGGATCCAAAAAGATTTGGATACCTAAGGTTACTTAAGCATTGTTTTGTAGGTGTGCCTAGCATCCAAAAGGAAGGAAAATGTGTGGTATATGGACAGCGGATGCTCTAGGCATATGACCGGAAAGGCAACCTTCTTCATAAAGCTTGATGACTATGATGGAGGACTTGTCACTTTCGGTGATGATGCAAAAGGAAAAATTGTGGCTGTTGGGAAAGTTGGTAAAAACTTTTCTTCTTGTATAAATGATGTTCTCCTTGTACATGGCTTGAAACATAATTTGCTTAGTGTTAGTCAACTTTGTGATTTGGGTTTTGAAGTTATTTTTAAGAAATCTGTTTGTTTAGTTGTGTGTGAAAAAACTGGGAATGTTCTTTTTGAAGCTAAAAGATGCAACAATGTGTATGGATTAACTCTTGAGGATTTAAAGGAACAAAATGTAACATGCTTCACATCTTTTGAATCTGAAAAATGGCTTTGGCATAGAAAGTTGGGACATGCTAGCATGTATCAAATTTCTAAGCTAGTTAAAAGAAATTTGGTTAGAGGGATCCCAAACATCAAGTTTGATAAGGATCTTACTTGTGACGCTTGTCAATTAGGCAAACAAGTAAAATCCTCTTTTAAATCAAAAGATGGAATCTCAACCAAACGGCCATTGGAAATGTTACATATTGATCTTTTTGGTCCTACTAGAACTCAAAGTTTAGGAGGTAAACATTATGGTCTTGTGGTGGTAGATGATTACTCTAGATTTGGTTGGGTACTTTTCCTTGCTCATAAGAATGATGCCTTTTATGCTTTTTCCACCCTTTGTAAGAAAATTCAAAATGAAAAGGATTTGAAAATTGCCCATTTAAGAAGTGATCATGGAAGAGAATTTGAAAATCAAGATTTTGAAAAATTCTGTGATGACTTAGGGATTTCTCACAATTTTTCATGTCCTAGAACCCCCCAACAAAATGGAGTGGTTGAAAGAAGGAATAGAAGCCTTCAAGAAATGACTAGGGCTATGTTGTGTGAGAGTGAAATTCCTAAATTCTTATGGGCTGAAGCTGTGAACACAGCATGTTATATTTTGAATAGAACAATCATTAGAAAAGGGTTAAAGAAAACACCTTATGAGCTATGGAAAGGAACCCCTCCAAATCTTAAGTATTTTCATGTTTTTGGATGCAAATGTTTTGTGCTTAATAATAAAGAAAACCTTGGAAAGTTTGATCCAAAATCCTATGAAGGAATGTTTGTTGGATATTCCACCACAAGCAAGGCCTATAGAGTTTATCTCAAGGAGCATAGGACAATAGAGGAATCCATACATGTTACTTTTTGTGATTCTAACTTAATTCCCAGTATTGTGAAGGATATTGATTCAGATTGTGAAGAGGCTGGAACAAATAAAGAAAATCCCAAATCTGTTCAAATTGAAGAATCTGTCAGCCCGGTTTTGTCTCGTCAGATTGGAGGAGACATTTCCATTTTGTCTCCTGAACAGGCACGAGCAACTGAAACAGTGAGACCACCAGAAGTTCATCAAAGCTCTACACCTGTCCGAAAGCCTAGAGAATGGAAGTCTATGAGAGGTTATCCTCATGATTTCATCATTGGTGATCCCTCTCATGGTGTAACAACAAGATCATCCACCAAAAGGCAAGCCGAACCTAGCAATCTTGCTCTCTTGTCACAAATAGAGCCCAACAATGTCAAACAAGCTCTTGAGGATCCATCATGGGTTAAAGCAATGCAAGAAGAGCTTGCTCAATTTGACAAGAATGAGGTTTGGACACTAGTACCTCATCCGGATGGTAAGAAAGTTACCGGTACTAAGTGGGTATTTAAAAATAAACTTGGTGAGGATGGACAAGTTGTTCGTAACAAGGCTAGATTAGTGGCCCAAGGTTACGATCAAGAAGAGGGTATAGATTTTGATGAGTCTTTTGCTCCGGTAGCTAGAATGGAAGCAATTAGATTGCTTCTTGCCTATGCCGCCCATAAAGGTTTCAAAATGTTTCAAATGGATGTTAAGTGTGCTTTCCTTAATGGCTTTATTGATAGAGAAGTGTATGTGGCACAACCCCCCGGTTTTGAACAAAAAGAGTTTCCAAATCATGTTTTCAAATTAACTAAGGCCCTTTATGGTCTTAGACAAGCTCCAAGAGCTTGGTATGAAAGGCTTAGTGCCTTCTTGTTGGAAAATAAATTTCAAAGGAGAACCACCGACACTACTTTATTTATCAAAGCATCTAATGATGACATGCTTCTTGTTCAAGTTTATGTTGATGACATTGTATTTGGATCGGCAAACATTTCCTTGTGTGAAGAGTTTGGAAAACTCATGACTAGTGAGTTTGAAATGAGTTTAATGGGAGAGCTTACCTTCTTTCTTGGCCTCCAAATTAAATAAACTCCTAGTGGTACTTTTATTTACCAAGGAAAGTATGCAAAAGAACTTATCAAAAAATTTGGCCTAGAAAATTCCAAAGCAATGAGTACACCAATGCATCCCAACACAAAACTTGAAAAGGATGATGATGGTCAAGATGTGGATGAAACAAGGTATAGAGGAATGATAGGTTCACTCATGTACCTTACCTCCTCTAGACCGGATATTGTTCAAAGTGTGGGTGTATGTTCAAGATTTCAATCTCACCCAAAAGAATCCCATCTTACGGCTGTTAAACGCATCATTAGATACATTAAGGGAACTTGTGATTATGGCTTGTGGTATCCTAAATCTGATGAATTTTGTGCAGTAGGGTTTTGTGATGCAGATTATGCGGGAGATAGAGTGGATAGAAGAAGCACGTCCGGCATGTGTTGCTTCCTTGGAAGCTCACTCAATATGTGGTCAAGCAAGAAACAAGCCACAGTGGCTTTATCCACAGCTGAAGCAGAATACATTTCCGCATCTGCATGTTGCACTCAACTAATTTGGTTAAAAACACAATTAGAAGATTACAAATTAAAAATCAATAGTATACCCTTATTTTGTGACAATATGAGTGCTATAAACATCTCAAAAAATCCTGTTCTGCACTCAAGAACAAAGCACATTGAAATTAAATATCATTTCATTAGAGAACATGTGCAAAAGGAAACTATTGATATTCAATTTGTAAAATCTGAAGACCAAATTGCTGATATTTTTACAAAACCACTCTATGAAGACAGATTCTGTACCTTGAGAAAAAGTTTGGGAATGTTTGATTTAAGTTTCATTGAAAATTTGTGAATTTTTTAACTCTGTTCAGTTTTGTCTCGTAGGTTTGGACGAGATAAAAACGCAAGCTTGATGGAGGAGCTCTGTTCAGGGGGAGGCAACACAGATTTAAATTCTCCTGGGCCCCACCTAATAAATTCTGACCCCACCATGGCAGTTTAGTTAGTTATTCCTTCCTTGAAAAATAAAATCACAAAATCTCTTAGATTGTCTTTTCAAATCTAGTTGGAAGATACATGTTGTCAAATCATATCTTTTCCTTCCAACTAAATCCCTTGATTCAAGGAAAAACTCCCTCTTTATCACTTTTTGAAACTCCCATTTGGATAATAACCGTGCCATTATGGTCATTAACCTCCCATCATCTCTCTCCAATCCTCATTTATTGCACCTCTAACCTCCTTTCATCCTCCTCTCATTCGGCCCTCACCCCTTCATATTCAACCCATCATTCATCCACCATGAAAAAGAAAACCGCTGTTAGGCGAAGTAGCCGAACCCCCATTCCAAAAAACCCACCTTTCTCATCACCTCCAACCCATACACATATCCATCTCCATTCTACCTCATCCTCTACTCAGTCACCTCCCTCCAAGAAAACCGAAACCATGCGCCGAAAGGTTATTGCTCAAAAAACCTCAGGGAGAGGCAAGACAGGGAAGAACAAGCAACCAAATGTTGAAGAAGATGAAGAAGACTCACAGACTACTCCACCTCCATCACCACCAAAAAGATCTACCCCTCATGCAAAAAGCTCTCACAAGAAACAGAAAACCTTTGCTCTGCATGACACAAGCGAACCCCCCAATCTGGAATCTCTAGAGTTCAAAAATAAATTCCACAAAACTCATTCACATTTTGATCCTTCTCGCTTCCACTCATGTGCATTCTATGAATTTCACAAAGACGTTCTTCTGCAGCGCCATCTCTGCCCCTCTTACTTGGTGAACCTTCCAAATCTTGCCACCAAAGGAATGAACTTTTCGTCTCTGTTTGATGCTCTGAAATGGACTCCTCTGACTCACATTCAGAAATTGGTATACCCGGGGCTGGTCCGGGAATTTTATGCAAACATGCGTTTGATTGGTGGGTCAATCCACTCTTACGTCAAGCGTGTTTACATAACCCTCACCCCTCAAACCATTGGTGCTGCTCTTGGGTATGAAGATGAGGGACCAAATGTTTATATGGTTGATAAATGGGATAATCAAGTGGGAGTTACTCAACAAACTGTCATGCAACACATCTGTGCCAACCTGTCCGGGCTTGATGGATTAATCCCAACTCACAAATCCCTCGGCCCAGAGAACTCTCTGTTACACCGTATCATCACTCATATCATCACTCCTCAAAGTGGTTCTCATCATAGAGTAACAGTTTCTGATTCTATCATCCTCTTTGCTCTTATTACTTCCACTCCAATTTCATTTGCTTATATTATGACACGTCATATGTGGGAAGCAGTAAGAAGCACAAAAAAGGCTAATCTTCCTTATGGCATGTTTCTTACATGTATATTTGAATATTTTAAGGTTGATTTGTCTAATGAATCTGTTGAGAACAAAGTGTCACAGATTAAAGGAGGAGGAGTCTCGAACAAGAAAAGCAAGCAGTCTGTTGCCTCCGAACCCTCTCTAAGCGATTTGGAAAGCCACCCTGAACCCTCAAAGGTCACGGCATCCATCAGGGAGGCTCTCAGTGAATTCCGCAATATGTCCAAATTGATGCTTAAGTCAAGCAAGGCTGCCCGGAAACTGGCGTATGCAAATGAGAAAGCCTGGAAGAAGTGCTATGAAAGGGTCGGTTTCATGATTCAAACTTTTGATGATGAAATGGGAACAGGAGATTATGAAGATGATTCTGGTTCTGAGTTCAATGTTTCTGATGATTAGCGACTATTTCTCTACTTTTATTTGATATTGGCAACAATAGGCTCAATCCTTCTTTTGTTTTTTGTAAAGGCATGACTTGATACTCCCTGCCGTATGATACTCTGAACAATTACTGCTTTGTTATAAATATTATGTATTGCTCATGTCTCTTGTTGCAGGTCTTTATGCCCCTTGATGCCAAAAGGGGGAGGAAATTTAGATTCCAAAATTGAAATTGGAATAAAACAGGGGCTGGAAAAACAGGGGACAAGGGTTGAAATTTTCAAATTGAAAATTCATGATTATCCTTGTTCAAAGAATGCATTTGCTCTATTATGATCCCTGCTGAATGAACTGCATTTGGCACTTGGATTATAATGATGTTTGATATATTGTGATGCCTGACTAATGGTTCATATTTGACAAACTTGTTGGTTTGAAAAATTTATTTTTGGCAGCTCCCTTAAACTGTGATATCTAAACATCTGCCATGTTTTGATGTACTAATATGTGTTTCAAAAATATTTTCCCTATTTTGAATGACATTGCTCTGATATCTGGACTGAAAAATGTTTGAAAACTTTCTGAACAACACTGGTTTGTGTTCTGTTTATATGTGTATGTTTGAGCAGATAATCAATTTATTGATAACAAATGAGTTTTGATTATCATCACATTCTACTCATAAATCAAGCATTCAACATTTCAAAATAAAATATGTTGAATAACATTGTTACTTGAAGCTTGATCCAATTGTTACAGGTTAAGTGCTTCCCTTGATAAAAATAGCACATATTAAGGGGGAGCCATGTGACAATTTGAAAGGGAAAGAAATTCAATCTTCAAAGGGAGTATTCTTTACTCTATCCTTAAATTTCTTTCCATTTCAATTTTAATAATGTTTGTCATCAAGGGGGAGATTGATGAGTTTGGAAAACTCTAAACTAAATTGATGATGATCAAACATTATTAACAGCAAAATTATTAAACTAATCTTGGTTAATGTGTTAATTAAAATAATTTTGTTGTGCAGGATTAATATTGGGCCGAAAACAAATTTAGTGTGCTAGCCCAATTTACACTCAGCCTTGGTTTTAATAACAAAAAATGAATGTGGCTGATTTAATGTTACTTGGGCCAAATAATTTTTGATTGCTCCAAACCCAAGTGTGTTACATGCTTTCCATTTGTTTTATGCATGCTCCAAGTTTTATCAGGAAAGCAAATGTTATTAATGGGCCAAGATCAAATAATATTGCAACCAAGCCCAATTTTATAAGAGTTCCTCATGCATGATCCGAAACCAAAGAAGGAAGAAAGCAAAATTTCTTTCAACGGATCCAAAGATTCAAACATTAGATGGATTCCAAAATCCATTTAATTGCAATGTGTTGCATGGGAACTATGAGAGAGAACATGAGTGACTTTGATTTGATGGACATTATTGAAGCTACACGTTACTCAGTAAAGGGATGTAAACATTTACTTTGCTTTATCAAACCACTTTAGTTAATGTCCATATTCTCTTTCT
Source organism: Arachis hypogaea (assembly GCF_003086295.3). Taxonomy (NCBI): domain Eukaryota; kingdom Viridiplantae; phylum Streptophyta; class Magnoliopsida; order Fabales; family Fabaceae; genus Arachis; species Arachis hypogaea. Next base: position 153,241,620 of record NC_092050.1, read on the forward strand.
TCTCTCTCACAACTCTTTCTCTCTTCGGTCATTACTCAGGAAATATTGGCAGCCATGGAAGCAAAAGTAAGCTACCGAGATGAAGAGAAAGCAAGCCTAAAGACCATCACAATGATGGCAAGAAAACATACTAAAATAAAAATGAGCTGTGACTAAGATATTCACCAAATGTGGTTAGATTTGGTGAGGTTATCCTGAGTCTTTCATGCTCAAAATGGAAGAAGAAGATTCGGCCAGCTGGAGGAGATTCTTGAAGCATGGCTTGTCTTCGATTCTGCTCAACCACCACAGGAAGTAGCTAGAGTGGCGAAGTGATGGTTGAAGGCAGAGATTGAAGCAGATGAAGTCATCATCATCATGAAGCATCAAGGGCCAGAATTTCATCTTGGAGAGCAAGCCAAGGATGGAGAGCTCGGATTGATGAAGGGTGATGATCAAGAAAGGACTAGAGGTAATTGCATGTTGGTTAATGCATGGTTATCTCTTCTCTCTCTATGTGGCCGAACCGGTTTTGTTGAAGGAAGAAGAAGTTGGTTCAGTTTTGGCTTCAATAAGTGGAGGCTCCCCTCTTCTATATTAAGGGTGGACAGCCATTGTTTGAAGTAAGGAGAAAATTTGAGAGTGCAAGGCACAGAGTTCTCAGAGCTACCTGAGCTAACAGTTTTCTCTTCTCCTTCAATGTATTCTGTTTAGTATTTTTCTGTTTAATTTTGTCATGTCTTGAGTCTCATGGAAAAGGCAAACAGTGATGTTTGTATGAAAAAGCCATAGAGCGGAAAAAGGCAGAGAGTGCAAAATTAAAAGAAAAAGCCATAGATGTCTTAGAGTTCCTTTGTTCATCTATGTTGTGTTTCATGATTCTGTGGGAATCCCCTTGTAAGTTGGGTTAGCACTTTACAAGTTGTAATCTGTTTGATTATAGTGAAATTCCATCATTGTTGTGATGGAGACTGGATGTAGGCTGCACTGCACTTAGCAGCCGAACCAGGATATATCTTGGTGTAATTTTCTTTCTCTCCTACTCCATTCCTGTTTTCTACTGCACAGGAGTAAAAACAAAAAATGTCTCGTGCCAAGTGACGAGATAAAATGAAAATGTCTCGTGGCTAGGGACGAGCTAAAAACAGAAAAGTCTCCTTTGAATCCAGCAAGTGTTAGCAAGCAAAAAAAAGGGGCTAAGATTCAACCCCCTTCTCTTAGCCACTAAAACCATCAAATATTTTTTAAAATATTATAAATATAGCAGTCATCGTAGTATAAATATACTAGAACGAGATTATATATATAGCTTGATGTTTTTATATTTTGTCTTTTGAATTTCATATATTCAATATAAATAAATGAATAATATGCGTATAGCCGCATATATATATCATTAATAAATACGAAAAATAGAAGCAACTTTTGTGCAATTTAATTTCCGTTCCTTTTTATTTGTTACTTTAGCATGCCTTTCTTTGTTTCGTAATATTTATTAATTTTATTTTTATATGCATATATTATTGAATCTTCAATTACCATATCATTAATTTATTAAAAAAATATTAAAAATGACTATGTTATTCTCTCTCTCTCTCATTTTTAATTATGGATTGTCTTGTGATATATACTACTATGTATTCAGGCAAAGTGAAGTTAAGAAAATAGATGGAGCTAGTATGTGTATTTTTTTTATTGAAAATAAAAAATAATTACTCCTAATCCTTTGTGTTTCAAAACTAAATAACCATCCAAAAATTTAAAAAAAATATATATGCATATTATAAAAAAGGTAATAGTTGAATCTTTGCAACTTAAAATTAAATTGTGTAAAAAACATAGAAAATTGTTCTTAAATAAATGAATAGATGTAAGTTATACTATACGTACTTATAATCACCACAAGTGAATAAAGAGTGTCATGGAAAAAAATTGTATCGTCTTATTGTTTAAAATATAAAAATTAGAGAAAAGGACAAATAAATTCCTGACCTTTTATTTTGCGGACATTTTTGTCTCTGACCATTAGAAAATAATTTTAAGTCCCTGACGTCCTTAAAAGTTGGACGGATCGGTCCCTCCATTCAAAAGCCACCGTCAGATCCAACGGAAAAGGCTGACGTGGCTCCCCTTCTGCTTACCTGACATCACGGCTGCCCACGTGGCACGTTAGTGGGATGGAGGGGTAAGCAGAGGGGGAGCCACGTCAGTCTTTTCCGTTGGGCTTGACGGTAGCTTTTGGACGGAGGGACTGATCCGTCCAACTTTTAAGAACGCCAGGGACTTAAAAGTATTTTTCAATAGTTAAAGACGAAAATGTCTGCAAGATAAAAGGTCAGGGACTTATTTGTTCTTTTCTCTAATTATTACTATAAAATATATAAAAATTATTTAAAAATAGCTAGAAAGAGAGAGTAATTATTAAATAAATGATAAAGTTTATTTTATCAACACTACTAGAAATATCACTTTTAACTATCATTTATTTTGTATTTAATAGTGATAAAAATAGCCACTAATATTTTTACCGTCAATTTGACATTAGTCGCCATATACTTTATTGTTAAAAGATTTTAATAGTAATTATAACAATTACTGGTAACAATCTTTTTCATAACCGCAAAAATTCTACATTTTTTAGTGACAATTTATATAATCACTAAAGCTAATTTTAGAATTTTCATAATATTCCTTTTTAGTCCTCATTATTATTACCGTTAAAATTTTAAATATATTTTTTTAATTATAATCATTGTTGTTACATACTAATATATTTATACATAATATATAATTCCAACAAAACGAAAAACTCTATTACATTCACAATAACAAATTTGGTTGAATCTCAATTCTTAAAATACAATTTTGCTCGAACAAACTAGCTAGCCACAAAGTATTCCAATGGCAAATGTCAATAATTATCAGAAGCAATTTTTCTTAATAAATTCTACACTTAAAATGAGATGCATATACCATTTTTCTGTAAACTGCTAGCATGATATTGTCCGCTTTATCACACAAGGTCTCACGATTTTATTTTTGACGATAGAGATGATAGCAAAACCCCCCACACTCACTCGTCAAAACACCCCATGTTATGGAGAGGTATCCACACCCTTATAAAGCATGTTTCGTTCTTCTCCCCAACCGATGTGGGACCTTACAATTACAGCCTCTAAAGCTGAGAAACACATGGTATTGGTAATGCCTTGAGACAGAAAAAGATGATGCTGAATCAAAGGAAGCTTGCACTTGAGACTCTGGTCTGACTGGGTAATTAGCAACAACAGATAATAACTCAAATTCATCCCTGCACAATATAAAAGCACTTGTGCTCAACCAAGCTAATGCACAAGATGCTCATTATTATTAGATATAAACTAACCATGTTATTCTACTTAACCACTCTAACTATTAAGTGAAATAGTTTAATGATGTGATATTAGATTATCAATGGCCAAAAAATGTAAAATCGTATCCTTATTACTACCACGCTTAAAGTTCAAAGACATAAAAAAAAAAAAGTAAATGTCCTGTTTAATCCTAAATCCACAAATAATTTCAAGAACTAAATTAGTATTTATTGTAACAAAATAATAATAAAGTAAGTTACTCTTTGTATTGCTAGCCGAATATGTTGGCTATATCACGAAGAGAAAGTAAGTTAGAATCTCTCTTTTATACTATTAATTTTCTAAGAGAGATTTAAGGAAAAGGAAGAAAAGAGTAGGAGAATAGAGTTTGGAGAAAATAAAAGTAGGAGGGAGTTGACCAAATATAATTTTAACAAAAATATTATTAATTAATAGTATAACAATTTCGTTAAGTGTATATTAGTGATGGATTTGTCGGTAAAATAATATTGATGCTATTTTAAATGTTTTGGGATAAAAATAAAACGATTAAAATATTAGGAACTAAAATAGTAAAATTCACTCTTAAATATTAATGGAGATTAAAATAGTATTTTATTCTATATTTTTTTTTACGGTTATGCTAAATAGACAAAAAAAATTAGATAAAATTTGACTTATTTAATATTTATTAATTATTATAATAATTAATAAATATTAAATAAGATAAATTCTAGTTATTTTCGGCTAATTTATTTTGTTTACTAAACATTTTCGATCTTTTTATTATAAATTTTGAGAAATTGAAAGGAAAGATATACAAAGTTACACACCAAGATTATTCTTGTTATCTCCAATACTTTTCCAATCAAAGCATTTGAGCTGACCATTACTGAAAACCCTACAACAACCCGATTCATGAATCAGCCAATCACACTCTCTACATCGATCACCACGCCTAAAAGAATAAATATCAAAGCGGTGCAGCCTCGTATCAGTGAGCCATGTGAAGCTACAAAAGTATAATGAAGTAGGCCATAATGGGTCAGGGTGAAATTGGAAACTCCAACTTTCACCAACTCTAAGTGTTTGAAACCCATAATCCGATTGAGCGTCCTTGCAATGCAAATCAAGTTGCAGATCTTTTAAACCGTTCGTGATTCGAACTGTTACTGTTTTAGGAGGAAAATATAATCCATCTACACTCTCTCCACCAACATTTTTGAAACAAATAACTATTGTCAATAGCGTATAAAGTGATATTATAAGGGTTTTGAAAAACTCCATTTTTGTGCAATGGGTTGCTATAACAATGAATCATTCTTCACACAAAAGACTATGTTGGGTTTATAAATAGGGCTTTTTTTCTTACTTTATTGCCTCATTTTGGATCATTAATTGCTATTTGATTTGTCATTTACTCATATATTTTTTTTATAGTAATATTAAAAAAACAAAAAAAATTTATTTTATTTTATTTAATATTTATTAATTCTAAGTAATTTTTTTATTAATTAATAAATACTAAATAAATTTTGTCATTTATTCACATATTGTTTTTATTACTAAAATTTTATTTTTATTTTTAAATCTTTATAAGTTAGTTTGTGCGTGGACCATTATTACAATACAGCTGTATTTAGGATTTTTTATTTATATAAATTAAATAATTATATTATTTATCGATCCATTATTTTCAGTGTTTTTACCGAAATCCATTTTTAAGTATATTTTGTTTATAGTGTAAACGAATTAATTTTGCACGTATTTCGTTTATAATGTAAACGAAATACACTAAATATCATGATAAGTATATATTTTATTTACAGTATAAACAAAATACGTGCAAAATACACTGTAAATGAAATACGAATACCTGTAGTTATAAAAAATTTAATTTTTAGAGGTATAAAAATATAATCTTTAAAATGATAAAATAGTATTAAAAATATAATTTTGACCGATTTAAAAAATAAAATTCGATATATGTTTTTTAATTTAAATCTTATCTATATTTTAAAATTTAAACTAATAAATTATTATTCTAAAAGTTTCAGTTAATACAGGAGATAGACGATTTTAACAAGCGGTTTTAACTCAAGTGACATAATTCAAAACTGCCCATTCAAACACGTAATTTAAATTTGTCCATTTAAATCGTAACGATCAAATCATAATTTAAAATGGCGATCACATTATATTCTAAAAACCATCTCATTTAAATTAGTACTCTAAAAACATAAAAAATTTAAAAATTCTAATATAATTTGAACATTTTAAATAATTGAGTACATGAAAAATCTTATAAAATTTGTTATATTAAAATGACAGGTTTAAATTGCGTGACTTCAATTAAAATCGCTCATTAATTGAAATGTTCCCATTTGTAGAATAACAACGTGCGAAAATTATTAGTTTAAATTTTTAAATATATATGAGATTTAAATTAATTAAGATAGAATTATAAGTTATATTTTTATATAATCTAATTTTATTTTTTAAATTGATCAAAATTATATTTTTAATACCATTTTATCATTTTAAAAACTATATTTTTATATCTATAAAAATTAAATTTTTTATAATTACAGATACTCATATTTCATTTACAGTATAAATAAAATACGTGTAAAATTAATTCGTTTACATTTTAAACAAAATAGGCTTAAAAACGAATTTTGGTAAAAATACTAAAAATAATAGAAATCAGTAAATAAGATAATTATTTAATTTATATAAATAAAAAATCCAGTATTTAAGACAAATTATTTCGTACTTTCAATGTGCATTGAAAGTAAATTTGATCAAACTCAATTTGTTAATAGTTCAATAAATTGAGCTCATAAATATATGAATCTTGTATTCGTGAGATGCACAAAAAATATTTATGTTTTTATTATATCTGAAGTATTTTTAATAAAAAAATATTTTTCAATATATTTTAATTTTAAATTAATCTCAATTTAATATTTTTTATTGGTGTAAATACTAAGCAAATGAAAAGTACATAACAAAAAAATTTACAAAATAATTCAATTAATTAAAGAAAAAGCTGTAGTATGTGATAAATTAATGTCTTAATTTATATAAAAAAATGTACGTATATATCCTTTTGTAAACAACCAAAATTTTAGGCTATATCTCCAATATTGATTATTGCACATTCACAGGCTGTATCTCTATTCTTGTATTGAGATATTCTAACTTTAAGTTTCTAAACTTTATGTCCAGATGTTGTCTTGAGATTCTTAATAAGATTATACTTACAAATAAAATAAAATAAAATAAAATAAAAGAACAAAAAATATAAATAAAAAACTTAAAAAAATTACATTTGTAATAATATATTAAATTCAATATTAGAATATAACCTAGTAGCCATAAAAATTATTAAAAATAATATAAGTCTCAAATATAAAAAGTTATAATCACTTAATACACCAAGGGACATATGTATAAAGTAGGATTGATCTATTTTAAATTAGAAATAAAAATATTTAATTAATATTAAATTAATTTGATTATTTATTTTTAGAATAAATCATTCTAATTATATGTGATTGATTTATAAAATTAAAAATCTACTATAATTTTTTTAATTAATAATTTTTTCATTTATGTATATATTAATTATTTAATTAATGATTTTCATATTCTCTTGATATATTATTTTGTTTAAATAATTTTAAATATTTTTATTTATGTATATGTATATATTAATTATACGTAAATATATTTAAGTGACTTATATGAATTATTTTTTAATTATGAATATTTTATTTATAATATATATATATATATGATTCATTTAATAATTTTTTATTTTTTATTATTAATATCATTATATGTGTGATTTTCATAAATCACGATAATCTTTATTAATTATGGTAATCTTTATAAATTACATTGGACAATTAAATTTTAATTATAGTCATTAATTTGATATACATTATTGTTAAATTAATCACACTAGACAAATAAATTTTTAATTAATACTAAATTAATTTAATATATTAATTATAGTAATTAATCATAGTTATTAACTTAATTTTAATTTTTTATACCCATAATTATTTTATATATATATATCTAAATATATAATTATTTGATAACTAAATTTTAACTCAATGATCCTATTAATTAATGTTAGTGAAATTTTAACTCAATTAAATATATCGCAGTGGATAACTAAAACTTTTAACTTTACAGTTGTTGTAAATTTTAATCCAACTATTAACTATTTTATACAATGTGAATAAAATTTTTTTAGTACAACTACTAATATTATACAGGATTTAGTTTTTATTCGAGTAATAATCTAAAATTATTATTTATTATTAACATATTTTTTTACTTAATTATTTTTTTAGTTATAATGGGAGTCAATAAAAAAAAATAAATTTAAAAATTGAAAAAAAGAAATTTCATATTAAAAAAATTAAAAATAACATAATAAAACATAATCGTTGTAATATATAAATTTAGGTAATAATTTAATTTTTTAATGCTAATTTAATTAAATACTAATATTAGAATTAAATTATTTAAATAATATTTAAGTTATACTACATCTTAAACATATATAGATTAGAGTCATTCTCGTAACAATCGCAAACTGAAATAATGTCATCAACTTGAATATTTAGAATTGGTATATATTCATACCATCCTTTTGTTAAATAAGTTTCTTCATCTGTTATCCATGTACTATTGTAAGATATAGAATAGCTACATCAAAAAATTAAATTGACCTTTATTTTCATCAATGATATTGCATTGACGCACGAGAAGGGTAGTTTCAGATAAAAAATTACAATATATTATAAAATTATTTTTTATTATGAAAAGTTTAAAAGTGAAAATTTTAAATACAGTATCAATCTTTGAAATTACATCTCCAAGTCTAATACAATTCTTTGAAAATTGAACCTAAATTGAGGAAACTCAATCTCATTATATGCTCTACTGTTCTAGTACACATGAGGGACGGCCATAATATATATGAGTAGATCCAACTATTTTTCAGTAAAATAGTTCAATATTCTTTCGTTAAACTCTTACATCCCAACTTAAGGTAGTATTTGATATATATATGTGGTGTATTATAAAAGATTATAACAAAAAATAATCGCTTTGTAGTAACTTATACTTTAAAATGATCAATTTCGATAAAAATAAAGAATATCTGATCTATTTTTATTCTATGAAATAATCAAGAATAAATAACAAATTAAAAAGTTAAACAAAAAACTTTGACTTTTAAATATAGATTCATGAATCACAAAAAATTTTAGTCATATGAAATTAATTATTGATATCAATAATATCAATTTAATACTAATAAGATACATACATGCATAATAGAAAATATTAATAAAACTATTATATCACATTTATAGTTAATTATATTTTATTAAAAATTATATTATAATAATAATTAACAATTAGAACAATTGACAATTAATATAATTAGGATGATTAAAAATATTAATAATTCATAATTAGTTTAATTATGTATTAAATATTAATTTTTATATAATTAAAAAGAAGATAATTCTTTAAAATAAATTATATATATATATATATATATATAGAGAGAGAGAGAGAGAGGGGTACCGAAATGCACTAAATCAATATTTTCTTGACGCTAAAATACTATTCGTTATAGAATAATATACTGATATAATGATATAATGATGAGTCCAACTTTATCTTTAATAAACTTAGCGCATTGGTTTGCAAACAAACTCGATTATATACATATATAATGATTATAACATAATTATAACACATATGTACACATAATTATAACATCATATTTATGAGGGCACACTGTTTTTAGTTTTTGTCATATTTAAATTGTAATATTTTTGTTTTTGTTATTATAGTTAAATAGGATAATGAATTAAAACGTGATCAGTCTAATCAAATTATTTATAATAAAAGAGAGTAATATATCTATATATATTAATGTTTTGATATAAAATTTTATAGTCACATTTTCATATATGATCCATAAAAGACATTAACTATAATTAATAAATAAGCAATATATATAATTAATAATGATTTTTATATATAAGTTAAAATTTATTTGTATAAAATTATATGTTATATTCATATTATTTGAATTAGTTTGTAAATTTTTTGTGAGCTAAATTTAAATTTTATAAATAAATTTTATTGTTAATGGATCGAAACTGTTATTTATGAGCGAAACTTGATTTTGATTTTTGACCTACTTCATCTCAACTCGATTCATTTATAGCTCTCCTTTCAGCGGACAATTAATATGGTAAAGTTAAGAAATTCAATAAGAAATAAGTGTGGATAGAGAATGGATATACAACTGAGAAATGGAAAGGCTTAAATATTTGCATCCAAATGCAATTAATATATTAATTGAATGTTCGCACAAGTAAACAATATAACAAATAGCGAAAATGCGGTCCTTTGAGAGAAAATGACAAAATGTGACTATGGCAAAAATATCAAATACAGAAAATTGAGGATGAAATTATGAGTAATTATCTAAATCACTTTTGAAGAATTTTAAAAATAAATATTTTAATTTTTAAAAAAAATTAATATACAAAAATATCTTTAAAATTTTACTCCGACAGATAAATTAGTTTAGACTTTATTTTTTGGTAAAGTAATTACTTAGATTAGTCCCAAAAATTTTAAAAACAGATATTTTAATTTCCAAAAAAGATTAATATACAGATCAATTTCTAACTTTTTTTCTATTTGATATAACAGTCTTTCGTCTAAAAAAAAGTAAAATAAAATTATTATTATTATTATTTACACAATATTTTTTGTATTTTTTAGACAAAAATAATAATAAATTTATTCATTAGATTTTTATATATGTATTGATGATATAAAAAGTATATATATATATGGTCACTCAATAATAATAATAATAATAATAATAATAATAATAATAATAATAATAATAATAATAATAATAATCAATAAAATTATTAGAGATTATTCTATAAGAAATTTAAGGTTGAAACTATTTGATTTTTTTGTATTTAATATAATCAAAAGATGTTATATTTTAAAAAATATGTTTGTATTAAAAAATATATTTTAATTTGGATTTTAAAGCATCATTATTTACCTTATTTGTTTTTAACAAAAAGAGTGTATTAATATGCTAGCTAGTGTCATCGTTCACATACACAAAACTAAGTTAATAATAATAAAAGTTAACATATAGTAAAAGTAAAATAGACTAGAGATTATTATGTCTATCAGAGAAAAACATTAGGAATTGATCTGTGTATTAATTTTCCTTGGGACTAAAATGTTCGCTTTTAAAATCTTTGAAGATTGATTTGAGTAATTACTCTACCGAAAAATAAACTGGGAACTAATTTATCCGTCGGAGTAAAATTTTAGAGATTGATTTGTATATTAATTTTTTTTAGACTAAAATATCTGCTTTTAAAAACGTTTGGGGACTGATTTGAGTAATTACTCTAAAATTATTATATGTTTTTGGTCGCCGAGGATGAGTTTTTTTTTTTTTTGGGTCAGGGAGGATGAAATTTGTAATGTGCAATGTTTCATGTTCCTTTTGGTAGAATCATACCGGCCCAATCCGTTTTGGACGGGTCATTATGGGGTAAGGAAAGTAGTCCATTTTGTCACTTTAGACATAAAAGGCCCAACACTCAAGCTTCTGAAATTTAAGAATTTCAATTAATGCGCATGACCAAAAAATGTTTGAATTAATACAGCTAAGGTTTTAGTTGAATGACAAAATATAGTATATCTTAATGGATGAAATTCTTAAATATTGAGTGTGTGAGTGTTTAATATATGCGTGAATTTTATGATGTTGTAGTACTTAAAATTAGAAGTTGTCCCATTCATATGAAAAAAAATTGAATTAACAAATTAGTGCATCATGTCATTTTTTTTCATAGATTAAATAATAATTTGACTAATATTATATCTTAATTATGAATTTTTTAGGATAAATAAATAGTAACAATTTGTGAAAACACATATATATATATCTTCCATTTAAACACAAATGTGGAATAAATAAAATGGCATTCTAACCGGATAGCACAGAGTTAGTCTTATATTAGTACTTGCATGTTATCTCTATGCATATATATTAGCTCTTTTATATTTATTGAATTTTAAAAAAAAATTAAAATATCTATTTAGATTTAGGTCTTAACAAGTGTGTAGCAAAACCCTAACAAGTAATATGAACTAGAATAATAGATTCTTCAAAATAGCAAATATATATGATTATTGGAGCCACATGCAAATATTTAACACTATACACGTCTTCCTTTAGAAAAAGAATTACAAAGTTTATTTTTTTAATATCGCGCGCCTACTTCAAATTGTAGTACATAAATAATTATATGTAACAAATATTTTTATTCTTTTTGTATTTAAAATTTTTTATTAAAATAACATATTTATATATTATAATATTTATCATTATTAAGTTATTATATAAAATATTTGAATGGTTAAAATTAAGGAAAGTTTAATGCACAAGCATCTCGAATTTTAAAAAAATTAATTTAGATAACGACATTTAGTACAAAAGTATAGATCAATTTAGTATACCTGTAATAATGATATAGTAGACATAATACATGGCACTAAACTGATACATGATATCATAATGACATATGACACAATTATCTACGATCAGTATATTATATGTCACGACCAATTCTAAAGTCCATAATATAATATGTGTTACTATTTACTAAGAATCCACGTGGTTAAATCATTATGTGATATGTGTTACTAAAAATCCACGTTTGTATACTGTTAATGAAAAACGGAACAAAAACTAACAGGATCATGTTGACTAACCTCAGATATTTTGTATAAATTAAATTTAAAAAAAAATTCAAAAACTACTTTAAAATTTTACTCGACAATAAATAGATTTTATCCTAACATCTTAATAGAAACTAGTCTAATAATTTTAAGATAAAGTCATCTAAATAATTCAAATGTGACAAATCCACCCCTCCAAATATTTGATCATAAATTCATTTTATTGTACTGATGTAGTGAAAAGCTAAAAAAGGTCAAATAATTTCTTTATAGAGAAAGTCCAATAATTCTAATTAATACAATACTATGAATAATCAATAAACTAGCAAATGAATACATCATATAGTTGTTAAAACTTATTATAGCACATGTCGTAATTTAAAAAATAAAAAGGGGGGGGGGGGCACAATTGACAATTCATCCATATTGTTTGCTTATAAATGTAATGGGTAATGATGATATTGTATCATCCACTACTCTTAATATTGTGTAACAAAAATGATGACTTCTATCTTCTCCAAAGTTATGGTCTCATTTTATATGGTACTAACCATACTCATTGCTTTCAAATGCAATGTTGGTGAGTGTGGATTTTTACTTCCAGATAAAGTGGTACTTGAGATTATCAACAAGCTAAATAGCAAGACAAATCTCAATGTTCATTGCAAAGACAAGCATCATGATCTTAATCTTCAAACAATTCAACCTAATCAAAGTTGGAGGTTCAAGTTTCTTCCAAACCCAGTTTGGGATTCATCATTATACTTTTGCAGCTTCACTTGGTCACAAACTTTGCACCGGTTTGATGTATATGTTGAATCTCGTGACCAAAAAGAATGCACGAAATGTACATGGGAGATAAGTGAATCTGGTCCATGTAGGGTTACGAGTCAAGATCGAAATTGTTTTAAGTGGAAGGATTGAATAAAATCATTATATGATAGGAGGATGGCAAGTTAGTTAATAAGGATTGTAATATTTGTCTACTTGCCCTACTCTTCTAAAATTTCTAGAAATAAAAATAATAAATAATAGATATTTGTATGTATCCGCTTTGTTTTATTTAATTTCATGATATATCTCCAATAATGCAAAATATGATATCCATGTTTTGTTATGTTTTCATACAATGAAATTATTTTAGTAGTGTCTTATATGTATTGAGTATTTTTATATTAATAATTATTCGTATATTTATATTTTATGCTTTAGCTTAAATTTTTAGAATAAATAATTCTGTATTTTTTTTTCAAGTGACTATTATGATTAGAGGAGAATTACAATTGTTTCATAGAATGTTAATGGAGGAATCATAATTTCACTACAAATCATGATTTTATTATTTATTAAAGTAATTTTAAGGTAAAAGGAAAAAAAAGAAAGAAACAAATTAATATAAAAGACATTGACATTTTAAAAGGTAATTCATTATTTCAGTCATTTGCAAATGTTAGAAACTCAAATTTTGTTTTATATATGCAATAATTAATTAGTAAGCAATAGATTTTTAAATAAAACTCAGATAATAATAGATTAGTGGTTAGTCTTTAATTTATTAAATTGAAAAAAAAACTGTGAGAAATAAATAATAAATATAGTTGCACTCTTTTTTCCGCTTATTGCTATATATAGATATAGTTGTTAAATTCATCAAATATTTTGTCTAGTTGTCTGTCAATTCAATGAATGTTTTGTACCTACAAAGCGTAAGACAATCATAAATTCATAATATACATTAATTTATATTTTTAATAAAAAAATTAACTGGCCTTGAAATAAAAGTCGAGTCATCTAAATAAAACGAATTGGATAAATGAAATTAAAAAATAATAATTTATTAAACTTACCTTAATTAAAACATTCAACATTAAATGTAATTAAATAAACATATTACATTTTACACAAATGCATGGCAGAGTAAATCAACAACATATTTTAAAAGACAAATAAATACTTAGACTTATAAACTATCAAGACATGGAAGTTTTGTTACATTTAGTAAATAGAATAATCAAATGCATTATTTGATATACATTGCCTTTAATTATATTCAATATGATGTTAATTATGATATTATTTAATCAATCATTTCTTACCATAATTTTTAGAGGAAAGCTACAAATTAAAATCTTATCTTAAACATTTAGGGTTAAAAATTTTATTCCTGATCTAGAGGATATACGCAATTTGATTCATCAATTTTCTGATAAAATAGAGTAAAAAATTTAATCTTTTAATTATTTACACGTTAAATAATTTGATATAAATAATTAAATTATTTTACATAACATGTATTTTTATATCTATTATCATCTTTACATAAAAATATATTCATATGAGAAGTCATATTTCAAGATTTGGTTAATTCTAAACGAAAATGTTTGGTAACAAAAAAAAATCAGCCAAAAACAGTTTTAATTTGCTTTATTTAGCATTCATTAATTGTTGTGACAATTAATTAATGCTAAATAAAGCAAGTTCTGGCTGTTTTTTTTGTCTACCTAGCATTACTCAATTCTAAAACTCTATATAAAGATAAAGGATTTTTCTTTGTTATCAAAATAAACATGGCCCCAGTCTCCAAAAAAATTTCATTACCAATTTCTCTTCTATTAACCCTAATTGTTGCTTTGCATTTCAATGGGTGTGAGAGCGGCTTGTTCCGCAAAACAAAAGTTGAGGTGTATAACAGATTGCCGAACAACCTTAAACTTGGTCTTCATTGCAAAGACAAGCACCATGATCTTGGTCCAGTAACACTTGAACCAAATCAATCATGGAGTTTCAGATCCCTCCCGAAAATCTTCCAACACGTAACTTTATACTTTTGTCGATTTTATTGGGCACGTGGTGATCATTGGTTTGACATTTATGTTCAAGAGAGAGACAAATCAATTGGACATTATCAACTTTGGAATGTCACTGAATCAGGTCCATGCAGACATAGATGGGATAGAAACTTGGATGAATGTTTCTTTTGGAGCAATGCTTAATTGATGGAATTCGTTTAATACTGGAATTTATTTTATGATGAGTGCTCTTAAGAACATTTTGTTAAAAATGTTGCATATATAATAATATAAAAGTTTGGTTACCAGCTTAATTATATATTATAATGAAAGCTGTTAGAGGCTACAGTGTCCCTCTTCAGAAGCAACAGCAAAAGAAAACTAGAGATAATGTTAGAAGTTACAATGCAGCTAGGTCCACTTATTCTGTTTTCCTCCTTTTAGTTATTTTGTTTTTTGTTTCAGTTAGTTAGTCCTGTTGAGCTGTCTTAGTAGAAGTTTCTAGGCAATTTTACAGTTAGTTACAGTTAGTTATTAGCTGTCAATTATCAGGTTAGCTAGCTCATGTGCTAGAAAGTTCTAGCTATGGCTATAAATGCTCAGTCTCCATGTAAGGCTTATTAGTTCAGTTTTTCAGCCCAATGTCAATTTATTCACTCCCAACTTTGTTCTCTCCCTTCTCTCTACTCTTTTTCTTCTTCTGAACCCAGTCTCTGACGTTCGGTACGTTTCATGGTATCAGAGCCTTTCGCTTCACAACTCTCATACAATACAAGTCACTTAACAACAATGGCACAAGGATTCATAGCAACACCTATCTCAATGAAACTGGATGAGGACAACTTATTGCAATGGAAGGATCAAGCAATCTCAATAATAGAAGAAAATGATATGCTAAGCCACGTCACAGGAAGAAAAATTCCTCCACAATTTGTATCTTCGGAGAATGGATCAGACACAACAATAAATCCAGAATATCAACAATAAAAGAGACAAGATGCGCTTCTTAAATCATAGCTGTTGGCCTCAATGAGCAAACCTTTCACTAGCACTACAAGAAACAAGGGGTTTAGCCACGAAAAAAATGTGACAAAACTCCAAGATAACGGTAGCAACTATACATTGGTCACGAAAAAATATTTGTGGCTAATCGGGGGGTTACATTTTCAATTTGCCACATTTTTGAAGTTATTAGCCACAGTTTTAAACACCGTGGAGACCTTTGAAGAGTCACGATTTGTATATCATTGCCCACACATAATGCCGTGGCTAAATAAAAATTATCAAATCAAAAAGTATAATTCTACCACACTTCATCTGTAGCTAATTTGTGCAGGCCGGGTTTTTCAGCCACAATTTTTTTCGTGACTAACGCCGGGTTATTTAATCACACTATTTTCGTGGCTAACTTGCACCGTTTTTCATATACCATTCGTGGCTAATTTATGTTAATTTGCTACATTTTTTTGTAACTAACTTTTTTTATTGTTTTATAATATGTAGCATTGGTTTTAGTTTGACTGTGGCTAATGATGACAAGTCATCTTATGCTAGTTTCACAAGTATTTTTCACTTGTTTTCATTAGGTTTCATGCACTTTCTTACACAATAAGCAAGTAATTGGATTGAAATTTCATGCCGCCCTTGGTTCAATTAAACATGGTTGTTTATGTATTTTTTCATAAGGTTTTATGCAAATTTTACTTGATGTTTTAAGTGATGCAAATACCTTGTGATTATAGCAAACTTTGATGCAATTGTTTGATTGAAGAAAAGTGGAAAAGAGGCAAGAAAAGAAGCAAGAAAGAAGTAGAGGAGAAATCAGAGGAAGTAACGTTGGTGGTCAAAGTTGGCTCACCAACGTTACCTCAAACGTTGGAGAAGGGGTATGCAATGTTATATGTAAAATTTGGGTGCCAACGTTGGGGGAAACGTTGGTGAGCCAACGTTGCCTCCAACGCCTGCGATAACTTTATTTTTTGGAGCTGAAAGAACTTTGGGCAACACATACGCGTCAATGACGCGTACGCGTGAAAGTAAAAAATGTTGAATTCACGCGTAAGCGTGAGCTACGCACACGCGTGAAATGGCAAAATTTACTATTCACGCGTACGCGTGACCAAGCCAACGTTGGAGGGAACGTAGCTTGACAAACGCTACCTCCAACGTACGTGATAAGAGGCCCAAAACTTGGAGTTGGAAAACTTGCATCGATGCGTATGCGTAGGCCACGCATACGCGTGGATGCATATTTTGGCCAGACACATAAACGTGTGAGCGACGCGCACACGCAAAACGCTGTTTCGACGCGTGCGCGTGGGCGACGCGCACGCGTGGGCGGAAAAACGTTGGTGCACCAACGTTGAGTCAAACGTTGGCGCCAATGCTCATTCCTTTCAAAATCCTTTTTCAAGCCTAACGTTTGACTCAACGTTTTCTGGCAAACGTTGAGCACCAACGTTGACATCAACTTCAGTAAAATTGAGCACCCATGTAGATAAAAAACGTGAATTGCCAGTTACCCCTCTTCAACATCACGGAGACCCATTCTAACTTGCTTCAACAAGGCCAAAAAGCCCAATCCAAGGACTTGAAGACTGAATTAGAAAGTGTATAA
Organism: Arachis hypogaea; assembly: GCF_003086295.3. NCBI lineage: Eukaryota > Viridiplantae > Streptophyta > Magnoliopsida > Fabales > Fabaceae > Arachis > Arachis hypogaea. Next base: position 153,259,190 of record NC_092050.1, read on the forward strand.
ATAGAGAGGAATTTGATTTAAAATGGAGGCTGGCAGATCTGAGATCCGAGAGGCTAGAGAGTGAGAATCCCAATTGGAAAACTCTGCACTCAATTCTCTTTGTATTTTCTCTTCTGCATTTTTTCTGCAATTTCTTTGTTTTCTGTTTTGATTTGAGCAATGATGAACTAAACCCCAAATTCATTAGGGGGAGGAGCTCTATTGTAATCATGATGAATCATTGAAATTCTTCTTCTTCTCAATTCAATTGTGTAGCTATAGGATATCTTTTGTTTTGATTGTGAATTATTCACTCCGCAAGGGGGTTTAATTCAACTGAATGTGGATGTGAGCCTCGGAAGGGGGATCATCTACATTAGAATTGGAGCTCTATCCTTCACAATTCTCCTAACCAACACCATTCGGGAGGAATTGAGGTTTTGAGAATTTGTGTGGCATATGGATGAGAGAATGTGCTCTAACTCTTCTCATGACAATTAGATCAAGGAATTGGCAAGATTGATTGTGATCAGAGAGATTGGATTGCCAAGGAATTGGGATCCAATCAATTTTAATCCGCCATTGATCTACTCATATGATTGAGAAAGGAGTTGAGACTTAATTGGTTCACGATGGATTATGATATCTCCAATCCCTGATGAATCATTTTCTTTGAATTTCTTCAATTTAGATCTCTCTGATTTACTTTAATCTGAACTTGTTCACTGCTGTTTTAATTTCCTGTATCCTATTTTTCCTTTTCATGCAATTTAAGTTTCACTGCAATTTAGATTCAGCAATTTTACTTTCTTGCACTCTAAGATTCAGTTATTTACATTCTTACAATTTAAGATTCAGCCCTTTTAGTTTCAGCAATTTACCTTTCTTGCCATTTAAGTTTTAGCCAATTTACTTTCAGCAATCTACATTCTCTGCAATTTACATTCTGTCAAGTCAATTCTCACTCAAATCACCAACTGTCAGCTTAACTAGACTCATCATTATACTAAAATTGCTTGATCCATCAATCCCTGTGGGATCGACCTCACTTTTGTGAGTTTTACTACTTGATGCGACCCAATACACTTGCCGATTAGTTTGTGCGGAATCTAATTTTCCCTCGTAAGCTAATTGAACATTTTTATTAAATTAAAATTATATTTACGTATATAACATTAATAACATAAGTCAAACTTTTTAAATATATAATATTTAAAATTTTTCAATAATAATAATAATAATAATAATAATAATAATAATAATAATAATAATAATAATAATAATAATAATAATAATAATAATAATACGACAAGTCTAAATTTGTATACAATAAAAAATAAGAAAAATCCTAACATAAATAATTAAAATTCTAACATGTTCTAGAGTAAATATATTTAAAAAGTTAACTATTATTTATTAACTATACTAACTAAATGTCTGGTATATTACCGGTCATACTAGGCATTTCATCACCATATTTTGATAATAAAAATTTGTGCTGCCAACTAGATTTTGGTTTCTTCATATCCATCTAGTTTTTTCTCTAATGTTTCAACCTGCTTCTCTAAATTTAACACATGCGGCTGAGACACGTTGCTGGAGACTCCTCCAGTTGTAAGTCCAAAAATACGTTTAGACTTGCCAAAACCTACCAGACATACAGCACTACTAAAACCTCACACACGCTCTACATTTTCAGCACCAAAGACCTTTCCAATTGCATCATTCAGATGAGCTTACACTTTCGAAGGAACTCCTTCAGCAGTAGCACGTTCTTGATCTTTAGGCAAATGCTCTAATATTTGCTCCTACACAAGAAAAAAAATTAGATTCGTGTATACTAGATTTTAATTTATAAAATTAAATTACACATTAACTTAAAACAAATAATATGATACACTTACCGCCAAATTGTGCCCACCATTTACATAATTTCCATTCTTCTTCACCAAAGTCGACAGAATAACTTCACCAAAGTCGACAGACTAACTTTACCAAATTCAAATAGAGTTTACGGGCACGTCAAACCAAACAAGTTTTCAGCGGATCCAAATGAAGACAAAACTCACAAAGAAAGACAACTCAATCAACAGCAAAAATATCAAAGATTTTACGATCATGTTGATACATCAAAGAAGTCCAAAGCACATCAAAGAGTACATGAGTCAAGAAAAAGAGTTTAAATAACACAAGACAGATATCCAAGGAATGTAAGCAGACATATGCAGTCAACATCAAACGAGTATGCATATGCACAAGGAATAAGATTAGAGAATGAGTAGTTTACTTTTCAAGAAAGAAATATCAAACAGGAATTTCAAGACAAACCATGAAAGAATAAGATAAGTAACTGAGTAATCTCGAGAAGCAACCTCTGTCGTTTTCCAAACCCCGTAATATTTGTTATTTATTACTCATATCTCGTCTATGATAACCTATTAACTTTTTCGTACACATAATCTATCAACATTAAGTTGGCCAGACTTAACATCAGCAGATATGCAACGGTAAGCTAACAGCATTAATCAATAGACAGTCATGTGCATAAAGCTCTAATTCTCATCATCTAGACAAGACCTATAACATGATAAACATTCAGAGTATGCAATGAATCATAGTTAGTCCATTCCCAAGGATCTAATTAGGATGAACTGCTCTAATACCATAATTTAACGACCCAACTTTCAATACGTCATGATCGTACCAAAAGTAAGGCGTTACTAACCTGTTTTCCTTATTAACTATTTAATATTGAGCCTTTAGTTCGATATTGCATTTCGATCTTTAATAAAATGCCAGAAAATTATTTTCAACTCATTAAAAGTCATATATCACACATCACCAAGTAATAATAATCACATAATTAATAATAATAATAATAATATATCTTATACAAGTAAATCAAAACAAAGCTCAGATACAACTCCTATCCCTCTGTATAAAATAAAAATTTTAAGCAACAAGCGAGGGAACTCTATGAAGATAACTTAACTCATAAACAAAGTCCATAATCGCCCGCAGTTTCAAACTGAGTCTTCGAACCTGTGTCACTGAAAGGGTGGAAGATATTGGGGTGAGAACAAACCACATACACGTTCTCAATAGGGACAGGAATACCATCAAAGCAAATAAATACTTGCAAATAGAATTAGTTTCGTTTTAAAAGAAGTTTATCCTTGAAATAACCCTTTAAAAAATGCTTTATGGAAAATATTGCTTTGAAAAACCGTAAGGAATCTTCTTTAGTTTACAAAATAGCACGGTGAATAGTTTAAAATTGGAAATGACCACAGGCGTGCCTATAGGACTTCCTACCCAATAACTTACCCCATTCAAATCTGAAATCGGGTATAGCTACAACATACATTCTCAAGCTTTTATCCAACACTCTGTTCAACCTATCTCTTTTCATTACCACAGTCTATCAGCATATAACTCAGCAATTCAGTATTAAACTCAATTTTCAGCAAACATCTCATTATCAATATCAAGTACAACCCTCAGCGTCACCACCACCAGCATGAGGGATCTCTCAGTTGTACAAACACAAGCAATACAGATAAATAATATACAAGTAGATTCAAGTAAGGCAAATAGCACATAATCACATAGTATGGCATATATAATTAGGCAAACCAATACAATTAAGCAAACCCAAACAATTCAAACATATGCAAATGATGTATGCCTGTCCTATGGCTGATGATATCATCTGTCGGTTACAAAATCAACCCGACATGTCCTGGTAGGTAACCATTGGACAGTCCCTGTGAGTGCGCATCCCCAAGCTCAAAATCATAATCAATCAAAATAAAATATCCATGTGAGAGAGCTCATCTGGAAAGGTCTAAGTGTCCGGCCACATCTTACGATGCAGGGTCAACAGAATCTCGAATCTCAACCTGGAGCAAGTGGAGCCGACCCACTGCATCTACCCAAGAAAATCTGAAACTCAGATAGTTTCACAAATTTTAAATCAACCTCGATGGGAGCAAATGGGGGCTAACCACTGCATCTACCCCAAGAGTCTCAAATCAAACCCGGAGCAAGTAGAATCACTCCACTGCATATACCCAGGCAAGTATATCTCACAATGTTTCGGGGCAAGTGGAATCACTCCACTGCATCTACCCAGACAGGTGTATCTCACCACATCCCGGAGTAAGTGGAATCACTCCACTACATCTACCCAGGCAGGTGTATCTCATCACATCCCGGAACAAGCAGAATCACTCCACTGCATCTACCCAGGCAGGTGCATCACAATCAGAATCATATTCAATATCATTTCATAATCATAATCAATTTCATCATCGATCTCATTCTCAATCTCATATTCAATCTCATTCTCAATCTCAATCTTCAATCTCATTCTCAATCTCAATATTATTAAACTCGCCTATCATCATCCTTCATCATCATATTTAATTACTATTCATCATCACAATCACTTTCAGTCTCAAGCATAACCTTCGAACTCACACTCTTATTCCCAAACCCTTGAATTTATAATTAATTTTCTTCTTAGTGTCCTTAGCAAGTTAACCAAATCTCTTCTCATTATTATAAAAACCAAATAAGTTAAAATCATAAATCAATCAAATCATAAAATCCGATCCTCTTTGAAATCCTTTAAAACATTTAAATCTTATCTCTTTTGACAATTAATTCAAACCAAACTCGGTTTTTTGAAATCATAACCAAATCAACTCCAAATTCTTAGAAAAATTTCGGCAGCACCTCTCTTAAAAACTGGAGTTTGCCACCCATCACGGGTCCCCTCTTTTCAACGTCAACTCAACAAAACCAACTTTTCAAGTCAATGTCTTACAAGAATTAGAAAGGAATAATGGAACGAAGAAGCAACAACAGTAGTAAGGACGATTATAGCAGCAGCGGCAGTTTTGGTATCTCTGATCGATGGCAGCAGCGCTGTCAGATTTCGGTACCCGTTCTGTTCCCATGGCAGCCACAGTGGTGGTTCTAGGCAGCTCTGGTGGCAGTGGAAGGCCTCAGTGTCAACCTAACGACAATGGTTATGGCTCAGAATGGATCTAGAGCAAGGCTAGAGCAACAACAACAGTTCCAGCAGCGGCGGTGGCGTCTTCTCAGATTCTAGAAACTAGAAGCAGAGGCAGAACTGGAGAGCCCTCCTCTTCCAGCGGCAGCTTGGTGAGACGCGACAGCAGCAGAGTGCGACAACGGTGGTGATGGCTTCACGCAGCAACGACATCTTCCCTCTTTCCCGCGAACTCGACGGCTTCACTCTCTTCTCGACTGCAGCGAGCTCACAGCAACGGTTGGACGGCGACGGATCTGACAAGAACAGGACCCTCGGCGGCGCAGGATGCGACGAAGCTGGCAGCGGCAGAGTGCGATGGCTCCCCTTCTTCCTCACGTCATACCTGGCTCGCGGCGCTCTCTCCTCCCGAACTGCTCGACAGCGGCGGCAAAGAGCACGGCGGTACCTCGTCCTCCTCTCTGCAACGGCGTCGACGGCGTGTTCCAGGACGACGGCAGTGACAGCGGACCGTCACTCATTCTATTCTTCTCTTCTCTTCTCCTGGCGCGACTCTCTCTTCTCTCCTCCCTATTTCCTTTCTTTCATATTTCTGTGTATGGGTATGTGAAACACAGGTGAAGACCCATGTGTATGTGTGTGCTGAAGAGTAGGGGTAGGGGTTCTAGGGTTAGGGTTTCTCAATTAATTTGGGAATTTAGGGTTTGATTTGGGGCAAATGTAAAATTTAAAATTTTTGGGCAAATTGGAGTTTTGTTAAATTTTAATAAAATTAAGGGATATTATCTTAAATTAAATTTTAAATTAATCTTTTAAAATTATTTTAAAAATATTATTTAATTATTAATTTGTTGATTGACTTTTAATTAAATATTCTAGTTTAAAATATAAGATAATATAATTAATTTTCTTTGTTTATAAGAATAAAGTATTAAATTTCAAAATCTTAATTATTTAAACCAAATCATATAAAATTTTTATTATTTTACATTTGCTAAATTTTATAATTTAAATATAGAAAATACTCAATAATTATAAAATCAGATAAAAGCCTTAATTTATTTTAAACTCAATTTACCAAAATTTTCTTTAATTGTCTTTAATAAAATAAGTCTGAGATTAAAGTCTTTAATGAATAAATAAGTTGAATTTAGCTCATAATAAGATTTTGTTTAAAATTATGGATCTTACATAAAGCTATGTGAATATATACTTTTGTGGTTAAGTGATTTAGAATGAAGACTCCTTTTGATTTCTTAATTAAAGTATTGGTTGCATTCATTAAAGCTCAATATTAAATAAAGATAGTATAAAATAAAGAGAAATTCTCGACATACAAGCGTTTTTCATACAAGTCATATAAATCATTTATTTCTTCTTCTTTTTCTTTCTCCATGCCTCCTCTTTTTCTTCTCATTCTTCTTATTTTTCGGTGCCTCTTCTTCTTCTTCGTTTTTGAAGTGTTTCATCTTCATCGTCGTATTTCTCCTCGTTCTTCTTTTGATTTTGTAACATTATGTATTTTTTTTCTTCTTTGTTTGATTTTTTCCTCCCAAAAAGAATTATGAGAATATGAAATAAGAAAATGAAGAAGAAGAAGCAGCAGAAGATGAGGAGAAGAAAGAGAAAGAGTTCTGAATTATGCATAAGGTGTACTTCAACGAATTTTGGGTGTAATTTTTAAATCCTTTGGGTGTATTTTTGTAATCCTTTGGGTGTATTTCTGTAATCCTTTGGGTGTATTTCTATAATCGTTTGGGTGAATTCCTGCAATCGTTTGGGTGTATTTCTGTAACCATTTGGGTGTATTTCTGTAATCGTGTGGGTGTATTTCTGAAGTTCCATTATCTTCAAAATGATACCAAAGCTTGATTTCAGAAACCATGAAAATAAAATAAAAAAAACGAAGTAAGAATACTAGTGATAAACGCAGGTAAAATAACGAATGAAAAGGCAAAGAGAGAACGCACGAAGGAGATCAAATTTGGCAAGAAACTTGTTTTCATGGAGGAAGAAGAAGAAGAGTAGGAGAAGAATAAGGAAGAGGAGGAGGAGAAGGAGGAACGCGAAGCATGCCATGAAAATCGTATATGGGTCAGCATGCTTTTTGTTAAGTTTCTCCCAACTTGTATGACTTGTATGTGTAGCATTCCTTTAAAATAAAAAAGTTTAGAGGTACGTGACGCCTAAACTTTTAGTACAATAATGAGATGCTAAAAGTTAGGGTATTACATATTAAATATTTATCTTAATTAGAAATTTACCTGTCTAATTTGAAGCATGTGCAAATTTATTGCCAACTCTATATATAAATAGAAACCGGAAATGTTTGGTAACCAAAGAAAATCAGCCAAAAACAGTCATAACTTGTCTTATTTAACATTTATTAATTGTTGCGATAATAACGCTAGAGCCTTATACGGGTAATGCTAGGTAGACAAAAAAAACAGCCAGAACTTGTCTTATTTAGCATTAATTGATTATCGCAACAATTAATGAATACTAAATAAAGCAAGTTATGGCTGTTTTTGACTGATTTTCTTTGGTTACCAAACATTTCCGTATATAATATTGTAACAAATCAAACCATTATTATTGTGCAAAGAAAAAAAATTGTTCTAATAATGGCCTCCAAAATTGTAGTATCAATTCTATGCTATTAACCCTAGCTTTTGCTTTGAATTTGAATGGTTGTGAGAGTAATATGCCACCTCTTGGAAGCACCGTCATTATTGAGATAATCAACAATTTAGAAATTAAAATAATCTTCAATAATTGAATGTTCATTATTTCCGAGACATACATGAAATAATATTGATGATGGGCCTAAAAACAATGACATTTTGGATTCTATGTTAGTCCCTTACTTCCAGAATCATTTTCCTTGCCAATTTACTTGACAAGGATCGGAGGGGATCATAGCTTTGATATTTATGTTAAAGGAAGAGACGAAGATTTAGGTCTTTAATTTCCACAAAATCATGGCAGAGTAAATCAATAACATATTTTAAAAGACACAAATAAATACTTAGACTTATAAAGTATCAAGACATGGAAGTCTTGTTACATTTAGTAAATAGAATAATCAAATGCATTATTTGATATACATACATGACCTTTAATTATATTCAATATGATGTTAATTATGATATTATTTAATCAATCATTTCTTACCATAATTTTTAGAGGAAAACTACAAAATCTTATCTTAAACATTTAGGTTTAAGATTTTTATTCCTGATCTAGAGGATATATGCCATTTGATTCATCAATTTCCTGGTAAAATAGAGTAAAAAAATTAATTTTTAATTATCTACACGTTAAATAATTTGATAAAATTAATTAAATTATTTCACATTATACACCTCGACTATCATCTTTACATAGAAATATATTCATATGAGAAGTCACATTTCAAGATTTGGTTAATTCCAAAACTCTATATAAAGATAAAGGGTTTTTCTTTGTTATATGTTCAAAATAAACATGGCCCCATTCTCAAAAAAAATTGCATTACCAATTTCTCTTCTATTAACCCTAATTGTTGCTTTGCATTTCAATGGGTGTGAGAGCGGCTTGTTCTCCAAAACAAAAGTTGAGGTGTTTAACAAATTGCCGAACAACCATAAACTTGGTCTTCATTGCAAAGACAAGCACCATGATCTTGGTGCTCAAACACTTGAACCTAATCAATCATGGAGTTTCAGATTCCTCCCCGATATCTTCCACGACGTAACCTTATACTTTTGTCGATTTTATTGGGTAAGTGGTGATCATTTTTTTGACATTTATGTTCAAGGGAGAGACAAAGTAATTGAACATTATCAACCTTGGAATATCACTGATTCAGGTCCATGCAGGCATAGATGGGATCTTAACTCGGATCAATGTTTCTATTGGAACAAGGCTTAATTGATGGAATTCGTTTAATACTAGAATTTATTTTTGATGACTGCTCTAAGAACATTTTGTTAAAAATGTTGCATATCTAATAATATGAAAGTTTGGTTACCAGCTTAATTATGTATTATAATGGAAACTTCCAAATAAAAAAAAATGTTGGTAGAGCACTTGCTAATAAAACCTAATTAATAAGAGACTGTGTAAAAAAAGATCATGTTCCACTCTCCAAAATTTTACTATCAATTTCTTGTGCTATTAATTACTCGTTCCTTTGCATCAGTTCAATGACTATATTGCAAGAGTAATGGATTATCTGCATCTTTTTATTCAATTAAATGTTTGAAAAAATTAATGTCATGATATGGTATAAAAATTTTATGATAAAAAAATTATATATATTGTATGTTTTAACATATATTTTATATTTATAATTAACGTAGTGACTGATTTTTTACATATTCATAACATAGTTAAAAAATATTAGTATATTAGAGAAGCTTGATCATGGTGAAAAATCAAATAATGTCGTTGTAATATAATTTATTGCCATTTTAGTAATTTTCTGAAAGTTAATTGTTTATTGTTGGTGTACATTTTTTATAAATGATTCAACATTCTCCAAAGAAAAAAATGGGGAAAAAATCTAAATTCAACATCTTGCCAGTTGCCACCTATAAATATGTAAAAATATTAATGTTATAGATTTAAGTTATGACATAATAAAAATCAGTTATAACTAACATTATTCTAAATTTTATTATTTAATTTAGTTAGACTTTATTCATAAAAAAATTTGGATATGTAATATTATTCATGCGAAAAATATCACAAAATAAATTGCAAATAAATTTTTTACTCTAAAATAATACCTCAACCTATAACAATTTGTACACCATTAAAATATAGAGCGATATATTAGTACTAATATATTCTATCCTCAAAGCAAAAGTTCATATGTATGATTCACCGGTTTGACTTCCAATATTTCAAACCTTTTGTATAAATTTCCTGAATATATTTACTTCAAAAGTTTGTCTCTAATCACATAATGTTCTCCAAAAACCACAATAAGCAATTTCAAATCTGAGCTTTTACCAGGTGTGTATATATATATATATATATCACTTTTAATTCTTAGGTATCAAATATTTATCTTAATTAGAAATGCACCTGTCTAATTTGAAGCACGTGCAAAGTTATTGCCAACTCTATATATAAAGAGAAACGCTAGAGTCTTATACGAAATAATATTGTAACAAATCAAACCATTATTGTGCAAAGAAAAAAAATTGTTCTAATAATGGCCTCCAAAATTGTAGTATCAATTTCTCCCTTGTTTTTGCTTTGAATTTGAATGGTTGTGAGAGTAATATGCCACTTCTTGAAGACACGGTCATCGTTGAGATAATAAACAATTTAAAAAATAATCTTCAGTTTTTTATTTTTTTTTTTGGTCAAAGAAAATAATCTCCAAGTTCAATGTATAAGATTGATGATGGGCCTCAAACTAATGAAGCCGAAAAAAAAATGACATTTTAGATTTCATGTTAGTCCCTTACCTCCAGAACCAATAATCATCTCCCTTAGCCAATCAACAATCCTTTCCCAATAATCAATTTGGGTTGGTTGATCAGTTTACTTGTCCGCTTAAACATATATAGAGGGATTTAAATTCTAACTTGTGCATCAACCTATTAGCCAGCAACAAATCTTTAAATAGAACTCAAATCATAGATTAATTTTTGATCGGTCGAGGTAGAGAATATCATTAGCAACAAAAAAAATAATCCTCTCCCAACATTTAACGGAAACTGTTATTTTTTTTTTTTATTGTATGAAATACTCTGCCTCTAGTTGATGGTGTTCTTCACCTCATTATTCAACAGAAATTAAGAAAGCTAATAATAGAGACTAACATCACTTTCATCAACACAAAAGCCAAAAATTAAGGGAGGAGGAAAAAGTTAAAACGTGTACACATTATACATAAAGCCATATAATAATGCATCCACCACCACACAAGATTCATGTGATTCCCACCATAAAATTAGAGCAACCCCATTTAGTTTAATTTTGTACACAGAACAACAAATAATAATTTATATTCCAAAAAAAAATCAAGAACTAATTATTATTGACAACAAGGTCATGAATCTTTGTTTCCAAGACTTGAGAACAAATCTGAGCCATTGTGTGGTAGAAAGACAAGAGATCAGACAACTGTTCCACTGGCATTTTTCCCATTACATTTCTTGCCATTTTTTCTCTTTCTTCATTTAGCTTCAGCCTCTCAACATATGATCCTGCATTTCTAACTGTTGCACCCATTTGCTTTAACCTATTCTCTTGTTGCACACTCAATGCTGTGTTTGACTGCAAATTTAAGCACAAAACACTTTAATCCATGATTAATTATATAAATAAACAACAAATAGAAAGACTAATCATATATTATAAGTAGTATCATATTTATATATTTAAATGACCATCCACCCGATTAATATGAAAAGTAGTTGTACCTCAAGAAATTCTGCTCCAGCTTCAAGTTCAGAGTCTTTGGAAGAACCCCTTTTCCCATGGCCAGAAGTGTATAAATTCCTTGCAAGTGAAAAACTCCGCACTATGATCTTCCTTTTAACCTCCATTTCCTTGTTAAGCTTTGGAGACTTTGGCACACATGTTAAACTATTCATCTTCTTTTGATAAGCAATCACTGCCTTCACAAATTCCTTTAAAATTCAGAACACCAACTTCAATTAGTCAGATAATGTGACAAGAAATCAACATAATCAAACTTTCTTGATTAATTAATTAGGCTAATTTAGAAAGGATCTATTCTCAAAACTAACCTTATAAGCAAATGGGCATCCGGGGTAATCAAATTCGTCCGAATTCGACTTCCTCATTCTCTCCGGATGAAATTGTAACCCCATAATAAACTTACCCTCTTCGGGATTATAAACATCAGGGTCGTAAAACCCCTCGATCAAACCATCAGGAGCGAAAGCCATTGGCACGAAACGTTGTGCCAATCGCTTAACCCCCTGATGGTGATAACTATTTACCGAAATCTCCATTTTCGCTTCATCCAACGAATCCTTAAACCAAGAATGCAAAGGAGTGTTGTCAACAACCTTAACAACATGCCTATGGCCATCATAATCATCATAGTTTATATGCATAACTCTCTGGCTCTCAGGGCACTTCTTCGAAAGCTCTTTACCTATGTCACGGTAAAGAGTGCCACCACATGCAACATTAAGAACTTGAGAGCCTCTACAAATTCCCATGTATGGAATGTTCCTTTCTAAGCAAAGCTTTGCAAGACTTAACTCAATTGAATCTTTCTCTTTGTCTATGGCTGTGTCACTTGCATGCACCCTTCTAATTTCGTCTAATTCGTCCTGCGAGAGAGTGCCATTGTTATCTCCTTGTTCGTACCATGACGGATCTATGTCTTCGCCTTCGCATAGAAGGACGCCATGAATAGGCTCGAAGCTACTTAGCAACATGTGCACGCCGGAAACTCTAGGAACTATTACAGGTACCGCACCATAGCTTACTATAAGATCAAGGTGATATTCTCCTATAAAAGAAAAAAAAATTCAATAAATCACATAATGTGTGTGTTCTAAGCTTGAATTTTTTATGACAAAATGGTTAGAATTTGAGCTTTGTTGTTCTGATTTTTGAAAAGATAAATAAATAAATTTTCTATGTTTTATAGACAATACTAAATATAGAACTACAATTCCACTTAAAATTTTAAGGTTATTGAATGAACAATTAAGGATCCAGTAATGCAGACTCTGTTTCATGAAAATCTCAAGAAACGACACTCGTTGAATTTCAAATTAATTAATTTAAAAAATAAGAGAGAGATGAAATAAATAAATAAATATAGAAGGAAAAGAAAAACTTACCGACGAAATCAACGAACTTGTTCTTGCGAAGGGTTCTTCTAGAAACGATTAGAACGCGGGGGAGGATGATGGAGAGATCGGAAGACATTGTTTTTGTGATGTGATTGATTAATTTAATTGGATGAAATTATAAGCGTTAAGCTTGTGTTGCAATGCAACTCATACCGTTGCAAATATTTATAGTGACAAAAAACAGGGGCCTCCGCAAGTGATGTCAACGCTTTGGTAATTTACCACTATCTACTAGGGTTACGTGTAAGACTAAGACCTGACCCATCTGAAATTTAGTTCGAATCTAAAGTATATTTTTGTGGAGTTGAAATTGCTATGTTATTTTTAGTCAAATTGGAGTATATTTCAAGTAGACTTAACTCGGTCTAAAGTAATATTCTATAATTAAAATATATACTTGATTATAAAATTAGTCATATAATGTTTATTTAAATTAATATTTTATATTATATAATATTATTTTTAAAATAAATTATTTTGATATTATAAATATCATATGGTATTTATTAAATTTAATATTTAATTAATTTATTATATACATTTTATAAAACTACTATATATTATTGTATAATTACATGTTTGGTTGATCCAATTTAGTCTAATTTATTTTAATATTATTTAAATTTATATTCGAATATTTAAAATAGAACCCACGCAAAATATTGGAAAAGGAAGTTTAAAAGTAAATAAATAAATAAATTTTAATTTCTCTCCTTCTAGTATAACTGTGATTCTTTGAGATATATATGTACAATTTAGGCTCATCTTTGTGTTTATGGGGTTCACTTAATTACATGTAATCCCCTCCGGTTCGAATCCTTTTCATGTCTTTTTTTTTTTACCATCAGTAAAGTGATAATTAGATCTTTAAAAATTTTGATCTCAAATTAATTAATTTTGAAAAAAAAAGTAATAATTAAATTCTTTACGATAATAAACAACAAACATATATATCTTTTTATCAATAAATAATGTGAAATAAAATAAAATTATTCAAGTGAAATTCTGTTCTATAAATTATTATTTTTGTGACAATTTTTTTTAAATAGACATATCACAATAATTAATAGTACATATAAACATCATCACTAAATTTTATGTAATAAATTAATAAAAAGACATGATGTATCTATCGTTTATTATCGTAAATGACTGATTTTTTTTATAATTAATCTGAAATCAAAATATTTAAAATACCTCATTGTTATTTTATTCTTCTAATAATAATTTTACTGATAAAAATATTTATCCTAAATTCTCAGTTATTTGGACTAAATTCATATATGTACATATTAATTAAAAATAATTTAAAAAATAAACATTCAAATTATATTTAAAAATAAAATTATAGTCATTTTTTATTTTTTATATTGAATTAACAATGGTATTTTTTTTTAGATTATGAATAATTAAGGTGTTAATATCAAATGTAGCATCATTTAATTTGGGATAAAAAAATCGAATATCATCCGATTTCTGGAATACAAAAATTAGACCATCTGATTTCTAAAATTGAACCGTCTAATTTTTGTTTTAAAATATTAAAAAATTTGAACTATAAAAATTAGACCTTTTAATTTATATATCTTTTACAATTTTAAAAAATATAAAAAATTATAATATTTAAATATCTTATTCATTTCCATGAAAAAAAATAGCCCATAGTCACTCACTCCTTTATTTTAATTTTATTTTCACATAGTTATGTGAGATGTTTTGCTTTTAATAAATTAGAAAAACCCTCAAAAATATTATCAAGGTGAAAAAACCCATTTTTATCAGACTCATTCTCACCTTTACTACCTATATTTTTTTTCATTAGAAGCTTTGTTAAATCATAAGTAGATTCTTCCATTACGATAATATTTTAGCAGGAATTTTAATAATTTTGGTTGCACGTGAGGTGATTAAAACTTATAAAGAGGTATTATTGATTGATTCTGAAGGGGCATGCAATACACGTGGCTAGTGATTATGAAGTCCTATAATGAAGGTAGGTAGGTACGTGGAAAACTGGAAATTAAAGATGATTCAGATCACAACAGAACTTGAGACTCGCATGGATTGAATTGGGTTTCATTTGGGGAAGCACTTATCCAGAGACGGTGAAATAAAGCAATAGAAAGAAGAAAGATAAAAGATACTACTCTCTTCATTATTAATTGGGGAAGAAAGGATAAATCGATTTTTGATTTGTTTGTTTGTAGATATTTAAGTTTTTGAAAATTTAAAAATATATTTAAGTATTTAATTTTTTTAAATTTTGATACATTAATTTTTGGGTATAATTAGTCTTATTTTAAAATTTTTTTGAGATATGTATTCATATCAACTAAGTTTTTTTTTTGGTGACTATATCAACTAAGTTAATATAATAAAAGTTATGTTTAATTTTTTTATTAGGTCTGACAAACTAAATGAACATAAAAGATTGATATGTTCAAATTTTTAAAAAATTAAAAATTTAAATATATTTTTAAATTTTTAAAAATTTAAATATCTACCAATCAAAAGATTAATAATTTATTTTTTTTTTTTTAATTGGATAATGTTACTTTATCAATTAAATTTATTTATTTATTTATTATTAATATTTAATCAATATTTTATATTTTAAATATTAAATTTTAAATCTTAAATCTTAATAATATAAAAATAAAATATTAATATTGATAAAAAAATATTGGCCGTAATATTTTTTTTATTCATTATTCAAACTATTTAATTAATAGAACGAACATGCATCTAGACATATATCCATTCTAAAATTGGAATGCCATGTCACTGCCTACGCAATAATCGAACCATTCAGTGTATTGACTAATTTCATTGTATCCTTTATTTAACTTTAAACAATAATGTGCTCTTACTATGTATTACTTCTTTTTTTAGCAAAATAATTAATGAATGAAGTTATACATGACGTACTTCTAATAAATTAATTAGAGAAGATATATAAATTTGATAAAAAAAATTTTATTATCTGACCTCCATTTAAGGGTCTGCTGCATGCACAAGGCGAGATTCGAACTCCCGACACTTACTTAAGCGGACGAGTGAGCTGACCACTCAACCAACCCAAGTTGATTATATAAATTTGATAATCTAATTAGTGAATTTTTTTCTCAAATAAAAAAATAATAATTAATTCTCTAAACCTCATTTTTCAGCTTTAATTATCAAGATATGATTTTTTTTTTGGTAATTAAGGGGAGTTCGTCGTTTCTCCGACAAACTCTATGTAGAGTTCAGCATATTATATAAATTCAGTGGGACCATTTGGGTTTGTCCTATTATTGTACAATCTCTCTTCAAAATTCACTGTCTTCCTCTTTTATCCTATCTTTTGGACGCACGTGAAGTTCATTGCAGACGACATTCTTAGTTTCAGGTCAATAAATAATATTTTAGTTAGAGTTAAATTTTTTGCTTATTTAGAGTTAATTTTTTTTAGCTTAGTTAGCGTAACTGTTGACATGTTAGTTAAAATAATTTAGTTATAGGTTGTTTGTTAGTTAGAGTTAAAGAGTTATTGATGACATGTTAGTTAGATTTACTGTTAATTATTTTTTATGTTAGTTAAAATTTGTTATGTAATTGTTTTTAAAATTTGTCTAAGAGAATTCAGCACCGACTTGAAGTTGGGCCAGTGCCTTGGAACTTTTCCTTGCAAAAAGGTCGTCCAGTCGAAAATAAGTTTACTTGACGAGAGTGGTGATTGGCAAATTGCAGGACCCCTTCATCACAGCATTAATGCACTCGGATATATTCGTCGTCATGTGACCAAATCTACAACCTTCATCAGCATACTGTGCCCATTGTGACCGTTGCATTTCCTCAAGGCAGTTAGTGATTGCCACGTTTTCACCCCTCAACCGGCCAAAATAGTGCGCAAACTCACGCTATGATTTTGAATACACTGCGTTAATTAGAACCTTCTTCAATTTTTTGTTCTTAAAGTGGGTCGTGATGTTGACTGCAATGTGTCTTGTACAAAAAGCTTGAAAGGCATGAGGTAGTTTCCATAAACTCTCCTCGGCGTTCAATGCACCATCAATGAATTTGTGTCTGTCTGAAATCACTAAGAGCCCGGGTTGTGGTGTGACATGCTCCCGCAAATACGACAGAAAGAACGACCATGCCTCCTTTGTCTCACCATCGACAATGGCAAATGCAATAGGCAGAATGTTTGCGTTCCCGTCTTGCGCTATCGCCATCAATAAGGTCCCATCGTATTTTCCATATAGGTGAGTGCCATCAATAGAAATAAGTGGCTTGCAATGCTTGAAAATCTCAACACACAGTAGAAATGTCCAAAAGACCCGATAAAACATGACAGTATCTGTGGAACCAGGCCAAAGCTGAGTCACCAGTTGCACCCAACTACCTAAAGAGCCAAACTTAGTTGCCTACTTGTACACATCTAATATTTTTAATCGAAAATAACCAATATTGAAATAAATCTTACCCGGCAAGTACATCTCCATCGCGAATAACCAACGAGGAAGCTCATTGTATGATTCCTCCCACTCGTCATATATTCTGGCGATCACTCTCTGTTTTGCAAGCCAAACCTTTCTGTAGGACGCCTTGTAACCGAAGTGATTCTCCACACCTCCTTGGAGAACCCTGATGCTGATTGTTGGATCGGCTTTGACCATTGTAAAGATATATTGCGCAATCACCTTCGAATCCAACCTACCCTGGTCTTGTCCCATCGAAGTTTGCATGCAAGAATGAGCCCCTTTGTATCTCCTAACCTCCTACTTTTCTTGCTTCCGGCGATACGATATGAGTATGCTCCAATTACAACTGTTGCCGAATTGGATACATTGTGCATTGTACCTCAACTGGTCACTCTCTACTATTTTGTAATCCACAGCCCTCCTAATGCTGTACTGCTAAACTGCCAACACCACTTCTTCCTTGTCTTTAAATTGTTGTCCAACCTCAAACTCATTGCTTGGATCCTCTTCAGGGCCTTCTTGGGTAAATGACCAATCCGAAATTATTGCATCGAGATTCAACCTCGTGAAATGATCCGGCCGGTCATATGGTCGAGAGATGGCAGGCTGTGTAAGAGCGATCTGAGTGTCACTGTAGTAGTTCATATCTTCTTCCTCATCACCATCATCGGAAATTTCAGCTAGTTCTTCATCGGCATCGTCTACGTCATCGGGGTTAACTTCATATTGATCTATCATCGGATCTCTAATAGCAGAGCCATCATGACTTTCAACCCCATCGTCCATCAAGTCAACATTACAAGCTTCAACATTAGACCCCTCCTGACTCCCCTCGGGTAGCATATTTAGGTCCACCATAGTCCTTCTGATAGTTCGTCTAACAGCTCCACTCAACGGACTATTATCGACAGTATCTACAGATGATCCTCGGCTATCCACCTCAACGAAATACACGAATAATTTCAACAGATGAATATTTGTCCATCGGTTGTGCCACGACCGTATGAGCCGTACGTCCTCGTTGTCGCGCAAACGGTACCTAATTCAACACAACAAATGTATTTCTCACAACCGTTATCTCATAAATATAATAGTAACAGAGACAATACGAGTGTAACATACCTTTTATAAAACAAACTGCCATCTACTTCGGTCGGATATCTATAGTAAATCTTTTTCACCCTTTTTTTCTCTTACTGTCCGACGGAATGCAATATCAAATTCTTCAAAGCTATTAAACTGTCAACCTCCGGTGTCATATAAGTGAATATCGGTTGTCCAGATTTAAAAACTATAGAACCTTCTTCGTCATACACTATTTGACCATTGTAAAAGATGGATAACAATGGATTCCTTGACATTGTAGAGAAAATGTCAACCTTAAAAATGAAAACCAATATTATGCTTTGATGATCTACTCTCCAGCAGTCATGCTTTTATTTTCGAAATCCAACATATAGTTCGCCGTGGAGTGCGACGAACTCTATATAAATTATAGAGTTCGCCGGAGGTACGGCGAACTCTCCTTAATTACAAAAAAAAAAAAAAATCACATCCTGATAATTAAAGCTGAAAAATGGAGTTTGGGAAATTAATTTTTTTTATTTTATTTCAGAAAAAAATCCTCTAATTAGCCAAGATCATACATATGACGTATCCGGGGATAATTATAATAGGATTGATTTCTATGACTAACTGTTATAGTAGTCAATAAAAGTTTAAGAAAATCGTTCGAAATTTTGTGAAAAAAAAAAAGATAAATCCATCTTTGATTTTTTTATTTGTAGATATTTAAATTTTTAAAAATTTAAAAATATATTTAAATTTTTTATTTTTTTAAAATTTAGATATTTCGATCTTTTATGTATTTTTAGAACATATATTAAAATTATATATTATAAGTGAAAATCTTTAAATTTTTTATATTAATAAATATATAACAAATAAATTAAAAATTAAAATTTATATATTATTTATAAAAGAATTTAATAAATAACTTTAATATATTTTTAAAGTTTCTATTAATTAAATAAAAAATCATTACTCCGATTAGGGAGACATGAGCCTAGAAAGGTCCAAAGGGAGAGTATGGGTCACTAAGAAATATTTCCATTTTCTAATAATGCAATTACGAAGAGCCGCATACATAGGAGGCATCGTTAAAATATCATTATTTTTGTATTTGTATTTTTATTATTAAAGTTTAATTTTAGAATTACATTTATTTATTTTTTCTACATTATACTACATTTTTAAAACTAGAAGAAGAAAAAGTCTTTATTTAAGTGGTGAAAATAAAAGTGATACAAACAACATTTATCGTTCTATGAACATCCGGATTTATATTATTATGTTAAGATTTCTGGATACACATCTCTGTAATATGTGATTGTGACGGTTAGCTATCAATGTGTTTGACGGTTAAGTTCGGTTTAATTATAATAATTTGTTATATCTAGTTGAGATATAATTTTAGCTTTTAATTTTGTATGAATCTTAGTCGGTAATGTTAGGGAGAAAAGTCCCTTTCTCTTAATCTCTGCATCTTCTATTTGTCAGTTAGCAAAGAAAATGAAATAAGGGATAAAAAAAATGTTAAAATTGTTTTTGTGAGATTCACAGGGACAAATACGACACAGGGTCGAGCCAGCCAACCAAAGAAATAACATTGAGCATTGTTGACCAAAGAATCTTTAAGGAGGCTCTAATAAATTAGAATATCGAAAAAGATTCTCATCAAAGAGTAAGTGTACAAGATAGAAAAGATGTAATGCTAGGAGAAAAAGGAAAGATCGATCAGGCAATGGTAAAAAAAATTGAAAGAAGTATCATCGGAGTATCTGGCATCTCATTGAAAGCGGAAGAAATCATTTCCTAGCTTTTTTAATGACTGACACACGTTTATTGATGTTAAATATTTGGACTCGTTTAAAATAGTCCTTATGTATGACTCAATTAAGAACATGAATAAAGATTTCAAATTATTTTTTTTCCTTAACCATTTTAGATAAATAAAAAGATGGTCAGAGAAAACTAATAGAACAAGAAGAATTTGAGTAGAGATATTTGGCATCTTCCAACATGCGTGGTGTGAAATTTTTTTTTCTAAAATTGCAGGGATATGGTGGGAAAATTATAAAAATTGATGAAAATTTGAGGAAGGTAAAAAATTACAACTTTGTCAAAGTGTTGGTGGACACTACTAAACTCATCATATCAATGTTTTGATACGTTTAAATCTAAATCGAGAAAAATATGATATCTTTGTAGAGAAAACAGATAGAAAAAATAAAAATATAAAAAGTTTAAAAGGTAAATGTCAGAATTTGAAAGAAGACAACGATGTGGCAACACCTATGATACGCACAAAGAATAATAAGATAGAAGCTCTATATATGAGAATTCTTTATTGACTCATAGAGAGGTAGATAAACAGGTGAAGAGACGAGATTTTCTCGACTTATAAATAATGGAGAATCTAATTTTCACATATTAGGTGCATCCATGATGATAAGAACTCTAAAGAAGTAACATAAGAGACACAATTGAGTTTGGAAGGGAATTTGAAAGAAACTAATCTTTTGAAAGTAAATGAGGACAAAAAGGATGAATCTTTTTTAGGATCTTTACTTTTTCCTGACTTTAAAGATATTATCGAAAAAAATCTGCACAATTTCGAATGGGAGAAAGAAAGAAGTTAAGTAAGAATTTCTATGATCAAATCGTGATTAAAGTGAAAAAAATAATTCAAAAAAGAAGGAAGCAAAACTAAGAAGAAAAAGACAAAAATTCACAAAAAATAGGGAAACAAACACATATCTATTAAGAAAGAAAAATATAAGAAAAAAATAAGAGAAAATTATCAAACAAAGAAGAAGAGAAGTTTACAAGATTTAGAAAGAAGGAGAAAAAAAATCCTAGAATAAGTGATAAAAGTGATATAATAGATGATTCCGAAGAGGAAATAAGAACCTGAAAATTAAAATTGAGTTCTCAACTCGGTTTACAATATAGTGATGAAAAAATTGTGGTGGAACTTTTATTCAACAAAAGACGGAAAGAAAATATTAATTGAAAAAAAGAACCAGAAGAAGATGAAAAGCAGAACAAAACTAGGACTAAATTCTTTTATAAAGAATAGTGTGTGTAAGATAACTTTTGAAGAGTTAGCAATAGTATTTTGGTGTTTTGATAACGTGTTTTGGTTAAACTTTTTGTTGGAATAAAACCACCGCTAAAAGTAAATTCTGGCTCAGCAACTATTTTCAAAATTTTGTTACATTTAGCAGTGATTGACCATAACTGCCGCTAAATTTGAAACGGATAACAACCCACGACTAACCACTGCATTAACCGCCGCTATTTTTTATCAAGTAGCGGATTTTTACAATTGTCGTTAAACTGTCGCCGCTATCTGTCGAAATTGTTGTAATGATGACTAATTTCATTTTAAATTAAAATTTTATCTAAAAATGTATTATTGGACAATAAATATATATATATATAATAAAATTTGAACTCTCTGACACTTATTAGAAACGAACTGAAATTAATTAGTTTTAGTTTATCCATTGAATACGGCTTTAGGATCAGTCTTTTTTATAATTCGTCAAAATAATTAATTACTATTATATTACTAATAATATAATTTTTAGCATAGTTGTCAGAACCGAATCAGTGATCAAATCGGTTAAACTACTGGTCACTGGGTCACTGGTTGAACCGATTAATCCGACCCCGGATAAGTAAAACATATAAAATAGCTAAAAACTTAAAAATTAACAGTTAAAAAAATATCTCCAATAACATTTTAGTAAACATTAAGTCTCAAATCCTAAAAATAAATAATACAAAAATAAACATAAAATTTGTTAGTACTATTAGTCTATTACATAAACAACTGAATTTAACACAATGAAAATAACAATTCATGGATTATATCAAGGAGTAACTTCAAAATCTGGAAATGACTAATCAACAATCTAACAACAATGGATATTCAACAAATTGAACAGAAATCAAACATAAATCAACAACCAAGAAAGATCAAAATTAAACAGAAATCAAACAGAATAATCAACAATCTAAATTCTAACAGAAATCAACATACATAATCAATAATCATTAATCAACAATCTATAATAACTTAAAAAAAATAAAAACTTAAAAATACATACCTAGAGGGATGAGCAGAGAAGATGGCTGCCGAGCAGGAGGCGTCGAGCAAAGAAGATCAGAAGCGGGACTAAGGGAGACGGCGGCGACGACTCACGAGCAGGAGGCGACAAGCAGAGAAGATCAGAAGCGAAACTGAGGGAGATCGGTGTAGCGACTCTCAATTTTAAAATTATAAATATAAATAAGTTATAATTTATTTTATAAAATTAGAATTCCTTATTTTTAGAAAATTATTTTTATTATCAGGAATTGAACTAATTTTATAATAATTTGAATTTAATCAAATTCATATTATTATTATTATTATTATTATTATTATTATTATAAATATTATATATAATTGTCATGAGTATTATATGTATTATAAGTTTATATAGCTTTACTTCCTATTATTATATACTCATTATTGTTATAATATTCACTACGTTACTATTATTATTACTATTATTATTACGTTTATTATTATTATTATTACATGATTATCATTATTATTGCTAGTATTATTATTACTATTATTAATCATAAAGCACGAAAATAAAAGGCGGTTTTGATTATAATACGATTGCATATATTATTATTATTATTATTATTATTATTATTATTATTATTATTATTATGCATGTACGCATATATATATAAGGCGACAACCATTTACTTAATGAAAAGTCATTGTATAGGTATACACATATATGAAATATCTAGTTATGATTATCATTAGCTTTATTATATCATTAGCTTTATATATAATAATATCATCCGAAGAAATAAGTAATATTTACTTTATTATCATTATATTTGTGTCGCCTGATATATATAGTATATGAAGGTATGAGTGACGAGAGAGAAGAGTGACCGAGAGAGAGAAACGTGGGAACAAATCCTCCTCCAACCTTTGGGTTTTAATTTCTTATAATCCGTAATTCCAATAAAAAATCTAATCCGATAAAAGTATTCGTATCTTCCTCTTCTATACGTTGGCACCACTTTTGATTGGTAGAAGTTGACGGTAACGTAACTCCTCTACTCTTTGAGTTTGGTCAACGAAAGTTTTAGGGGGCACAGACAATTCTGGACGTTTTCTTCTTCGATAGCTCACTCAAAAAGCTTCTCCGGAGCTTTGAATATTTTGATTCCGTACGAAGATATGGTTTTGGTTTCTCGTAGTTAATGTTTAATGTCACGTGAAAAATTTAGGATAGAAGACCTTAAGATAAGAATGAATTGAATGTATAATTGATGGATTGTGCATATTGGATAAAATGTGTGGTTTAGCTGTTGAAGTTGGTCGGTTTGGAAAAAATTTAATATTGGTATTTGTTTGATTTTGAAATAATTTGTTACCGGAAATGATTTGAAGGATTGAGAGGTGTTTGATTTGATAGTTGGGACCCTTGAAGGGTGGCAGAAATTCGAGCTTTAGACGAGATACTGTCAAAACCTCTATAAGAATTGTAGTTTTGATTTGAGGTATTATTTTAAAAGGGAAAGAAATTATTATGTGGCTTGTGCATTTGAGACTATTTGTTGACCCTCTGTCGCAAGATGTGACCGGGCACTTTAACTCCCCGGGTTCCCCCATGGGCATGCATATATATATGAATATTGAATATTATATTTGAGCTTGGAGTTCGACTCCATGGAATACTATACTATTGAGCTTGGAGTTTAACTCCATGGAATACTATATTACTGAGCTTGGAGTGTGACTCCATGGAATATTATATTTGAGCTTGGAGTTTGACTCCATGGAATATTATTGAGCTTGGGGATGCGCGCACAGAGGGACTGTCCAATGGTTAACTACCAGGACATGTTGGGTTGGCTGTATAACCGACAGATGAGACTCATCAGCCATAGGATAGACATACATCATATGCATTTGTTTGTTTGCTTGAGTGTGCATTGTTTTGGTTTGCTTAACTGTTTAATTCTGCTTATCCGCTACTTGTTCTACTTGCTGTAAATGCTTCTCTATCTGTGTTTTCCTTGCTTGAACTGTATGTGTATGTTTTCTGAGAAATCCCTCTTGACGAAGGTGTGAGGGGAGAGGGTTGTTCCACCAGTGATTCAGAGGATTAGAAGTGACAGAGAGTAGAATGTTGGGTTAAAGTTAGATTCAGAACTAGAATACCTTAGACAATTTACTTAACTTCCGGTTTAGTTGAGTTCTTAATCTGAAATCTGAGTGTCGAAGTTCTAGGAATGCCTCTGGCTTTCCCGAGACCTTTTATATTAACCATGTGGGCACCTTTACCATACTGAGAACCTCCGGTTCTCATTCCATACTATGTTGTTGTTTTTCAGATGCAGGTCGAAAGGTATCTCATTAGGCGTCTGGTCACCTGAAGCGAAGTGGTTACTGTGTTATTTTGTTGTGCAGTGATGTATATACACATACTTAGCTTTCTCTCCACATAACTTATTCTCTTTGATCCTCTTAGAGGTTTATGGAGAGGCAGGATTTTGTTTATGTACATCTTGGGTTTTGGATATGTATATATATGTAAATATTCTCCGGCCAGCCTTGACTTCGCAGACTGAGTTAGGAGCTTGTTATTTGGTACCTATCGCTTTCGATTCCTACTTTTATTGTCTTACGTTTTATAGTTATAGTTTGCCCCACACGCAAGTTGTTCCGTTTCCGGAGCGTGGCGCTTTTCATTTTGCGATTTTGTTTTACCCATTTTTCAAGGCTCCTAGTCTATTATATTCTTTCTACTATTATAAGAATTTATTTTAATTTTTAGAAGTCGTAATACCTTGCCACCTCTATTTTACGACTTAAGCGTAAAGTTCTGGGTGGTAGGGTGTTACAATCGGCGGTGACGACTCACGAGCAGGAGGCGACGACTGACGAGCAGGAGCCGAGGAGCAGTACGCGACTTCAATCTTCGATGGAGGTGCTTCTGAGCTGTTGTGGGTGGCGCACTGTGACGGTTGCCTCCTGCGACGACGGTGAGCCGGGTGAGGTGGCTGAATGGGTCTCTCTCACACTCTCTATCTCAGGTGGAAGGTGGTCTCTCATGGAGTCATGGCCAAAAGGTTTGGGATTTGGGAAGGAAAACAAATCAGGAAAAGGAGACGATGGAGGCAACTAGGGTTTCAATGGAGCTCTTCAGCACTTCAGCACTTTACCTAAATATTATTATTTTTTTATTTTAAAGGAAACGACGTGTTTCAAGGGAATTTAACAAAAAAAAAAAAAGAATTTGAACCGGTCCGGATTAAATGAAACTCGCCAGTTTATCGGTTTTGGTCAAATCTGACCGGTTCAAATTGGATCATTTCGGTTTGCTTTTTTGTTCGATCAGAAAATTCAACCGAACCGGTTTACCAAATTTTTGATTTGACCGGCCGGTTTGGTCCGGTTCTGACAACACTGATTTTTATAGTTTTGTCAAAGTATTGGTTAAGGTTTCTAATAGAATATAACAAAACTCAAAACAATATTCTTGTTTTAGATTATGTTAATAATTAATTCAATAAAGTATTAAGTAATGATCTACGGAAAGATCCATATATATCTAAGAAGGTTATACTCAGGGAAGGTTAAAGGCAGAAGCAATGGGCAGTGTGCATGGGTACAGGAACATATACAGCTACTAAATACAAAGCAAAAGTTGCCTTGCATTACTAGATTCCGGGGAAAAGGAAATTGGTTTATTGCAAATGCATTATTATTATTATTATTATTATTATTATTATTATTATTATTATTATTATTATTATTAGTAGTAGTAGTAGTAGTAGTAGTATTGTCGGAATGAGCTACTTGGGGGAGGCTTCAACTTTTAGAAGGGTCAAGTCAGAACTCACGAGTGTTTTGGTAAAGAAAACTTTTTGTGAAGGGTCAGTTTTGAAGACAGCGTCATCAGTTACCATGGGGAACCAACATCATGCACTACTTAATTGTAAACGTTTATTTGCACTAATCCATTGGCAACGTTTATTTGTCACCTTTGTGTGCATGCATGTTGTGACTTATTGCTATCAAATAATTTAGTTTTATAATATATTATATATGCCGACAAATGGCTAACATGTGCTACATTAATTAGAAGAGACAGAAAAAAAAGGGGGAGGGGGTGTTTGTGCCTAGATGACAAAATTATTCGAGACGCGAGGATTTTTGTGGAAATTGTTCTAAAAAGAGATTCGATTGTGATTTTTTTTTTTTCGCGGAGATGGAAATGGGAGATAAAATTTTTCTAGACAGGCATAAGGACTTAAGTGGGATCTCCGCCCTTTTTTATTAATCTCCAAAATTCATAAATTTACTGAATTATCCTTAATAGTTTATTTTTCATATATGTTTTTTAGTCATTTTACATATATATATAAACCCAAAACTCCTAATCCTCATTTGCATAATCTTTCTTCAATTTAGAGATCCCTAACGCTATTCATACTCCATCCAACCTCTCTGCAGTTACCCCCTCGTCACTCTTCCTTCTCACCGCATTGTCACACCTCATCGTCCTATCACCCTCGATCACCGCGTCGTGCTCTCTATTTGCAGCGTTCCTTTCCATAATTTTGCCGTCGTGTCCATTCTCCTCTCTGTTGCCGCGTTTCCCACCTCGTCCACTGCTTTGTCCTCTAACTCGCCGTTACGTCCCTCCACCGCGCCATTTCGAAAGAAGTCACCATCTTGTCGTTTAGACTTTTTGTATAAAATCTTGCTGTTTTTGTGTAGCAGGATGGATACTTACAGCTCTATTTATGTAAAAATTAAAAATTAGTTAGAACTATCAAATAGATGGGGAATGAGGTCCCCGCGAAGAATGGGGCCCAATGAAAAATAGAAATGGAGAACAATATTCTCCCACAACAGAAAATGAAAATGGAGACGGAGAGCAAATCTAGGAGCAGAAATGGAGAGCAAGGAGGCATCCCCATCTCGCCCTGCCGCGTTGACATCTCTATTTGTGGTTGTTTAAATACAATAAAAATACAATTTATATATTAAAATTAATTATAGTATATAAATACATATATAATATAATTTAATTTATTTTTAATATATATTTTATATTTTAATTTATATTATATTCTAATAATTAAGTTTAATATATACATAATATAATCGTAAATACAATTTGGTAGTACACAGAGGATATGACCTTTTTTTTTTGGTCATTGTCTGGTGCTCAAAAAAGCCCAAACCAAACACCCTTCATAACCCAACCCGACCCGGAATCGGAGACCCTTCTTCTCTAAAATTGCTTGCTTCAACTGCGTTCCATTTTCATGGCTTAAACACCCAAAAATTAACACTGCATTGTTGTCTTCTCCATCTTTTAAGTCATATCCTCCAATTTTTTTTTCCTTTTTTTTTTGGTTTTGATTCAAATCTCTATGGAAATATGTTTTTTTTTTTGTTGGATTTGGTGCCTCCACAGAATTTATCAACTTGATTCAAATTGGTCAAGTGGATTTAAAGGCCCAATATGATAGGGCTAAAACTGAAAAACGGCCCGACAACTGTAAAGTCTTATTTTATTTGGTAAATTTTTTTATCAAAATTTAAAATTATTTTTAACATCTTTATTTTAAAAGTTTATAGTAATACAATAATATTTTAAAATAAAAAATAGTTTATTTTTGGACAATTTTATTTTTAATAAAAATAATAATTATAAAATTTTAAAAAATATCAAATTTCTTCGCAAAATTAACAGTATTTTTTTAATCTTTTTGTTAAGACCATAACTTCCAACACTATTTTAATGTCATAAAATTAGTTCTTTCAAAAATCTAAGTTAATAGGAGAGGATAATATTAAAAAATTTAATTATTGTTTTTGTTCTTAATGTTTGGAGTAAATTTTAAAGTTGTCCCTAACGTTTAAATCGTCCTATTTAAATTTCTAACGTTTTAAAATTGGCTCAATATTGTACTACCGTTAGGAATCTATTAACAGAATTGACGGCAGAACAAAATTAAGACGATTTTAAAACGTTAGAGACTTAAATAGGACGAAAACGTTGGGACGAAAACGATACAGAAATCAGTTTTAATTTTATCTTCAATAATATCAATTTTTTACGGTATATAGTTATTCAATTATTTTTTAATCACATCTAAATAAATTACACTTAATCACATTATTTTCATTCTAAATAAATTTATTTTTTTATAATTTTACTCTTAAAGAATTGTAGTCATCATGAAATAATGTTTGTAAAATGACTAGTACATAAATTTACAAAAAAAAAAAATACATCTACAATAAAGTATAAATTACACTTTTTATCTTTAATGTATCGAAATTCTTTAATGTTTAATTTAGTTAAATTATTTTTAATTTTAGTTTTTAATAATATCAAATTTTTACGGTAAATAATTATTCAATTATTTTTTAAATTTTATTCTTAATCACATTATTTTTTTTAAGTGAATTTATTTTTAATTAAAAATAAAATTAAAAATAAATTAAATAATTATTTATCATAAAAAATTAAAACTATTGAAAAAAAGATTAAAATTTATTAAAAATTAAAATTATTGAATTTTTTTATATTTTTTAATAAATTTTATTCTTTTCTTCAATAATTTTAATTTTTTTACGACAAATAATTACTTAATTTCTTTTTTAATTTTGCTCTTAATCAAAATAAATTCACTTTAAAAAAACAATGTGATTAAGTATAAAATTAAAAAATAATTGAATAATTATCTTTTATAAAAAAAATAATATTATTAAAGAATAAAATTAAAAATATAGTTTAACTAAATTAAACCTTAAAGAATTTTAATATATTAGAGACAAAAGGTACCATTTATATTTTATTGTATATGTATCATTTTTTTTTTTTTTTGAAAATTTATGTACTAATCATTCTACAAACATTTAATGACGAGTAAAAATCTTTAAGAGTAAAATTATAAAAAAATAAATTTATTTAGAATAAAAATAATGTAATTAAGTGTAATTTACTTAGATGTGATTAAAAACTAATTGAATAACTATGTACCGTAAAAAATTGATATTATTGAAGGATAAAATTAAAATTGATTTCTATAAATTGTTTTTGTCCTATTTAGGTTCCTAATGTTTTAAAACCGTCTCAATTTTGTTCCGCCGTCAATTCTGTTAACAAATTTCTAACGCTATGATAACATTAAGCCAATTTTAAAATATTAAGAATTTAAATGCTAGAAATAACTTTAAAACTTATTTCATGTTGAGGACAAAAATATACTTTACTCTTTTAATATTCTCTTTGAAGTAAAAGCCTTCTGTTAACTAACTCTAACTACTTTCTGTTGCTCCTAACCAACTTAAACTATTGCCAACTCATCTAACTTCCATATAACTGTGCCGATAAATATGATATTGCTAACACCTTAAAAATATGAATAGTTTTGATAGTTAATCACTTAAAAGTTAAAATATTAAAATAATAATAAAGGTTACAATATTAAAAGTTTTATACTGGGCATCATGACATTCAAGATTTGATTACTCAAGGCTTTGAGCGAGGAGCCATGTAACAATGTTTAATTAATACAATATTCTTTAAAAAAAAAAAAACAATATGATGTAGTAAAAATAAAGTTACTATCAGAGCCGATTGAATTATATTGTTGATTCATCTTTATGCCTATATATATAAAGTTATAAAGATATGTCCATACGACGCACAATTATCAAAGTTAGGGTTAAGTATGGTTTTGGTTCCAAAAGTTTTGCGCCAGAATCGAAATCGTCTCTCTTCTAATTTTTGATTTAGAGTCGTCCTTAACATTTTTTTTCGTATTAAAATCGTTCTTTTAATTTTGTTTGGATACAAATATCCTCACCACTACCAACATAATTACCTCCTCCACCACCACCACCACCAACACCAACACCAACACCAACGCCACAACCAGCAACACCATCACCACCAACACCAACACCAACACCACCACCACCACCACCACCACTACCAACACAAACACCACCACCAACACTAACCAACAGCAAACAACAGCAAACAGAAAACAATAGATCGAAGAACAAAACAACAGCAACTTCTTCCATTAACAACAATTCAGAAATCAATCAACAGCAATTCAGAAATCAAAACAAGAACAAAACCAACAATGATTCAACAAATCAAATCAGATTCAACAAATCAAGAAGCAGAAGACGAAGCAGAAACAGAGATCGAAACAAGAAGCAGAAGCAGCGGCGAGGCGGCGAGGAGCAGCGGAGCGGAAGCCGACGACGACGAGGAGGTCACGGCGGCGACGACGAGGGCGAGGCGGCGACGATGAGGGCGAGGAGGAGGAGCGGAAACGGCTCGACGAGGAGGGCGAGGCGCGAGGGCACGACGGCAGCGCGAGGGCGAGGCGGTGACGACGACGTCGGTGAGGAGCGACGAGGAGCTGTAACACCCTCACTATCAGAAGTCACGCTTCCGGCTGCGCTACTCTGATAGCAAGAAGTATTACGACTACTTTACATACTAGATATTAAAATAGGAGCCTGTGACTCAACATCGTATCGCTGATTGCTTCGAAAACCGGAAACAAATATTTTATCTTAAAAAAAATACAAGCAGGCATAGATTCATATACAAGACTCCTTACATAATATCTCATAATATAATAAACATATAAAACATACAACTCCTATCCCTCTTACAAACTTGTAATAACAAAGACGAGGGAAAACAAAATAATCTAATTAATACAACAACATATAAACCAAACGCAGTATAACTTCTCTTAATGCTTCTTCATCCGGTTCCTAAAAAGGTAAAGCTGTAGGGGTGAGAATCTAACCACACGGTCTCACCATAGAGTTTCAAAGTTGTCATAAGAAGATATTTAATAGGAAAACTGTTTTCAAGCTTAGTGATTATCATTGCCTTATGAATTTTTTAAAAACCAGTAGGTAATCGTTCAAAACCTTTTCAAAGAAACGTTTAATCTATCAAAAATCTGAAACCTTTCCTTTCTTATAAGAAAAATCTCAATCAGAAACCAACCACGCAATCAAACAACACAATCATTAATTCAGCACCAAAGTTCAATCTCAAATGTAGCACGCCAGGACAAACACAGGCAAGTCAGACAAGGAAAGCACAAGTAGGCAGCAGTTACAGCAAATAGTTCAAATAGCAGTTACGAACAATTTAGCAATTAGGCAAACCAAAACAAGTTCAAACTCAAGCAAAGCATACAAATGCATATGATGCATGCCTGTTCTATGGCTGATGAGGCTCATCTGTCGGTTATTCAGCCAACCCGACAAGTCTGAATTGTCCTTAGACTGTCCCCCGACGTGCGTCCCCAAGAGTCTATGCATAGTTTTTTCTCAAATAATCAATATTGCTCAATAGGGGTAATATTCCCGGGAATTTATATAGTGTCCGGTCACACTTACGTCGTAGGGTCAACAGAGTATCGAGTTTTCAACCTGGTACACGTGGTGGCAAGCCACGGCACTTAATCCAGGGAACCTCGTATCTTAGTTATTTTAAATTCATAAGCCAAATGAATAATTCAAAGATCATATCTCAACATTCTCAATCCATATCTCAACATCATCATCATTCATCAATCCAAATCTCATTTCCTAATTCATTCAAAAACCATATTTCAAAGAAAATCCTTATCATCCTTCTTTTCATTCCATTCATTAACAATCCCAATTCAAAACATAACTCTTCCTTTGATAAATGAGGTAGTTTTAAATCATATAATACTTAAAACCTTTTTAAAATAACTACTTTCAATGAAACTCCTAATTTTATAAAATTTCGACAGCATCTCCTCTAAAACTCGGATACTGCCACCCTTTTCGTGTTCCATCTAAACATTTCTCAAACCATTTCCAAATCTCAATCACTTTCCAAAATTCAATCAATTCCAGTATCAAATTATTTTCAAACCAGACCAATTGCAATAATAAAACTCTTTTTAAAGTCAAACATGCTCAAGTATTAAATCATTTATAAAATCAGACCGACTCAAAATCAAACCGCTTTAACTTCAAACCAAGAAAAACCACTTTTCCTAATAATCAAGTAAATAACTTTTCAAATCCACTTCTTATCAATAATCGTACTTCACTCAAGCAATCAAGCACCCAGCAATCCAGTCCAACAAACCATCACATCCACAAGACAAATA
This sequence comes from Arachis hypogaea, assembly GCF_003086295.3. Classification (NCBI taxonomy): domain Eukaryota; kingdom Viridiplantae; phylum Streptophyta; class Magnoliopsida; order Fabales; family Fabaceae; genus Arachis; species Arachis hypogaea. The sequence goes on from NC_092050.1 coordinate 153,291,799, forward strand.
TAATCACAGAAATATATCTTTTTGCATCAATATCTATTTATCACAACTCTGTAATGTAAAATAGATTTTAAGAAAAACTTCTACCTCATTCGCGATCTAACTACGCGACACACTACATTTTTATTCTTATTCCACAGCAGCAACATCAATACAGACCGTCCCCGCAGCAGCCACAACCTCTAAACATAGCCTTAGCTCAATCCTAAAACATTAATGTCGCGTAAACTCAATAGTCTATAACAGAACAGCAACTAAAAGAGTTTGGAACAAGGAACGACTTACTGGGCTTACAAATAATTGAGAAAATGGAGCAACAGCAGCTCCGATGACGACATAGCACCTTGATGTTGTATGCTACAGCCATAGAACTCAGCAATCAAGACCCGGAACTCGATCCTAAGACACCAAGACCTTAGATCCTTAAATAACTTAGAACAGAAATACTAATTCATAGGTTTCGGAATGCATTGTTTACCTAAACAAGGACGAACGGCTGAATTGAAATAACGGTAACTCCGATGGTGGTTCCGATGATCACTGCCACGTTCCCAGTGACCCGAACGGCGGCAACGACGGTGCAGCAGTTCAGAACAACAAGCAGCGGCGGCGGAGATCTGAATTAGACATGCAGTGACGATAAAGGTTCCCGGAATCCAAAAGAATAGAAGCCAAGCTTAAATCCCTTACCGGTAGTGCACACTCCGGCGGCGGCAGTGGGGTTTCGAGCTGCAGAAGCGGCGGTGGCTGGCGTGGGTCTCTCCTTTCTCTCCTCTGCTCCCGTGCCTTCTCTCTCTCTCTCTCTCGCTCTGTGTGACCCGACGACTTCCCCCTCGACGACACGGCGGCGGCAGACACGGCTGGGAGGTGCAGCGACCGCGGCTGGCTTCGCGTTGGACGGCGGCGACAGGAAAGGCGAGCAGCGGCGACGAAGGCGCGGCGGCTCCAAGCCCGCGACCTCCCTTCACTCGTGAGCCATCTCTCTTCGCGATCTCAACGGCGACGGCGAGCAGAAACCACAGCTTCCTAGACGGCGGCAGCGGCGCAAGCGTCAGGACGCAGCGGCAGCGACGGTCCGCGAGGATGGCGCGACCGCCTCCACCGGCACTCCCCTCTCTCGGATCTCCCTCTTCTCTCTTCCCTTTCACCCTATTCTTTGTTTTTCTGTCTCTGTTTATCTCTCTCTCCCTCAACGTTTTCTTTCTTTGTTTTCTGAAACACTTAGGTCTAGGCTTGGGGAAGGGAAGGCGGTGGGGTAGAGGGTTAGGACTAGGGTAGTTTAGGTAATTTTAGTAAACTTAGGGATATAGAGTATTAATTGAAAATCTAGTTTAATCCTTTAAAATTATTTTATTTTATTATTTTCTTTATCTATAAAAATTAAAAGTATTAAATTCCGAAATCTCAATTATTTAAACCAAATCATATAAAATTCTTATTATTTTACCATTACTAAACTTTATAATTTAAATATAGAAAATAATCCAATAATTATAAAATTGAATAAAAAACTTAATTCATTTCAAACTCAATTAATCAAAATTTACTTTAATTATCTTTAATAAAAAAAATTTCTAAAATTAAACCTATAAATAAATAATTAAACTTAAAAATTAATTTATAATACAATTTTCAAAAAACCTGGGACTTACATGAGCGGCGGCGAGGACCCCTTCTCTCCCCCCTCCTCCCTGTTTCTCCCCCCTTTCTTTCTCTCCCCACCCCTGACTTCTCTGTATCTCTTTCTCTCCTTTCTTTCAGCGACGGCAGCTCCAAGCTTCGCCGGCGTCGGCGCCGTCTCCCTCCCCCCTCTTCCCTTCCCCTCCCCTCCCCTCCCCCTTCGTATACCCTTTTCTTCCCCCCCTCCCCCAACACGCGTTTTTTTTTTTTAATTTTATAACTTATTATTAAAATAGGAATAGGGGTAGTTTAGGAATTAAATTAAAAATTTAAATAAAAAGAACGATTTTAATACGAAAAAAAACGTTAAGGACGATTCTAAATCGAAAATTAGAAGAGGGACGATTTCGATTTTGATGCAAAATTTTTGGGACCAAAACCATACTTACCCCTGGAAGTTATAATCATGATTTTTGAATTGAATTGAATATCTAATCCTACACTGTGAATATTGTTTATATAAATTAAAGCATAGCACCTAAAAGTTAAAAACACTAATTAATAACTATTCATCAAGACAAACTCCTTCAACATTGATCATATCTTATTATATAGTCATTCATTCATAATATATAAGTTCAGGCCAGTATAACAACATTTAACACATCATAGCACATAGTGCGAAGATAACATAACATTGTTATCATTATTATTGTTATTACCCACATATATATATGGAGTAATAATTATTATTATATATATAGTTAATATATAGTAATTAAGGACAATTAGTAGGGTAGGTAACATTACAAGAGGCAGCGATGTTTCTAGCATTGGTAGAGTTAACATATTGCGCCAGGCTTGGGTCCTTCAAGTAATAACAAAAGCATGGCTGCTGCTGTTTCAGCTTCGAGCAGCATTCGGGTGTCGGAGTTGTACCAAATGCGTATGCTAGACCGCATGAGGAGCCCAACTCCGACACGCTACAATTTGGTGACGGTGGCGGTGGTGGTGACGACTGTGCCTTCACTAATGTTGGAGGCACGGCCGCCAGAAGCAGGGAAATGGCTGCCATGGCCGCCACCGCCGCCGCATAGCCGAAGAAGTTCTTCATCATGTTGTATCCTCGCTCCTAATACAATAACTGAATTATTGGATATTGGTTGTGATCTCAAAACTAATTAAACTTGTTCACCAATTTATATAAGTGGGATATGCATATATAAGGGTCGGTTTGCTTTGATCATTATTTTGACAAAAGTATTTTCTAACCATTATTATTGAGTAATTATTAATTTAATCTTCACCATTTATTTTATATTAAGTTGTGTAGTTTGTTCCTAACTATATATACTTGTTACATTTGATACATTGGTTTTTAAATAATAAGGGTTAACTACCAAAAACGCCCCCGAATTATTCAAACGCTGATAAAAATGCACCCGAATTTTACTATCGACAAAAATACCTTTAAATAATTTAAAAATACAATAAAAATACCCAACAGTAAATATGTATTTTTAAAAAATATCTTAGAGATTGAATTTTAATGCAATTTTTTTGCGAACATGATTAGAAAAATGAGATATTATTATTCTTAAAATTTGGTAATTTTTTGCTGAATATATATTTTTTTGTGAGTTTTTAAAAGTATTATTGGTTGTTAATAAAAAAATTACAAAAAAATTATATACTTAACAAAAAATCACCAAATTTTTAGGATAATAATATCTCATTTTTTCTAATCATACTTGCAAAAAATCGCATCAAAATTCAATCTCTAATATATTTTTTGAGAAATACATATTTAATGTTAGATAATCTTAAAAAAAAAACTAACATTAAATATGTATTTCTCAAAAATACATTAAAAATTGAATTTTGATGCTATTTTTTGCAAAAATGATTAGAAAAATAAGATATTATTATTCTTAAAATTTTGTGATTTTTTGTTAAGTATATATTTTTTTGTGATTTTTTAAAAGTATTATTGGTTGTTAACAAAAAAATTATAAAAAAATAATATACTTAACAAAAAATCACCAAATTTTAAGAATAATAATATCTCAATTTTATAATTATTCTTGCAAAAATTTGCATCAAAATTCAATCTCTAAGGTATTTTTTGAAAATATATATTTACTGTTGGATATTTTTATTGTGTTTTTAAATTATTTAAAGGTATTTTTGTTGATAGTAAAATTCGAGTGTATTTTTGTCAGCGTTTGAATAATTTGGAAGAATTTTTGGTGGTAACCCAAATAGGGTTAATAATTATAATAATTACTCTTATAGCTTTTAGTTAGTTCGTATTGTTCTAATACAAAAATATCACAAATATAAGAAATATTTGTTAACAACTCTATTCAACAACACACCGGAGTAATGTTAGAGAATTAATTTTTTTAGTCAACATTATTCAATTATTTTAAAATTATTTTATTTATTTTAAATTTTAAATTTTAAATTATAAATTTTTTATTTTAAATTTTAAATTATAAATTTAAACCCTAAATTTGGTTAATGTTGGCTAACTAAAAATTAGTTTTTTATGTAACATAGGAACAAATAAAATTAGTAGGTTAAGTATAATAGTTAATTGTAATAAGAAAATATAAATTTTACATTATTTCTAATAATAAATTTTGCTATTATTATTAGTCACACATTATCTAATTTATCTAAACTTTTTTTTTCACTAGTATAAATAATTTATCTACTTTTTTTTTAAGTAGTGAAGTTGAGTTGGGTATGAATTAAACTTTTGTATTTAGTTTTCTTCTAAACCCTTTCAAAGAATAAGTTGTTTTAAAATTATTAAAATTTATACTTATTTTTACTATAATAAAATTATTAAAATTATTAAGATTATCGACTCGAACGACTACGTTCTGACATCAGTATACTTCTCATTCAACAATTTTCCCTTTTAAGTAGTTGTTAGAGAAATTGTTCATTATTAATCATTCCACTCTTTATTTCGTTACATAAACAACTTATTTTGATAATTATATAAAACAACTAAAAGGATAAAATATGGTGAAAATTCAGGTACAATCAACTTCACGTGAAGTTGATAATTGAGAGTCATTCATGAAAATATAATCAAATTATTCAAATTATTTAACGACTCTCAACTATCAACGTGAAGTTAACTGCACTTGAGTTTTCACCATAGAATAGATAAGATAATGTGTTTCAACAAAATATTAACACTTTTGATTTTTGAAAATTGATTCATATAGATTTAATATTGTACTTGGTCCCTTACCTTCAATGTCTACTGAGTTTAGAAATTAATTGTAAAAAGTAGGTTTGGTGTGATTATTGACTTGTAAAGGGCATATACACTGTATATAAACCTCATACATATTGCAAATGAGATAAAGGTGTATGATTTGGAGTTTTTTAAATGGGTAATGCTAGGTAGACAAAAAAAAAAACAGTCAGAACTTGCCTTATTTAGCATTAATTAATTGTCGCAACAATTAATAAATACTAAATAAGGCAAGTTATGACTGTTTTTGGCTGATTTTCTTTAGTTACCAAATATTTCTGTTTTTAAATACACATACACACGTCATTACATACTAGCTTCTCTTTCTATATTTTTTCATGATTCTCTTGTATATAGTTTGCTTCCAATTGTTTATATTGTTTTATTATATCTTTTATATATGTTTTCGTACGTATTTCCAAAACATATTTTTTTTGTCCCTTACTAATGTGCTTCGACAAACACTAAACGTATGTGAAAATTGATTCATATGTAATACTACTTCGCTTGGTAATTGGAGTGAGTAGAGTATAGGTTTGGTGTGACGATTGGTATTGATGTAATGCTATCCGAGGTAGAGAACATCAGACTTTACCTAAAATCAAAAAAATAAATTAAATACGTAAAATATAAAATTATAACAAGATTTAAATTATAAAATTGTTAGACTTAGTATAAATTTTATAAAATCGATTGACTTATTTTAAATCATAATATCAAAAAATTTTAGAAGTTAAATTGAGATTCTAACTACTATACCGCTAGCTATACACTTTTTTAAATACTTATCTTTATCATTAATATATTTACTCCAATTATTATATTTTGATAAATTTTTTTTATAAACATATTTTGATAATTATATAAGACAACTATAAAAAGATTAATAATAAAATTTAAAGATAGAGGCGTATATGATTAGGAATATAAATACAATTCACATTACATATACCTCTCTTTAAAGAAATTTCTTTATTCTTTCATATTTGTTATTTCTTGTATGCTTATTTTTTTCTCATATATATATATATACTTTCTTTTATGTTTTTTGTATTTCCAAATCAAGCATAAATTTTTTTTTTAGAGTCAACAAAATCAAACTCTAATTTTTTTTGTCGCAAAAATTATAATATTATGCCATAAAATCACAACTTATTTAAAAATTTTAAATTAACAAAAAAAAAAAAAATACATGAATCATGGTATCTCTAACAATTTCAATCACCCTCTAGCATCTATGAAAATTAATTCATATGCAATACTTCACAAGGTGACTATATATATCTCCCTTAGACTCAGTGTCTATCAGGTTGGATATTAATTTTCCTTACTATCTTTATTTATTTTTTGGTAATTCGCCTCGTATAGTTGTCTCTTCTAATTATTTATATATTGTTTATCATATTTTTCATGTTTTTGTATTCAAGTAAACATTAACATATGTGAAAAATGTGTCGTACGTAATGTGGTACTTCACTTGATGACCCTATATAACCCCTACACGCCTCTAATAAGTAGCTATTGAGTTGGATACTAATTTGAAAGAGTAGCTATTAATAACCAAAGCGATCAAATATGGTAATTATGCAACCAAAATTCAACCAACAATGACATTTAGGTTGAGAACAAATTATAAAAAGGTTTATATAGTAGATTTTGATAGATGCCACCTAAGTTACTTGGATTTCTCCTTTTTTTTTTTTTTTAATGGGATTAGGGTACTTATATTGGATTATTATTTTTGGGTTCAAAATTTTTTTGGGATTTTTTTTAAAGTAGATTGAACTATTAGAGATATAACTATTAATGTTATCTTCTCTTATTAGCTTAAGCTTTTAGAATGAATAATTTTATAATATGGTATAAAAACTCTATATTCAAAAAGTTTAGAGTTCGATCATTATTGGTGAACTTAAAAAATAAAAAAGATAGCATAAGACAAATAAAAAGAAAAAAAATCTCCTATCCGATGGTTTTGATTTTAAAAAATATACTAATTCAGTGTTCCAAAAATATAATATTTCTATCTATATCTCATATGCTAAATATAATTTTATGTTTCTATATTTATATCTCAATATCCTATTTTTATAAATAAAAAACTAAAAAGTTTTATTGGCCTCAATCAGGTCTTGAGCTTAGATGCACCTATTACAAGATAAAGATCATAACATTAGACTAGGGCCTTCCGTCCAACATTTTTATTTTTCTTCTGAAACTAATTAACTTGATTTAAGACCCAATAATATTGGGCTATAGTTAATTAATGGGGGCCGTGTTATGACTCAAAAGAGAAGCTTATTTTTATAGTCGTATATTAGAGAAACAATAAAAAATTAAAATTTATTTTATTTAATATTTATTAATTATTATAATAATTAATAAATATTAAGTTAGATAAATTTTGACTATTTTTAACTAATTTTTTTTAGTTACCGAACATTTTTATTTCACAAGGACAGTAATAACGTTTGAGTTGCTGATCTGATAGATGTCTTATTAGTTTCAAAGTAAATGTATCTAGTTTTTCCACACGACCAAAAGAATAAATAAAAAATCTCGTTTTCCTTGATCCAATAATAATAATAATAACAATAATAATAATAATAATAATAATAATAATCTGGTCTTAAAATTTAGCTAGAGGCCATGGGAAGTTAATAGTAGAACCTTTCTGTCTTTCTTCCATAAAAGAGAAAGTGATTATTGGACCTATTATAAGTCATATCATAAACTGATTATATTTTAATAATAGAAAAATAGCCACCTCTCTAAACCCAAAAATAAATAAATAAAACAAAACAAAAGAAAACAAAAGAGGAGCAAAATAATAATCTCTTTATATATAATTAGTCTTTTTAGCTTTTACACTCACCTTAATATCATTTTTATTAGAAGATGAAGAATATTGTGGCACAACCTAAGAAATTAAATGGGTAACCTCATGAAGCTACTTGAAAATAAGCTTCAATAAAGTCAGTTAAATTGAACCGTCAATATTGAATTGCTACTATCGTCAATTTTTATATATAAATAGAGATGATGACAAGTTGACAACATATAATAATTGTTACAAGTTTTATATTGAGTGTCATGAAAATAATGCTTAATACTATATTCTTTTTCTTATTAATCATCAATATGCTCAAAAATGATTATCCCAACAGAATAAATTGTTGACTCAAAAATAATCACGATCATACGAATTATCAAAGTATATCTATTTCTACAATAAAGTTGATTATATAGAAGATATCACCTAAAAGAGTCATTGATAGCATATAATTATATTCATTAAGGCATATGAAAGTAATTCATTCATAGTGTTCAAGCCAGTACATCCCTCCTTGAACATAATTATTTTCTTATTGGGCCATATATATAAGATACATCACACAACGAAGCTAAGATAACATATATATTACTATTCATATGAAGTAATTACTATTTTTATTTTAATATAATAATAATTAGCATGTGGGGAAGGGAACACCACAAGAGCTAGCAATTTTTCTAGAAGCGGGAGAATTAACATACTGCCTTAGGCTAGGGTTCTTGAGGTAACCACAAAGGCATGGCCTCTGCTCCTTCAGCCTTTGGCAGCATGTGCTCGATGGCGGAGTATCCGACGTGAATGCTGCCAAGCATGGGCTTAACTGTAGCGGACTACATGTCACTGCTTCTACTGGTGGAGATACTACCACCAGAAGAAACAGTGACATGGCCACCGCTACGGCCATCACATAGTTAGAGAAATTCTTCATCATGTGTGTATTCTCTACTAATTTCTTAATTAGCTTTTTTATGTGATTCTATGCACCAATACAATATCTGATGAATTGGATATTGATTATGTGATGATCTCAAACTAAACTTGTGCACCAATTTATAATGAGTGTGTGATATAGTGGAGAGAGAGAGTGGGTTTGGTTTGTTCATTATATTGGCAAATAATATATTCTTTTTGTAATCATGGCATCATGCATACATGGAAGTGGAAAAAAACAGGAAAACAATTTTCACCATTTTTTATAGATTAAAATGTTAAAGGTTTTTTTGTTGGGGGAGGGGGGTTTGGAAGGTTGGTTGGGTGGGTTTAACTTATTTAGTTATTACTAATTAAAATCAAGTTGGGTTGGTCTATTAGTCTGCTTAAGTAAATGTTAATTAAAAATATAGCAATTTTTTTGCCAATAACAAATTATTAAATAGAACTCCGGATTACCATGAAAAAAACTTATTATTAATTAAGAATAATGTTTTTTTTTTAAAAAAGATACTTTTATCTTTCACAAAATATTTAAATGGCATTCTCTTTTTTTTTTATTTTTTGTGTTTGTAAAATTAAAATGATATACATTTTAGTTTATTTGACTAAAATATCTATTAATAATTATTATAATTATATATATTAGTAATAATTACTTGATTGATAATATAATAGTGGTAATAGTCATAATAATAGCAATAATAATTTATTATTGTACAAAATTTTATTTGATTTTTTATATTTTATCACATAATATAAGATATTTTAACTTGAAACAAAAATATTTAATTTAAAACTTTTATTTTGGATATTTTATATTATTAATGTAATAAATTTTATCTATTTGTTATTGTCATAAATTTTATTTTTATTTTGTCAGATGATATAAAATATTTTAACTTGTTACAAAATATTTAATTTAAAATTTCTATATATTTCATGATTATTAATATAATAAATTTTACTTATTTTTGATATTTTATCAATAATCATGAAATAGATAAAAAAATTTATATAATTTTGTAACAAGCCAAAATATTTATATTATGTGAAAAATATTAAAAATAAATAATTATTTGAATCAACTATATATATACATAAAATAATTATTGATATTAAAGTGTATGCTGTTTTAATCTTATATAAAAAGAAAATATATATTTTATAAATAAAAAAAAGAAAGTGCCATTTAGACATTTCACAAAGAAAATGAGTGTTTTAATTTTTTCCCCTATTTTTTATAGCTAACAATAATTAGTCTCAGAATGTCTTGCATTGATTTGTCTCTTAAAAGTTAAAACAAAAGAGGTAACAAATGTTGGGGATGATTGACTAAAAGGTATATGATTGGATGTATAAATAAAAATAATGCACACTCTTTTTCATTTAATTTTTTCTCTCTCGTAGTTTTATTAGGTATGTATTTCTTTAATTTGTTTCAATTGCTTATATAATATTATTACATCTTTTATCTTCTTGAACTTTAAAATACAAACATATTCTTAGAATAACTTTTTTATTTAGTTTTCTATGGTTCTTTTCTAACAGCTGCGAAAATTGATTTATGTGATACTTCACTTATAGTGACTCTATGTACACCTTATTACACTAAATGTGTATTGAGTTGGATACTATTAATTGGAGAGGGTTGATTTGGTGTGATTGTTGACTCATTCATGGTTGCTACAAATATGATATAATAACAAATTAAAGTCTTTGGCGTGGCATCAAAAGTTGAACTCCACGTCTCCAAGTAAGGTTCCCACGCACTTTGACAGTAGTGGTGGACATTGCACTCACTAAAAAAAAAAAAAAAAATTGTAACAAAAATTTTGTATTAAATTTAAAATTATTATTTTAAAAAATTTATTTATTATTACAAAATAAAAATATTTTTAAAAATAAAAAATTTGTTACAAAATATTCTAATATTTTATAATAATATGATTTTTTTTTGTTACAAATGTTGGCTTTCGTATTAAATTATTTTACTACAAAATATTATAATGTTTTGTAACAAAAGATTAAGTTAATACAAAAATTTAAAATATTTTATAACAGAATATCTATTTATTTTAAAAATTTTAAATATTTTATAATAAAAAATTATATATTTGTCATAAAATTCAAGAATTTTTTTGCAACAACTTTGTAACAATTTTTTTAGTTACAAATTTTTTTCGTATCAAAATTAACATTTTTTTTGTAACATTTTTTTTACACAAATACTATTTTTTTTTTCTTATAGTGATTCCAAGTAGTTATTTAATAATAATTAGGGTAATTAATTATTTTAAAGTTTTGTGTTGAAATGGTCAATTAGGATATTAGAATTGGTGGAAATGGTGGTTGGGGAACTGGACATACAATGATGACTTATATATGATGATGGCTATGTGATATATATATATGGATTGAAAATGCTAGTGCTAGCTCCATTTGTTGAATTTCATAAGATTTGTCACTACAAGCTAAGAGTCTTTAATTATATAGTGGTAAGTAGTGTTTGAAGAAGCATTAACTTTGATTCAAGGTTGGGTTAGTCCTTTGATTCCGAGGGGTAGACTTGCAATCATGCTGGGCTTGAAGAACAATAATGATTGCATTGGAGTGGTACATACAAGGATTCTAACCATCAAGTTAGTTAAGTGAGAGTGAAAAGAAAAATTAAAGGTAGGGTATGTATATTTTGAATAGAAATCATTTCTATGATTTATAGGAAAAATATTTAGGGATCAACATTTTTTTTGTTAATATTAATTAGTATTTTGGGTTAATATTTAATTTTTATATTATTAAAATTTAAGATTATTTAGAATCTAAAATTTAGTCTTTAATATTTAGAATTAATTAAATATTAACTAAAAAAATAATAAAATTTGTTGATTGTGTAGCATTATTCTACCTATAGTTCATGGTAAAAATTAGAATCTGATGATGAAGATTTCTCATTAGGTAAAGTCATTATTTCCCCATTAATTACATATGTAGAATTATTCTATATAACTGATGTAAAATAATATCAAACGTTTAAGTTTGTATGAAGAGTTACAAATGGTTATATTTCTAATATATCTCTTATACAAGAGTTTTTTTTTATGTTTATGTGAGTTTTTTTTATTGGACTTATGCTAAAATTAATTTTTTAAAATCAATAAGAATTAAACTCTAAATCTTTAATTTATAAAAATTCTAATATCATATCATAAAATAATTTCTCTCAAAAATTTAACTTTATAAAAAGAAATACGTTAATAATTATATCTCTAATGATAAAAAAAACTTAAAATAATAATTATTAAATGATATTAAATTTTTTCTTTTGCTAAAACCCATAAAATAAGAGTTGTCATTCCTCTTTATAATTAATTAGGACATTATATAATTTAGAGTTCAACTAAAAAATCAACATTGTATTAACTAAAATCAGTCAATAATTTTTTTAAATTCTAAATTTTAAACCATAATTCTAAATTCAAAATTTTAAATTCCAAATCATACAAAAACAAAATCATTTGCATGTGATGAGCATTGCATCATATCAATACGTCATAATTTGATGTGATCCACATAAATGCTATCCAACTCATCTTACTTGATATTTTGATTTTTTTTTTTTTTTTTTTAGATTCACTCAAACAAATTAGAATGTATATCTCTTTATTTGTAGCAAGCCAGCAACTTTATTATCAGGATCGAATAGGACCAACCTAACTATTATTATACATATTAGATTATTATATTCTTCTTCATCACGTGCATAAATTAAAGTTGCTGATTCTTATGGTTTCATGTTCTTTAGTAATTGGAGGAGAAAAAGGACAAAATAAATTAGGGTTTTCCCTGTGGATGAATTCGTATATATATGTTGTACTAACAAAGACACTATATATATTCATCAAAAAAATATTTTAATTAACAGTCTAATTCTACTCTTCAAATTTATTATATGGGAAAGTATGAGGAGCCAATGGAATATTTATACAATGTATACAATGAAAGTTTAGAGAGTATTAGAGATATAATCATTAGTGTTACCTTTTCCCATCAGTTGAAGCTTTTGGGATGAGTGGTATCATACATGGTATTAGAGCGCTAGATTTGAAAGATCAAGAGTTCGAGTTTTGGTGAACCCCAAAATCAGTTTAAGTTTTTGGGAAGATGTTTATTATCGCTAGTACTCGAATGGTTATTCTAGATAGTATGGGAGATGTTCATTTTGTAACTCAATAGTCCATTGTACACATTGTACAAATAATCCATTGTCTCCCTAGCAGGATCCGTATTATATTGCTCAAATCTCTTTATAAAAATTAATTTTTAGCAACTGTTGAGTTATAATTGTTACCTACTATAAAGATTGTTTATGTTAAATTTTGTAAAACTTGAATATTAATAAGATCGTTATAAGGTGTAACCCAGGTTTATGTCTGTTTTTAACATTTATACTACCGTTAATTTTAATTTATAAAAATATGTCTAATAATTTTAAATTGATTGATATAAAATTGTGTAGATATGTCATATGTTCTAGGACAGGTATATAATATTCTCATTATGAAAGATATAGCTTGATGACAAAAAATATCGTAAAGATTCGAAGAATGCAAGATTATTGTGTATAATTAAGTTCGAAATTATCCGTGCATATCAATTAACAATCATAAGATATGTTGAGTTTTTCTTATGTATTTCTTAGTCTAGATGACTAATTTAATCTCTATTTGAGAGTTTATTTTCATCAATAAATTATTATATATATAAAATATTATTTTAATTTTTAAAATATATATTTTTTATTTTTTATAATATTTTTTGTCTGATAAATTAAGAATTAATTTGTTAAAAATTAAATAAAAATTATTATTACATGTACAATATAAAATTTAAACTTTTAATACTTACTTAAACAAATTAATGAATTAACCATTATTTCAACCCAAATTAATTTTCAAAATATACTTTAACTTACGAATATACTTAACTTATTCCAATTCTATCTGAAGTTCTACTTGAAAGATATTTGCAACCATAGGCCCATAGGGCGGGGTCAAATTTTCCAAGTTGCTGAAAGCTATGTGTATATATATATATATATATATATAAAAAAGTATAGGGTATCAATATATTATCTATTAATTTATTGTTAATAATAATTAATTATTATATTTTAAATACATATATAAGTAGACACATCCAGAAAAAATATATATATATAAAGACACTTCTGTTAAACACAGCTATAAAAAAGATATTTTTATTAGACACATTTATGAAGACACTTCCATTAAACACAGTTATATATAAGAGTTGGCAGAAATATTGTTGGTAACATAGCGGAACCATAATTAATTATTATATTTTAAATACATATATAAAGAGACACATCCAGAAAATATATATATAAAGACATTTCTGTTAAACACAGCCATAAAAATGATATTTTTATTAGACACATCTGTGAATACACTTCCATTAAACACAATTATAAATAAGAGTTGGCAGAAGTTGGCAGAAATATATATATATATATATATATATATATATATATATATATATATATATATATAAAAGGAGAATTTTATGATAATATTAAAGGAGGTATAAATTTGATTTATAAATAAAATACTAAATATGACAAGAAAATTAAATTTAAGATTAAAATAATTTTTTTTATAATTTTTTATGATTATTTTTATCAAAATAATTTTTTATAATTATAAAAAATAATTTTAAAAAAATAACACCAAAATAATTTTTTTATTATATTTATAATTATTATTTTATTATTATTTTTATTTTTAAAAACTAATTTCTTATAACTATTTTTATAATTATTTTTACTAAAATAATTTTAGAGAGAATATATTTTGGTGTTAGTTTTTAAAATTATAAAAAATTAATTATAAAAAATTATTTTGGTAAAAGTAATAATAAAAATAATTATGAAAAATTATTTTTTAAAAATAAAAATAATTAAAAGATAATTTTGGTATTATTTTTAGAAATTATTAAAAAAATAATAATAAATAATTAAAAAATAAGAATAATTATAAATAATATTTTAGTAAAAATAATAATAAAAAATTATTTTTTAAAAATAAAAATAATAATAAAATAATAATTATAAATATAATTAAAAAAATTATTTTGGTATTATCTTTTTGAAATTATTTTTTATAATTATATAAATAATTATAAAAAATTATTTTAATAAAAGTAATCATAAGAAATTATAAGAGAGAAAAATATTTTGGTCTTAGATTTAATTTTCTTGTCATGTGTTAATATTTTATTTGTAGGTCAAACTTATGCCAATTTTAGTCACCAAAATTAATGTCACCATAGAATTCTCCTATATAAAATTGTTATTAATAACAAAAATTTATATTATTGATTAAGAGGTCTACTATACATACAAGCCTTTTTAGCATACAACTTCATATAAGTTGATTAAAATCCAACAAAAATAACCCTCAGTTTAAATTGCATGTAAACACGCGTTTTTCCAACTCTTGAATAGTGCCAAAACCATTATGACAAATGGTTAGTTCTTCTCCCTCCATCAAAATTGCAACACTCAAAATTCAAATAAGGATCAAAATTTCTCAAAAATTTCTCAAAATCATCATGAAAAGTGAAGGAAGTTTCGAAACTGAATTCGAAAAGAATTATGAGTAAATGAAATAAGAAGATGAAGAAGAAGAAGCAGCAAAAGATAAGGAGAAAGAAGAGGAAGAGTTTTGAATTATGCAAAATTTATTAGTACAAAAACACCGAAAATCTTAAAACGATACATATAAATATCTTCGTTTTACACCGAAATTTGCTACAAATACACAAAAATGTTTCCTTTAATGCTGCAGTTTTTTCTTCTTCTTTTTATCCTTCTTTCTTTCTTTTTTTTTCAGTTGAATGAATGTAAGTTCATCATCTTTCAAGTAATTTTGCAGCATTATATGTTTCTTCTTCTTTATTTGATTCTTTTTTATTTTCATTCTTGTTAAGAAAGTAAAACAAGAAAAAACTTGAGAAGGTAAAATAAGAAGTAGAAAAGAAAAGAAGAAAAAAATACAAGAAGAAACAGTAGAAGATGATGAGGAGGAAGTGGAAGAATTTTGAATTATACAGAACTTATCAGTACAAAAACACCGAAAATTTTTAAACATACATAATACACATAAATATCTTCGTTTTACACCGAAATTTGCTGCAAATATACAAAAATATTTCCTTTAATGCTACATTTTTTTTCTTCTTCTTTTTTTCTTATTTCTTTCTTTCTTTTAGTTGAATGAATGTAAGTTCATCATCTTTCAAGTAATTTTGTAGCATTATGTGTTTTTTCTTCTTTTTTTATTTTTTTATTTTTATTCCAGTTAAGAGAGTAAAATAAGAAGAAATTTGAGAAGGTAAAACAAGAAGGAAAAGATGAATAAGAAAAAAAAGAAGAAGAAGATGGTGATGATGATGAAAAAAAAGAAGAAGAAGCAGCAGAAGATGAGGAAGAAGAAGAGGAAGAGTTGTTTTGAATTATGCAGAACTTATCAGTACAAAAACACCGAAAATTCTTAAACGATACACATAAATATCTTCGTTTTACACCAAAATTTGCTGCAAATACACAAAAATATTTCCTTTAATGCTACATTTTTTTCTTCTTTTTTTCCTTATTTCTTTCTTTCTTTTAGTTGAATGAATGTAAGTTCATTATCTTCCAAGTAATTTTGCAGCATTATGTATTTTTATTCTTGTTAAGAGAGTAAAATAAGAAAAAACTTGAGAAGGTAAAACAAGAAGGAAAAGTTGAATAAAAAAAAAAAGAAAAAGAAGAAGAAAAAGCAACCGAAAATGAGGAGGAAAAAGAGGAAGAGTTTTTAAATACATTGAAAATTCTTAAACAATACACATAAATATCTTAGTTTTACACCGAGATTTGCTGTATATACACAAAAATATTTTCTTTAATGCTAATTTTTTTCTTATTTCTTTCTTTCTTTTAGTTGAATGAATATATGTTCATCTTCTTCCTAGTAATTTTGTAGCATTATGTGTTTCTTCTTCTTCTTTATTTGATTTTTTTTTATTCTTGTTAAGAGAGGAAAACAAGAAGAAACTTGAGAAGGTAAAACAAGAAGAAAAAAATGAATAAGAAAAAAAAAAGATGACGATGATGATGAAAAAGAAGAAGAAGAAGTAGCAGAAGATGCGAAGGAGGGAGAAGAAGTGTTTTGAATTATGCAGAAATTATCAGTACACATACACAAAAAATTCTTAAACAATATACATAAATATTTTAGTTTTACATCAAAATTTACTGCAAATACATAAAAATATTTTTTTTAATGCAGAACTCCCACATTACATTCAATTCAAACTATCAACGATGAACAATAATTTTCACAAACAAAAATAACATTATTCACCTACAGAATCATAAACTACTAACGAAAACATTAACTAGAATCGAACCATACTTCAGTCACTTGGTTGGATTCAAAACAATAATCCACTTCGCTCTGGTTCAATTGACAATCTGAACTTGGAATCATTCATTATCTTCAACAACGAGATAACTATTCAAAACTGATTTTAGAGCTTGATTTTAAAAATGTAGAGAACGAAGAAAATTGCGAAAAACGAAGAAAGAGAACGCAGAGAACGAACGAAAAGAAACACAGAGATCGTAGAGATAGAAGAAAACGTAGATTGAAAATGCTGAGAAAATTTGGAAACGAAAATGAAATTTTTTTGAAAAAGACAGTTATATATTCATGCGTTGATTGAAAAGTTGGTTAGATAGTGGCGCACTGGCGCGTGAGGTGAATTAGGTTAAAGAGATTTGTATGGACTTATATAAAAAAATGACTTGTATGTAGAGAATATTTGTTAAAAGAAATAGAAAGAACGAACTTGATATGTTCATTGAACTTGGACTTGATATGAACTTTGATTTCTGAAAAAATATTTTTTTTATTTTTTATTAAGATACAATTAAATATAAAAAATATGCCTATTAAATCAATATCAAATAAATTTCGTATTTAAAATATATTTAACACAGATACAACAATTCACCAAAATATCTTCTTTTCATATTAAAACCATTTAAATATATGAGTACCCCAATAACATGAAGAATAATGTACGTTTAATTAGCCGACACAGTAACTCTTCTTGAAGATACATAAACTGATTCTGATTCTCCAAAATTATGCTGATGGTCCTTACTTTACTTTGTGGTTCATAATGAACCCCGTCAAAAATAAATAAATAAAAATTCATTAGAATTTCACTTTCTTTCACCAATTAGGTCTTCTTGATAACCGCCACTATAAAAGACGACTCCCTTCATGCATATACAAGTCAAGTTCACTTTCATATACCCTTCAATTTCTTATAACATATATATACCCTCTTTATTATTACATATAATAATGCAATGTTTTTAATTTTTGTATATCTTCATCCTTATTACTAATTATTTATCATTCTGTAACTTAGCAAGCTCGTTGCATAATTATTAGTTTATCTTTTAATTAATTTGTTTTTGTTTCTTCGTAGCTAGATAATAATAATAATAATAATAATAATAATAATAATAATAATAATGTCTTCAGCATCATCAAGTAGTGCCGATAATAATGCATGGACTGTTGAGGAGAACAAAGCTTTTGAAAGGGCAATAGCTGCATATGACAAGAACAATCCTGAACGTTGGAACAATGTTGCTAAGGTTGTTGGCAATGGAAAAACTGCAGAACAAGTGAAGAAGCACTATGAGCTTCTTGTCCAAGACATTCAACTTATTGAGTCCGGCCAAATTCCATTTCCAAAATATAGGTCAGGGGGTAATTAATTACAGCTAGCTAGCTAGGTTATTACATCTTGTGTATTGATATTTATATATAAATAATTAAAATACTATAGTTCATAGGTATAAATATATCTATGGATTATAAGTATTATTTTCACTATTTGAAGCGATGTTTTAACTTAGGCTTTTGTTTTGATAGTAAGAGAAATTAGAATGAGAGCTGCGAAATAGTGCGGGGTTAAATTAGTTATACTTATATAATATATTTTAATATTATTTAGAGATTGATCGATTAGATAATATGTATATTAATATTAAATTTGAGGTATTTTATATTAAAAATATTTTGTAAAAATATTTATTTAATAATTTGTATATAATTTCATATAATTATTCAACAAAAATATAATACAAATTGAATTATAGATTATTGTTTTTAGGAATTTGAAGTCAATTTTTTTAAAAAAGATATAATTTTTTTATATTAGAGTTATACAAATCTACATATTTGTTGTTTTAATTGTTTGCAAATAATTAAAAAAATAAATTTGAATAAAAATATTGTGAAATAATAATTTTATATATTTAAATGCAATATAATATAAAATTATAAATTAATTTTGTAACCATGATATATTTAAATTATCTAATAAAAAAATATTGTGCTAAAAAATTTGAACTTATTTGGAGTATTTTTTAATAATTTGAATGAGAGAATAAGAAATAAAGTAATAGTAATAAGAATAGTATGTAGCATAATTTGTAAGAAGAGTCAATAGTGTAATAGTAAGAGTCTTAATTATATAATATGTATAAGTAAATCAAATAATATGGGATTTGAATATTTGTAATTGAAATTTTTTATAATTATGATTATTATGATACTTTATTTGTATATATTTATTATATTTAATTAATAATTTATCTTTCAGTTGAATAATAATAGGTAAGAATTTAATTTTTAATTTTTAAATTTTTTTTTAAAAATGATTGGTTGATTTTCATACGTTGTCATGTATTTAAAATTGCTGATGTAGTATTATTGGAAAAAACAAAAATGAGTAAAATTTATTGTATAAAAAATTAATATAAATTTTTATAAATTATAAATAGATAAAGAGATATTAATTAAAGTCTCCACGTTCACTTATCAAAATGTGCCTAAAAAGAAATATTCACTACTCTTATAAAGATTGTTTCATTTCTATTTCCAGCCAATGTGAAATTTATGATTCTGATAAAAGTTAATTGATTTTCATCTGTCATGCTTGATAATAAGCATGCAATATTTTGTCACCAAAAAAAAAAGCATGCAATATTTTCATAATAAAATTTGAAGGATGGGGTGCTACTAAGTTTGAAGTATTTTAGCAGTGCATTTACCGTAATAGTCATCATTTGTACTCCATCACTTTATATTACTTTATAGTTCTAATGTAGATTAGGTAAAGCTATAAATTTAGTACTAATGTTTTTCCCATGAATCATAGTATTAGTATGATAATTAATGTGAATAAAAAATAAGATTATTATAAATAAATAAATACATGTAATAAATAAACGTTTAATCCTGAAAATTAAACTAAAATATAATTGAAGAAAAAATGATGAATGTGAATTTGATATTAGTATTACAAATAAATAAATATACTGTTCGAACATTTTTTAAAATAAAGCAATATATATAAAAAAAATGAAAAAAAAAAAACTCGGCACATAAAATACAACCTCAGCTCCTATGGATTTTGAGCTTCGTCAGGTGATCTTCCCTTGGCACGAAGTATCTCGCTAAAATGTCCCATCATGAGTCTCCGAAATCTAGTATCCTCCCCGGAGGCAGCCAAGGCCGCTGCCCTAGGCGAAAGATTATTCGCCTCGGGTGGCGTGTCTGTGCTGTCTCTCTTGGTGCGCAACTCTCTCTCACCAAAGAGGTTGCTAAGTGATGATGCACGTGAGTGTTGACTTCTCAATCTGGTGCTTGCTCCTGATCTCTCCTTCATTATGATCTCAAGCGCTTCTTTGTGTGCTGGATCCAATGCATCCACGTCTTTCAATAGGTTATGTATAGATGGTAGCAGGAATTCCTTAACACTATTTGCACCAAGATCTACAACATGCATGCATGCACAAGACAAATATTAAAATTTGGTTTTGCACAGTATTTCTTAATCAAGGACAAAATTTTTGAATTTTTTGTACTCGTTGAAAATGAAGATAGAAATTATTTGTATTAATTCTCTATTACTTTGTAATTTTGTCTTAGAGTTAGAATCTAAAGGCATTCTAATAGTACAAGTTAAGAGTTCACACTATGTTGTAATTTAGTTTTCACACTACTAGATTGAATATCTTTTGTTTTTGGTTCTGATTCTAAGTTTTTAGTACTAAAAAATCAACTAACTTAGTCACCAAAGAATATCTTTGATCCGAATACAATGATTTTTTCTTGGTGCCTGTATTGGCATTTTCTTGTTTATTCTTTTACATTAACATCATATTTTGCACTTATTTATATAAATGTGATTGTACCAAGTCTTTTAGCGACAGATATTTTGAAACAAAAAGAGTAATTAATCAAACAAACCTGTAGCATCTAGAGCGCGAATCGCCTCACAAAATGCGTTAGCTCGCTCTCGCCGAGGAATCAAATCCCCTGAAGCAGTAGATGGAGCGGCTGTGAGTTGAGCAATCTTGGACAAAAGATGTAACATCATCAAGTTGAAGAAAACAAATGAAATGATAGAATTTTGGTGAACCTGAAAAGTAACAGAAAATTTTCCAAAACATTGATAATTTAATATGATTTCTAGAAATTTTCTTTCTGAAGGATATAATCTCTAAGCTGTTCTGTTGTATGAGGCACTGCAACCACCAGAGCATGAATGACAGCAATGGTGGCTTCATGGGATCTTTCTTCAAGAAATGCACCCATTTGAACTCTTATCTTGTCAACTATCTGCAACATATCCATTTGAGTATTAGTAACTTAAAAAAATCTGTATCAATATTGACAGAGTTTTGAGAGATACCATGTCAACTTTGAAGTTTTGAGCCACAGCACCAAAAGCTTCAATGCTGGCACACTTGACATTGATGTTTTGGTCAGATCCAAGAGTAACTAAAGCAGGTAACACATTTGTTGAAGCAACCTTTGCATCAACATATTGCACCTATCATGTATTAAAGACCCCTTATATGTTAGTTTCTGCATAGACATAACTGGTAACAAACAAAAAGTTAAACTAGTTTGTTGGTCTTTGTAATTTTTTCAAATTTGTAATTAGATCTTATATTTTAAAATTTTTTAATTAGGTCTCTATACCAGTTTTAAAGTGGTAATTAAATTCTTTTTAACAATAAATATTACAAAAACGTTTTCATCTATCTCAAACTACTAACGAATATGCCTCAGCATATCGTTAAGTTAAACATGTTTTGGTATGGTAAGGATGTGATTACAAAATTAAAACTAGTGTAGAAAGTAGGAATCCAATTAAAAACTTTAAAAGTGTAGAGACTCAGTTATAAATTAGTGAAATTATAAGGACAAACAGAACAATTTAACTCAAACAAAATAACTAAGAAAAACAATATAATCTTACAATAACTTTGAGCAGATTGGCAGCACTTGTTTTTATTTCCTCATTTGAGCTAACAACCATGTTCCATATGATATCAAATATCATACCATGGTTTTCTTCATATATGCTACAAAAATGTTTTCAATATATATAAGCTCATATATAGATAAGAGATTTTAAACTGTAAGAATCTAATTAAGAATCTCTATAGATTAGTTAGAGGATTGACAAACCAAATAAAGCGAACGGCATTAATAATCTCAAGGGTGTGTTTGGATGAAGGATTCTCCTTCTTGGAACTGTCTTCTTTTAGTAGAAGATTTCTCAAGTACTCTGCTAACTGATCTCTTTTCCCTGGAGCTCCCAAAATTCCAGCTAGCAGAAGTGGTAGCACACATGATGCAGCAATCTTTTCAGCAACAACATTCCTTGGTCTCAAACCTACAACAAGTGATCAGATGCCAAATACAGTAATGATGTAAATGGTTTTATATTAAATCGTATAGTTACCTTTAATTCTAGAATGAATAGAAGTTGGAAAGTATGTGAAATCGGCATCATCCCCAACTGCTGTTAAAAATACAGGTAGCATTATGCATGTTGTGTAGGATTCCCCAAACATTTCAGAAACAGATAACAGAAACTGCAAAAATCATTCAACAAAATCATCATTCAGTTGTTAACCATGCTCCTTATACACAATAAAGAAAAGGTAGAGACTAGAGACTATAGTGACCTTTGAGATTCGGCTCCGTAAGTTATCTTCTTTCCATGGTAACAAGCAAGCTAGCTGTATCAATTTGGGAAAGCACTCAACATGCATCCATTCAAATGCTTCCCATTCAACATGTTCCCTACCAGAAAGTGGAGACCATTCATGATCAGTTCATCAGCATTGAGAATAAAATCATGCACGCTTCTGTATGTGTTTTTGCTTACTCATGTGTGCTATGCTTATCATAATGGTTTTAGATTATGGCCATTCAGAAATATTAGGAAACATAAACATATTTGAAAGAGGAGATATATACACAAAAGGACAAAATATTTCTATCTTGGAAATTGGGAGAAAAAAATGGGATGAAATCTTTCTTTCTTATATTTGTCTCTATTATCTTTTTCTGTCTTGAAATACTTACTGAACATAATCTTATTATGATGAAAAGATGCGACGTTCAAGGCCCAAATTTTTGTTTCATACATTATTTTACATGTCTAATAATGGTCTTATTTATTTCATGGTCAACATTTTTCTTCTAAGCTTACCTTGCGTACGATTCAAGTAATGTGGTAGAGAACACCACTTTCTTAGATTCAGTGGTAGATGAAAAGGGACAAGTCTCAATTGCTTTCTGGTGCACCACAGGGAGCAATTCCACCAACATTCTCAATAGACAATCTATATTCCATCTCTCTCTTTCACCAAGAACATGAAGATGTGAATCAATAGAAGCTTTAACAGTTGATATAGGAGGACAATTCTGCAATTTGGAGGCACAAAATTCCACTCAAAATGATTGCTAACACTTAATACATGCTCCATAAGAAAGTTATGAATACTCTTGATCTGGGCAGTAAATATGCTTCAAGAACATTCAAAGTTTTTCTAAAAATACCTGAGCAGAAGTTAACATAAGAGAGAGTAAACCTCTCAAGACATGTTCATAGTTATTTCCCCATTTGATAACTGCAGGAACCAATTCCTTGAGAGTAGTTTCCACTACCACTCCTGAGGGATCACATATCAATTGGAACATCAACTCCTCCACCTAACAACATCAAATGAAAGAAAATAATTGGAGCAAACACATTTGTCTTAAATCTTTCTATACTTTATTCTTGAAAATTTGTCAATATTATATTATAGGAAGAATAATATAAAAGGCTCCATTCCCTGGACCATGGCTTCAACCTATTCCAGAGCTTACATTGCAGCCAATTCTCTCAAGTCAGAAATCTTCTCCATGATTGCTGACCTTGAAATATTTATCCATGTTCAGGAAAAATGGAAGCAGCATAGCCAGATTGTGAGCCGCGGCTGCTCGAACAATGATGGCAGCATCTTCTATTAGTTGCTGCACAATGGATAAAATAAGAGAGTCGCGAATCTCCGGCCGCACATATTCTGCTAGATCTCCACATGATTGAGCAACAAGCAACCTACGCTCCTCATACATGTGACTTATCTGTATAAAATCCATAATATCAACAAATTATAATAAACTTTGATCCTAATTTAGAATGGCAAAGTAGAGAAACTTGAACAAATCAAGGCATGATATATGTACTTGTTCCCAACATTGAGGAAGCAATTCTGTTTCTGTTCTCATCTCTCCCACATTCTTTGCAAGGCTAACACATGCCTGAAATGATAAGAAAGAAAAAAACATGTTGCATTGATGAACGGCGTCCTTGAAAATCCTAAGAAATATAATATAACTAACCTCCATTATTATTCTTCTTTGTTGTTCATCAGGGCGCTTGATCAAGTTAAACAATGTATGAGTCAAGGAATCGCGAGTGCTGCTATCTGGATGGTGCTCGATTGCACACATGATTAGAGGAATTAGCTCCTGGAAATGATCAATACTAATTCAATATATGTTGTAAATCCTAAACCTTAAACTCTAAATTAGTGACTGACAAACCTCACGATGGTTGATCAAAACATAAGGAACAATTTTAGGCAAAGCGTCCGCAAGTATCTGAATGATTACTAATCCCTGTCAAATAACAACAAACACATATAAGATCAATAGTACATAATTTACATTTTGATATAGGTAAGTAAATTCTCTTTCATTATTTACATCATTAAAGCTGATGAACAATTGACTTACCGTCTTCTCAGATATTGCTTCATTATTTACTTTGTCTAACTTTATTTGTAACCTGATATCATCATTTTTGGCTTCACTATGCTCAGAAACAATTTCAACATTTTCAATAGCAGCATCTACATTTGAAGGACTAAGCAATCCATCAACTAATGCATCTTCATGTTTATCATCATAATCACTAGGAGTTCTAACAACTGATGGTGGTGATTGAGCATCATCTCTCCGTGCGTCACTCTTGTTATCCTCCTCAACAGGGTGGGAGAATGATCCCTTGTCCTCATGAATTTCAATCACTTTGTCTTCAGCAACAGTTTCATTTTCAGAACCAATAGAACTGAGAGCTTCAGGAGCTTCATTCTTTACCTTCAACCTTTTGATTTCTATATGCAAGTTCTTAATTTCTTTCTTGTACTTATCTAAAGACTCTGCAGAATTAGATCCATCAATACGCTTTTTCATCTTCATGATATCGGTTCTGCAAACACGGAGCTCCTTTCTTTGATTCTCCAATGATTGCTTTAACAATTGTGCCTAAAATAGAGCAAAGAATCTCACAAGTCACTATCTAGGATATACTTTAGAGAATATGAACATTATTTAACTGAGACTTTTCAGAAGCATATAAGACCTACCAGGTTCTCTTTGTCTTTAAGTTCTTTCTTCAGTACCTCCAAGGATTTAGTCAATGTGTCTACTTTATCATCAGCCAATTTTTTATCATTCAACAACGTCTCCATTTCTTGATTCAACCTCTGATTTTCTTTGAGCAACATCTCATTTTCTCGAAGTTGGGCAATTTTTTCCTGCATATTGGTTATACTATATTTACATGAATCTTGAAAGGCCTATAAAAAAAAATGCATTAATATGTGTATGCAAACACAAGATAGACACAATTCTAATATTTAAGGATTAAGCCAAGACGTCAAGTTGGACCATTCATCAACACCCCTTTAGGAAGGAACCAATGAACAACTTCTACCATGAGTGTAAAAATTACCTCAGCAGCCCCTGAAGTTGATGAAATATAGTGATAATAGTAATGACGCAATGCATCTGGTATTACTGCTTGTGAATTCTGCACACTATCTAGGTTAACATCTGTAACCTACAGAAATAGTTATTGCAAATTAAACATTGCGCGAAATTAAGGCAGTGTTTGGTAAATATCTCAGGACTGAAAATACATAAACAAGAAATAGAGCAGAAAAGTTGTGTGAAGCAAATTAATCTGATCAAGTACTAATACATAAAGCCAACAAATGCAAAAGTGAAAGTAGTTAAAATGAAAAACGAAAAGTGGAATTAGATGCAATTCTTACCTCTTCATAAAATGTCATTGCAGTAAGGCGGTAGCCAGCAAAAAGAAGATATTCCTTCACAGCATAGTTAAGATCTCTTCGTTCAGTATTTTTGAGTGGTCCCAAATCAGTGAATGAAGTATTACTATTATTATTGTTCTTTTGTTCTTGAATTTGTTGCCCATCACTCTCTGGATCATGTTTACTACTTGATTGAGAAGCTGCATTCGCAGTAGAAGCATCATCAACCATGCAAGAATTACAACAATAATATCTATTATATATCCTCATAGAAGAATGTCACCAATGCAAATTAATGTATTTTTCAACAATCTCTATATAAATGCAAGTTCAGGATCATGCAAGCTTAGCATTTAAAAAGACATCCTAAACACCAAGAGCACAACAAACTTGTTTCAGAGAAGTAAATTTAGATGATTTTTTTTCTTGTCGTGTGAGGGGGAGCTTTAGAGCAATGGCTGAGTTGTCTCTGTGACCTCAAGGTCACTTCACTAATGCAATTATCTGCTTAGGCTGCTTACATTACACCTTTTAGATACGGTATTTTCCTGGATCCTGCTTTAATGCGAAATGCTTGTGCACTGGACAGATGATTACATAGATAAACATTGTAACAACCAACAATTCTTAAATAAGATATCATGGAAGAAAGATGAAAAAGTACCATTAAGCTGATCAAGGAATTGTGTTTTGCTCTCTAAATCAGCTTTGAGCTTGGAGATGTCTTCTTGTGCCAAACGTAGCTCATATTCAGTAAGGGCTAACTTGCTTTCTGCCTCTTCTTTCTCTTGCAGCAGAGTCTGCGGATCTATCACTGAAATTTCAAGCATCAACATCTCATTAATCAAATCATAAATCCCACACACATATTTAGAAAGAAACAAGCAACAATGGTGGTTAATTTTGAAATTAAAAGAGAGAATGAAGAACATGCATGATGTGAGAGAGTTGAGGCGAGAGATTTGAAGAGGAGGAAAGCGAGAGGGATCGGCGAAGTATTGTTTGAGGCGAATGGCTTGTTCGTTGTGGCCGTCGTCGAGGAGCTCGTGGAGGAGCTCGAAGGCGGTTAGAAGGTAGTTTTCCTCCAACAAGAAGTTAACCACACTGTTGCAAAGAGATGATTTCTCCATATCCATCACCTTCATCATCTTCTTCTTCTTCTTCTAGAAAGATCGATCTCATCCAATTAATTCTAAAAGGGAAATGAATTGAAGAAGAACAACAACCATCAATGGTTGCTTCCCAGAGTTTAATTTCTTCAGTTTCATGCAAGATCTTCCAACGTATGACTATCACCATGCAATTTCATTTTTGGAATTGCGCGCTTCTCGCTTCCTCTAATCCACACACCAATCATTGCAAATCATAGTTAAAATGTTCAAATTTATTATATTAAATAATTTAATCAACCGTATTAAACATGTCAAACCATTGATAGTTCTTAACTATCACGTTGTAGTTAGTAGTTATCTTATACCGAATTGAAATATGTTTTACTAATAAAATAAGGCGGAAACTCAGGTACAGTCGACTTTACGTGAAGTTGATAGCTGAGAGAGCCGTTAAATGATTTAACTGATTTAACTAAATTTTCATCTAACGACTCTCATCTATTAACTTCACATAAAATCAGTTTCCACCATAAAATAATTGAAATATAGCTATTGAACACGTTAAATAAGTGATGTAGAATTGAATATATATTTAAATTATAAATTAGAGTAATACCTATATTATTTTTTCAAAAAACGTTTAGTATGACATTTTAGTTTTTGATAAATTATAAAACACCAAAATAATTTTTAATATTTTATTTTATTAACAAATTAGTCCACACATGTCAAATTTTTAATTTAAAAACTAATATAGCTCATTTTTGTAGGGGGATTGATTTAAAAATTTAAAAAATAAATAGAAACTTTTTTTTTTTAAATAATAAAGATTGATTTAACTAAATTTGTATCCGTTAATATGACAATCTGATATAAAAACTAAAGGAAAAAAAATCAAAATTTAGTAATGAAAATTCGTTACAAACTAAAATCATGTTCTACTAAAAATTATTAATTTCGGTATCACTCGATGTAATTATGTAAAAGTATAAATAATTAATGAAACTAAGAAGATCAAAATTTAGTGGACCAAAGAAAACGAAAATTGATGGGGTCCAATGAAAAAGAAAAAATAACGGAAAATTCCAGGACAAGAGTTTTGATACTTGATTGCAATGAAAAAGAATATTATTGAAAGAAGACAGAAAATTAAACATTACGAAAGATCCAAAAGAATAGTTTAGGACATGAGCAACGACGTATGTGTCCAACAATAGCCAGTCACCTGATCAGTCTGTCGCTATTGCTGTTGCATAATTTATTATTATTGTTTTAATTTGTGCCATTTGAGCTTTGTTTACATTTCTCAACCACAAAAACTTTCACCACCAACACCAACATTGTTTCTTGGGATAAACATTATCAGACTGGTAAGGCATTTATTTTGCTACCCTTTATGCTGTTTTCCTATAATCATTGCTTGAGTGTCTCAATAAGTAACCTAGTTAGTTAACCTTGTTACAATTTCATTTTTTGGCTACCTGGTAGGATTGCAGATTTCAATAGTCTTTCATTGAAGAAAAGCTACATGGATTGTTTATCATCTTCGGTATGTTTTCGCTTCAATCTTCATATATAGTTTTACTATAAGCAATTTATGAATTTATTAGATTTTTTGTGTGTTTATTCTTGCATGTTCTTTGCTTCAGAAGTACGCTTCAACATCAAGAGAGCTTCAAAGAGCAAGAAGAGATGCTGGTTGGTACAAAGAGAGAAGACGGGCTGCGGATTCTGCGAAAGCTGAAGCAGAGTATGAGCTTTCTACTGCAAAGAAGACAGTGAAAGATCTTTCTTCTATGATTGAGAAATCTAGCTACAAGGTGAAGGCACATAAGCAAGAAAGAGCATCACTAGAATTGAAGTTGCACAAGGCAAAAAGGAAGGATAATAGCCACAACCATGAATACTCACAAGTGATGAGAGAATTGGAATATGCTAAACACCAGTTGTTCCAGCTCAAGCTTGATGTGGATGCTGTTTTGAAAGAGAAATCACAAGCTGAGATGGAAATGGAAGCATCCCTATCGAGTGTGATGCACGGATCAAGAACAGTGGAATTGCTGAGGAAGGAGATTGAGGAAGCCAATGAAGAACAAGTGCTGGTTGAATTGGCCAGGATTGATGCTTTAAAAGAAGTGGAAGACATCAAAGCTCGGAGAGAAAAGGAAGCCAAGGAGATTTTATTCGAACTGGAAAAGTTAAGAAAGAAGTTGAAGGAGGGTATTGAAGAGATAAATAAGTCGAAAGAGCATGAAATGAAATTAGCTATGACATTGTCTGATGTTGGTGTCTTGCAGAACGAACTGAAGCATGCCAAAGAAATGGATAAAAGGGTTCGAAGACATGAGAGCACTGAACACATCGAAGGAGCTTCGGGTAAATGGGAGGAATTAAGCGAGTCTCCTCCGCTAGAGACTCTAGAAGAAGAAGTAGAGGTAGCAAAGAAAGATTTAGCTTTAATAAGGGAAGAAGGTTTCCAGTTTATGGCATCTATGGATGTGATAAGAAATGAGATGAAGCAAGTGAGTGCTGAGACAGTTGGCTTAAAGGAGGAATCAAAATCTGGTACAAAAGTTCAAAATCTCAATTCCAAGATTTTGAGAGCAAAATCTAAACTAGAAGGTTTGATTGCAGCAGAGGAAAAGGACAAATCAATAGTAACTAGTTTACAACATTCTTTGAATAAGCTTAATGCAGAAATAGAGACAGCAGAAAAAGAAAAAGAGCTTGTTTATCAAGAGGTTACAAAAACTAAAGCAGAGATAGAAAGATCTGAGTTTGAGAAAGACATGGCTGAGGAAAGGTTGAAACACATCATGAAGGAGCTTGAAGCAATCAAATTATCCGAAAGTTTAGCCTTAGAGAAGCTGGAAGCCCTCACAGAGAATGCAATGAGAGACAGAGGATTAGCTACACAGAACAGATCGTCGATCACAATCTCAAAGTTCGAATACGAGTATTTAACTAATCGTGCGGCCGAGGCTGAAAAAATCGCAGACAAAAAGGTTGCAGCAGCAAAGGCATGGACTGAAGCTGTCAAGGCTAGTGAGAAAGAGATACTGATAAGAGCTAAAATAGCTGAGACTGTAATCAAAGAGACAAAAGTAGAAGACTATAACAAAGAAAGGCTGGTTACAAAGAAAGTAGGTAGGGAAGAGTTAGAGAATTGGCCAAGAAAAGGCAAAAATAATGCATCAAGTGACTTGCAGATGCAGAGATCATTGTCTCAAAAGAGCAACAAATCCAATGGCAGTGTGACTCCTGCAAGGGGATCCAAATTTCAGAAGTCTGCTTCACCGGCAACTCGTGTGAGTCCTTTCACCATCAAAAAGAAGAAGAAGGTGATCCCAAACTTGACCAAGTTTTTCAGAGGGAAGAAGAACAAGAGGAGCAATAGGAATTCATCACAGTAACACTGCTTCAATATAACAGCATTGAGAAGGTAAAGCCCTAGTGTCAAAACAACAACACAGAATGCTTAGAGAAAAAGAAAAGAGACAAATACAAAATTAAGCAAAATTTCATTGTCTTGAAACAAAATTTGTTCGGAGACAGTAATAGAGACACAACTTTTCTCTATTATCTTTGTCTCCTGTTTCTGAATCTTTGTCTTGAGACACTTATTAAAGATAGCCTTAATGTCGTTTAAATCATTACAGAGCTTATCACTCTTGTTATTTTTCATCTTTGATATGTTTATGATAGTATATAATCCAAACTACACTTAATTTAAAGCCTTGCTTTTCCTCATTAACAATAATAAAAACAATGGGGCAACTAGTCTTATTGCACTATGCTAGACTGCTCATCTAGACTTTGTAAAGAAGAGTGATTCTACACAAGGATAAAGAATAGTGCTATCAAATATCTTGATTTATTTTTTGAGAATTTGTACAAATATGTTGGTGCATCAAGCATGTGTGGTGTTGTTAAGAATGAATTACTTCTTATACAATTGTTGTATGTTAATCATACTACTAGTATATAATATAATTTGAGTAAGCAGCGAACCCTATAAATGACAACTGAAATTAACTATAAAATTATGATAACTGGTATAGTTTGAATAAGTCCACTATTTGAAAACCTACAAACCATAGTTTAGGATTTATAAACGAACCGCTGACAAATTCATAAAAAGTTATACTGGTAGCTGAAAGCCAACTTTATTTATTTATAATTAATTCATTTTAAATGTTGTTATCATTATCCTAAGGAGGGTTATCCAGAAATGCTGAGGAACAATGAAAGGGAAAGGTATGGCAAAATGACAGAAAATCGAATCAGCAAAGATTCAAAGATTATCAACTCAATGGAATTATTATAAGCGGTTATAATATAAAAATATTTATTAATTACACCGGTTGTAATGTGTTTCTGCACTTAATTCATTAGTGGAGTTCGAACATTAAACAAAGCTGCAACTAAAAATTGATCTCTGAATATGTGAAACACCCTACGTTGCTAAGTTAATCTAAAGAAAATGTCTTCTTTTATATGAAAATCTTCTATAGGATTTGACATTATGGATGGTTTACATATCAAACATGAGAATTAGTAAACATTCAAGTATCAAAGAAATATTCATATGAAAAAAGTAAAAAAAAAAAAAAAAAAAAAAAAAAAAAAAAAAAAAAAAAAAAAAAAAAAAAAGAGGGTAACAGGAAAAGCTCAACCTATAAAAACACTCAGAGGGTGAAGATAAAACAAGACATACCAGTACATTATGAGAAACAGAAAAGAAACATTCAAAGTCACTGTAGAACTTCTACCAAAACTGTATCTTGCACATGGTAAAAACTACTGTTCTGTCTGCTGCTTCAGGTTATCCACATGCAATTTAGCAAGAGCCTCAGATAACAAGTTTGTTGTAGCTTTTGACATGGTTGGGTATTTCGGAGGAGGGGGCTGGGATTTGTATATCTGATCACGAGCAAGGCCATCATCAAGTTCATTTTCAAACTCGGGAGATTCCCCAGAATTGATAGATACGTTTGGAGATTGATGATAAAATGAATAAATATCCATGTCTTGTTGCTGAGTTACATGAGTAGAAGATGCAGTCATTGCATTGTCTGTTAAGTAATCTGGTGGGGCAAAATCATGGCCAAAAGGAGACCTGGCTTCCCCCATAGGTTTGTAAGCTACATGAACATTCATTAAGGGAGGATCCGGATTCAGATTCAATGAAGCTTTGCCAGAAGCAGCTATAGGAAAACCATTGGGAGCGATGTTTCCAATAGGCACAAGGTATACAGCACACGATTGATTAGGATAGTAAACCATATTCTGCAATGGCTGCGGTTGCTGGTACATGGGTTGGCATGATGGTAGTGGTAACAGGCCACTTGGGTGGATTGGTAGAATTTGCTGAGGAGCTTGTACAAACTGCAAATGTGGACTCCCCACTTGATTATACTGTGGAAATGAGGCATACCCGAGATCCATATTCATGTTATTCGCCATGACCCCAGAGGAAATGTAAGCGAATTTGTTTTCAGCTTCAATGGATTCAGCATTGGTTCTTGCCTCCGAAATATGATAAACCGCAGGGTCTTCGTAAGATATATTTAGCTGGTGGGACATAACACTAGATGAAACAGTATTATCACTGAAACAAAATAAAACACTACCAGTTACCAAAACTGAGTGTGAGTATAAACAAGGGCATTCAGCTGCAACAGAACATACTAAATTGCCAGCAAGCCATTGCCATAATTTTTGCCATGATAGCTTAACACTTTCAAAATTTGAATGGAAGGGATGGGTGTTCTCACTACTTTGAGCTCAAGTAAGTGAAGTAACTGTCACCATTAAATAACATCAAATTCCAAGAAATAATGTTAACAATACAAAAATACTCAGAAGCAACAACTGAGAATGTAGACTAAGGCTATATTTTGTAAGTATCTCAGTGTAGGAAACACGGACAAAAGACAGACACCACAAAAAAGTTATGTCTCGTCCATATCCTATTGTCTCCAATTTTTTGGTGAACAAAAACTTGGGTAAGTTTTGTCTCAAAACAGTTGGCAATTTGGCATTTTGCTTGTTTTCGTATCAGTTTCCCCTAAATAGGCATGTGTCTGTTCATATCTCTGCATTTCCGTCACAAAAAAAAAAAAAAAAAAAGAAAAAAAAATAGCAAGCCGGACCTAAAAGAACTACTAATCAAACTTGCATCTATGGATGGAAGTGAACCCAAACTGGCAGAGCTCAACCTCAGCTCAATATCATATAATCAGTTCAAGACATATGATAATTGAACTCCAATCTTCAGTTCAACCGCCAATTATGAATTCCTAAGCTTAGCTTTAATAAGTTATTAAAAAATTCTTCACCTTGAATAATCAGAGTTAAATGAATTGATTTATTAAATTTACTGGCAGTGGCAAAATAACAAACACAACATAGGCAACAAAAGTAAAAAAGAAGAGAAAAGAGCACAAGTAAGTACCACGAGATTGAATCCGAAGAATTCAACTTCCCTTTGCTATCCTTCAAAACGACGTCGTTGTTGTTGTTCTCATCAGCCTGAGCCCTCAACGGAGGCAAATTCGTCGACGAAGTTGAAGAAGAAGTGGAGCCAAAAGATGAGGTTGTATCCAAAACCATAGACTCGGCCGCAGAGGAACAAAACTCCTGACTGGTCACGTGAGCATCACGCTCCATAATCTTAGCACTCTTAAGCGCGTCGAAGAACCACGCCTCCGTCTTCGGGTGCCGAATTGCAGCGGCGGAACGCGGAGAAGAGTGGAAGAAGAAGAGGAACAATCTGATGCGGTAGGGAGTGGAGTTGAGGCGGCGGTTCTCGTCGAGGAGTACGGCGAGGTCGTCGTCGGAAGAGAGAGAGATGAGTGAGTCGAGGTGGAGGTGAGGTGGGAGGTGGTACTTGATGTTGAACGGAGGCGCGACGGAGAGTGTGGCGGAGATGTGAGAAGTGAAGGAGGAAATAGTGGCGAGGTTGTGGCGATGGAAGGAGACGATGCGTGTCTCGCCGCCGGCGTAGAAGAGAGTGTTGGTGCGTGGACGGGGGAGGAAATGACCGCCGTGACTGCACATGAGGCGGAGCTTGTTGGCGCCGTTGGATGACGTGGCTGCCGGTGGCGGTGGTGGGTCCATTGATTTTCGCGCTTTTCCGTGGGAAGTGAAGCTTTGGAAAAAGAAAGGGAAAGGAAAGTAAACGAAGCTAAGCGAGGAGACTTTTTTATTTTCAGTATTATCTTTTCAGGAAATCGGGTTTAGAATTTGTTTGGATGAGTCTAAAAAAAATCGAGATTTTTTTTTAGAAAAAATAAAATTAATTTTATATTTAGATATTTTATATAAAATTTTTTTATTTATTAATTATATTTGAATATAATAATATAAAAGTATTTTATTTTTTATTATGTAATAATTATTTTTTTAAGAATTTTTTTTAAATATATATGGATTTTTAACTTTTTAAAAGAGATTTTTTATTTTTTTAGTGTTATTTTTACTATTAAAATTTATTAAATATGTTAAAAAATTAAAAAAATATATTTTTTTTATCAATTTAATACCATCTAAACAGATATTTAGTATTTTTTATTAATTTTGTCAATATTTATTCAATATAAATACTAAATTACTTTTAATGTTAATTTATACATATAAATTATAATAATATAAATATAAATTATATATTTAATTTTTTATAAGTATAAATATAAATTATTGTTGATGAATTATTAATTGAAAGTGGGATTTAATAAAGATAAAAGGACTTTCGGTCACTAAATTGAGGTTTGACGTTAACGTTAGCATTACTGTTTGACATACGTACGATACGAGGTTTGCTTAGCTTGTTTCAGCAACAGCTACCTAGGATCTCTGGATCTGGCTGCCTCTTTATTTTTTCTTTTTGCAATAATAATAATAAAATAGATTAATTTTAGTTAAATATTTGTTGAATTTTGAATATCACCTAGGACAATATTTTAACATACGTGGACAATTTCGTTCTCGACTAAGTCTAAGACTCTTCATAAAGAAGTAGTGACAAACTTAAGAAGGAAATGAGAAAACTGAAGAAAGTAAATCTATCTAATCTAATTTACATTTTCACAGAACATACAAAAGCTAACCTAAGTACTAGAGTATCCTTGTAGATACCTTTTTTGACGTGATCTTGTTACTGCATGATTTGACAAGTTCTCAAATTTTAGCCATAGAATATTTTAACATTTAATTTAAAATTAATTATTAAAGTTACTCAAAGTCTCCTTGTATAGTGTATGCATGTTTTTACTTTATGAAATAGTTGTTTATTCGTGCCTCATGCAACTGATACAATATAAATAAGAATTTAATTTTAATATATTTTTTATGTAAAATAATTTTATAAGTATATTTAATTATATAATTATATTAATAAAAACAATTATTTTTTATATTAATAATATAAAAATATTAGATAATTATGTTAGCGGACACCTCTAGAATCTTTTTTAAAGTGAAAGTTAGTTATGTTTTGGTTAGTTATGCTAGTTCACTTTTAGTCAATTAAAATTCTTAAGCAACTTGTATCTTCACACTCTTCACACATCACTTAGTTTCTATATATATATACACACACCAGTATTGTAATCTTTTATTATTCCTTTCAACATTTGTAAGTTTGTTTTTTGTTTTTCAATTAACAATGCTGAACAATATAATTTTTTTCTCTTCCTCACTTTTCTCTCCCCTCTCTCTCTGTTCATTCCACTGCACTTTGATTTTCTTTTTTCATTGAGCTACTGATACCTCACATGGTATCAGAACTTGCGGTTCAGATTTATGAAACACTTAGTCTCTTTCGCTTTGCAGAATCAATAAAGTAGAGCTCCACAGCTGCAATCAGCAGCTTCAATAGTGTCTATAGCAAATTTTCCAGCAACGATCAAGTTGGATGAAGACAACTTCAAGGCTTGGAAGCGACAAGCGCTCGCGTGCGTCAAGGCCAACAAACTTCAGAGTCACATGACTGCTCTATCAATTCCAAGAAGATTCAATTCGGATCAAGACAAAATTGCCGAAAAAGTGTCACCTGAATTTGAAGAGTGGGAACAACACGATGAATGTTTGGTAGCTAGGATGCTTTCTGCCATGATCGAAGCTTTTGTCAACAAGGTTGTAGAGTTTGAATATGCACACAAAATCTGGAAAGCATTGGATGAGTATTTTGCAGCCAGACTCAAATTGAATATACGTATGCTAAAGGCTCAAGTAATGATGATCAAGAAACAAGGTGCATCTGCAATTGAATACATTTTCAAGATCAATAAGGTAGCAAACTCCTTATCTGTTCTTGGAGCTCCACTGTCAAATGAGGTGCACATCGAAGCTGCTTTACAGGGTTTGGATGAAGATTCAATGCCTTCATAACCATGATGAACTCAAAGATAGATCATATAATTGTTACTGAATTTGAGTCCCAACTTCTTTCGAAAGAAGAAATAAATGAGAGGTTTAGAAAGACTGATCTAACACTAGTTCATGCAAACCTGGCTCACAAGGAACCAGACACAAGCAAAATTAGAAACGAGTCTTCACCAGAGAAGTCCTATCAAAACTACAGCAATTACGGCAGAGGACAACCTGGCAGAAGAAGAAGAGGAAGAGGCTTTCAAGGAGGAAGGTCATGATGGCAAGGGAATAGACCTCAATGTCAATTATGTGACAGAGTTGGTCACACCGTGTGCGAGTGCTTTCATAGGTTCAACCAAAACTACCAAAATTTCCAACTGTAAAATGTTAACAATGGTCCTCCTCCACCTAATCTTGGCTTCCACCAGCAGGCTCAGCACTCTCAACCTTCATTTCAACCAACTCAGCACTCAAGCAACACCAACCAGGGGCCTCCTCAAGCCTGACTCGCTCCTCAAGCCTTACTCGCCACCAATACCTATGCTGACCAGGGGTGGTATCCAGACTCGGGAGCATTCCACCACATTACCTTTGATCAGATGAACTTGATCAACAGTTCTGAATATGCAGGTCCTGAGCAAATGTTTGGAGGTAATGGCAAAGGTATGAATACTGCTAATATTGGGAGGTCTATCATGCATGCATCTATGTCTAGAACCTTTTTCAAACTTCAGAATTTGCTTCATGTATCTACTATCTCCAAGAATATAGTAAATGTCTCAAAGTTTGCATTAGACAACAAAGTGTTCTTTGAATTCTGGCCTCATTTAT
Organism: Arachis hypogaea; assembly: GCF_003086295.3. Classification (NCBI taxonomy): domain Eukaryota; kingdom Viridiplantae; phylum Streptophyta; class Magnoliopsida; order Fabales; family Fabaceae; genus Arachis; species Arachis hypogaea. Next base: position 153,329,340 of record NC_092050.1, read on the forward strand.
GTGCTGTGAAATGTTAGAAATCCAAGAAGACTCTTCTCCAAGGCAGGCTTAGCAATGCTCTATATAGGTTTGATGATATACAGATATCAAGACCACTATAGAACTCTAATAAAGCTCAAAAGCTTGATGCTGGGCGGAAAAAGAAAGCATGTGAAAACATTGCAAGAACAGAAAACAAAGCACAAAATAAAAGAGTTATAGGTAGTCAAAACAAAGAAAAGAAAAGTAGCAATAGGAGCAACAGTATATGCAGTTTCCTTCATGAATCTACAACTGTTGACTCTACAATTAGTGATATTGATTCTACAATTAGTAATTCTTGTGTAACTCTGCATGCCAAAATTGTCAGCAATAAGTACAATGTAATTGATGATTCTTCTGCAATTGATGGTTTCTGTGATGATTCCTGTGTAAATTTGCAATCTAAAGCTGCTGCTAATACGTGTTGTACTCCTGGTGATTCATGTGTAAATTTGCAAGCAAATAATGGCAGTAACAAGTGCAGTACAGTTGGTGACTCTTGTAAAAATTTGCATCCTAATTCTATGCACTCTAACCCCTCTTCTGCCTATTTGGGTGCACCTTCTGGTCTTACCACTCAAAACAGATCCCTTTCCCTTCTTACAAATGCCACAGCTGACATCACCACCAATTTTCACACTAACCCTAACACAAACCACTCCCACACCAGTCAACCAACTACACCTAGAACCTCTGAAACTAGTAGCATCTTACCAACTGTCTCAGTCCTTAAATCCAATGCCACAGTGCCTGTTGACCTTTGGCACAAGAGACTTGGCCACCCTTCTCTCCACATCACCAAAACCATATTCAAAAACTAAAACATCACTTTCACTCAAACTACCAACACCAATAGTCCCTGTGATCCTTGCCTCACCAGCAAACTTAACCAATTGTCTTTTTCTCCCTCCCAAACCAAATACTCACAGCCTTTAGAATTGATATTCTCTTATCTCTGGAGCCCTTCTCCCGGCATAGTAAATCAGGCTTCAGGTACTATGCATGCTTCATTGATGCATACAGTAGGTACACTTGCACTTACCTGCTTAAGACCAAAAACCAGAACTTTCAAGCCTTTATTCAATACAAAGCCATGATAGAAAACAGAATTGGCCTCAAAATGAAAGCTCTCCAAACAGATAATGGGGGAGAATATCTCTCCAACACCTTCAAACAATACCTCAAGGACCAAGGCATCACTCACAGACTCACTTGTCCACACACACATCAGCAAAACGAATGTGTTGAAAGAAAACACAGGCACCTAATAGAAACCTCTCTCACCCTTCTTTTCCAAGCCTCCTTACCTCTCTCCTTTTGGGATGAAGCAGTACTAACCTCAACCTATCTAATTAACAGACTCCCCACTAGAGGTCCTTTTCAACACCACACCCAACTATGCTGCATCGAAACCTTTCGGCTGCTTGTGTTATCCCTGGCTCAGACCCTATAGTAAACACAAATTCAACCACCACTCCACAAAATGCATCCTCTTAGGTTATTACTCTGATCATAAGGGCTACAAATGCATGTCTCCTTCAGGCAAAGTATACATCACAAGGAATGTTGTCTTTTGTGAGCAAGAATTTTCCTTTCCAACACTCTTTAACAACCAAAAACAACCCAACCAACCACTGCACCTTCTGCTACCTATATCTTTCACCCTTATTGCATAGACATGCATAATACACCTCCCACTAATATCAATACTGTATCTATGTCATTATCTTCTTCACTTGTTGTTGCTAAAACAAGAACTGACACTATTGTTGCAGATTCCATTGAAATTGTTCGTTTTCAGGTTGTAATTAGGCCAAATACTCAGCCTTTCAGTGCTACTACATCTACTGCTGCACCCCCGCTCTCACCTTTTCAGCCTGGCAGAACTACACCTGCTCCTCAAAACAGGCATCCCATGCAGACCAGAAGCAAAAGTGGAATATTCAAGTCACTATTGAAGTGAGTTCTGGATTAAGTTCCTATCTGCAACACACCAAAATCAATTGCTGAGGCTCTTGCTACTCCTCACTGGAAAGAGGCTACGAAGGAGGAATACTCATCCTTAATAAAAAAAATTACACTTGGCAACTGGTTGACCCCCCTCTGCACTCTGAGCCTATCGGTTATAGGTGGGTGTTCAGGGTAAAGAAGAACCCTGATGGCACAGTTCAGAAGTACAAGGCACGCGTTGTAGCCAAGGGCTTTTACCAAAAATAAGGGATTGACTATGATTAGATCTTCAGTCCTGTGATTAGGCCAGCATCAGTTTTTGAGTTATGATCAGTGTGGCTCTTATAAAAGGTTGGAAGATCTATCAATTCGACTTCAACAATGTATTCCTCAATGGGAATCTTCATGAAACTGTGTACATTCAATAGCCAGAAGGCTTTACATATTCAAACCCTCATCAGGTCTGCAAACTTCAAAGGTCCATCTATGGCCTCAAGAAAGCTCCTCGAGCTTAGTTCACAAAACTCAGCTCTGCCCTTTAAAAGTTTAGCTTCACAAGCACTCAATCCGACATTTCTTTATTCACAAGATTTACCACTTCCTCATCCATATACATTCTGGTGTACGTAGGCGATATCCTCGTCACTAGCGATTCAAAAAATGAAATCAAGGAACTCGTGCATCAACTTTACAGCACCTTCTCCCTGAAAAAGCTGGGTGAGATGCACTATTTTCTTGGCATTGAAGTAGCCAAAACTCCAAGTGGATTAATCACCCTCAAGTAGAAAAAGTACATCAAGAATCTTCTGCAAAGAGCTGAAATAAGCAATGCAAAACCTGTGCCCGACCCCATGACTTCATCACTGAAGTTGTATGCCTTTGGGGATGGTTCATTCAGCAATCCATCCCTGTACAAGTCTATTGTAGGTGGTCTGCAATATGTGTAAGATCTAAAAATTTCAAAAAATTTTATTACGAGCTAATTTCAATTTATTTATTCATTAAAGACTTCATTTTTAGAAATTATTTTATTAAAAATAATTAAATCAAGTTTTGATAATTAAATTAAAAATTTTACTTAATTTTATAATTGAATAATTTTCTATATTTAAATTATAAATCTTAATAGTTTTAAAAGAATAAGAATTTTACATGATTCAGTTTAAATAATTGAGATTTTAGAATTTAATATTTTAATTTTATAAACAAAGAAAAAAAATTATATTATCTCTAATTTTAAATTAGAATACTTGAATTAAAAGTCAATTAGCAAATTGATAATTAAATAATATTTTTAAAATAATTTTAAGGAATTAAAATAGATTTTTAATTAATACTCTATTACCCCTAATTTTATTAAAATGACCTAAATTATCCAAACTCAACCCTAACCCTCTACCCCACCGCCATTCTCTTTCCCAAATCTAACACCTAGCTACTTCAGGAAACAAAAGAAGAGGAAGAAAGAAAGAAACACAGGGAGAGAGTGACCGAAGAAAAAAAAGGGAGAAAGAAGAGAGAGAATCGGAGAAGAAGCAGCGCCGGCGAGGAACCTACGCCGCCACCACACTGTGCCACGGCCTGAAGCTCGCCGTCAAAACACGCGTCGCTGCTAGGGGTGTGCATGGCCCAGCCCGACCCGAAGACCCGGCCTGGTCCCGAACACTTTAGGGGCTAATTTAGTGTGATTTCACCAGGTTTAGGGCCGGGTAAGGGTATCAAAAATAGACGCGGCCATTGTTTCGGGTCGAGTCCGGGCCATAACTCGGGTCACCCGAACTCGGCCCGGTGGCCCGGTCATCATACACAGTTAATATTTTGTGTTATTAGTGATGGATGATGGCTATTCTTATGTGAAATTTAAGTATTGTAAACTTTAATATTTTGTATTATTAGTTATTATAAGACTATAAGTTAATGTTTTATGTTTAAAATGCATAAGATTTTAGACTAATGCATAATATTGTGTTATTTGTATTGATTTAAATATTTGGTGTTATTAGACAATATTAGTATTGATTATGGTTATGCTTTAATTTCAGAGAAGAGTTGGTTCTTGTTATATTTTTCTAAGTGAATTTTACCATGTCAAATAATGGTTGGAGTCTTGAAAATTTGGATATTTTCACATGCTAGCCTATAAGAAGGTATCAAGGTTATGTAACGTTAACGGTCCGGTTTTCATCCGGTTTTTACCCGGTATAATCGTGGCCCGAAAGTGTATAGGTTTCATAGGGTCTAGGGCCGGGTTCGAGTATAATAAATAGGCCCGGTATATATTTCGGGTCGGGTCTATGTCACATCAAACCCGGTTTCACCCGGCCCATGCACACCCCTAGTTGCTGCCATCCCTGCAGCCGCCGTCATATCGCACTAAGAGGGAGAAGCCGCCATTACTGCCATCCGTGCCATGCGCGAAGGGATCTGCGTCAGAAGGAGAGAGAGCTCGCGCCTCTTCATCGCCAGCGATATCGCGAAGAGGAGAGTGAGAGCTTGCGAGTGAGAGAGGGAGGCGTCGCTGCCTGCATCACCGCCGTTCCTCCACCGTCATCGAAAGTTCGTCACCGCAGATGAAGCCTCTGCCTTCTTGGGTTGTGCACCGCTGCTGTAAGTTTCTCCTGCCATTTGGTTCTGATTCAGTGAAAATCTATTACGCCAGATCTGTCCTAAGTGGTTCTGTGTTCACGCTGATTCTGTTCTTATCGGTGAGGACCGCCGGAGCTGCGACTGCGCTGCTCTTGGTTCCTGGTTATGGAGTAAGCTGCTTTTGCCTCGAAAGCCCCTCTTTGTCATTGTTCTGTTATGGATTATTGAGTTTTCACGCGACGTTAATATCTTAGGATTGAGCTATGGTTCTTGCGTGCTGTGTTTAGAGGCTGTGGCTACTACGGGGATGGTCGATTTTGATGTCGCTACTGTGAGATAAGAATAGAAACGAAGTTTGTTGCGCATTTAAGTCTCGAACGAGGTAGGGGCGCTTTCCTTAAACTCATTTTATTTCCAAGAATTGTCATAAATCGATATTGATGCAAAAATATATTTTTAGTGATTATGTGAGTAATATGGATTGAACTGAGTTGCTCTGAATAATTGTGATTGTTTGTCTGGTGGAATTGTTGACTGTTTGAGAAGGTTGAATATTTTGAGTGATTGATTTTGTTATAGTGGCGGTTGCCGAATTAGTTTCCTTGAGGTTTTGGAAATGTTTTATTATTGAAAAATGATTTGACTTTAGAAAATATTTAGTATTGAAATTTGGTTTGATATTGAACCTGATTTGATTTCGGAATTTGCTTTAAAACAAACTTGAAAAGGAATTGATATTTT